>NW_020884875.1:8778698-9322182 GCF_003945725.1 Corapipo altera | reverse complement strand
ACAGCTGTGTTGAGGCTTTTTTTTTTTCTTATGGAGATGAGATACTGTATGTAATAGCTTCCAGAAAAAGCTAAACTCAAAACAATCAGGAAAGAGAAGGAGCTGTGTTGTCCCCTGTAGAGTCTCTTGCAGGTCACTAGTGCCATTTCACAGGAGCTGAGTGCAGCAGTAGCTTGCTCTTTATTTGAATCAAAGCAAACTTCTAAGTAAAAGCCTAGGAGGTTGGAGAGATGGGCAGAGAAGAACTGCCTGAAATTCAACAATCCTGCACCTGGAGAGGAATATCCCCCTGCAGCAGCACAGGCTGGGGCTGACCTGCTGGGAAACAGCTCTGTGGAGGAGGACAAGGGGGCCCTTGTGGAAAACAAGCTGCCCATGAGGTGGCAGTGGGGCCTTATGGCCAGGAAGGCAAATGGTGTCCTGGGGTGCATTACGAAGAGCATTTCCAGCAGGTCAAGGGAGCTGATCCTTTATTCTGGAGAAGAGACAACAGAGAGGGGATCTTTAATGTATAATTTAAGAAGACCTTAAATGTATACAAATATCTTAATAGCAAGTGTCAAGAGGATGGGGCTGGACTATTTTCAGTGACGCCCAGCAACTAAACAAGGGGCAATAGGCAAAAACTGAAAAACTGAATTTCCACAGGATCATAAGGAAGAACTTCTTTATCATGAGGGTGACAGAGCACTGGAATGGGCTGCCCAGAGAGGCTGGGGAGTCTCCTTCCCAGGAGATATTCAAAACCTGCCTGGCTGTAATTGTGTGCAACCTGCTCTAGGTGAACCTGCTGTAGCAGGGAGTTGGACTAGATGATATTCAGAGGTCCCTTTCAATCCCAAGCGTTCTGTAACTCCATGGTACCTAGATATCTTAAAAATACAAACCTGAAAGCGTCACACTCTACCCCAGAATGTCAGGTCTAGTTTTTACAAGATTTTACTTACAGGAATTCAAGAACATGTGTAAAGTTTACCCTGACTTCTGTTTGAAATATTTCTCCCATGGAGGTAATATGGCCTTTCTGTACTTGACAACTCAAGTTTAATTCAAGCTTTCTGTTTCTCATCAGATAAAGGATTTGAAGGTTTTGTGGTTGGCCTTTTCTTCAGCATTATATTCGTTCTGGTTTTTGCACCTCTCACTTGTTCTTTGGTGCTTCAAAGGTAAGAAGGGAATATTGACTGAAGTTTTTAGCAGCACTCTTGTTTTGCTTAATTCTGAATTTCATAGCACTGGGCCTTTTTTGTCATTAAAAGCAACACAATTCAAAAAGCACACAGCACAAAAGCTGCCACACTCATTTCACAGTCAGAGCAATTAAAAACCACCATCAACTGATTAAAATAATTTGTAAAAAATCTATAATTTTTTTCCTTTTAATACAGTTATCTGATTATTTTCTATCTTAAACACCATCAAAAAGAGCCAGGATCATTTCTCACAATGCAGAATATACTATATATATTGAAAAAACATGCATTTGATTATTATCCTCTTTCATTCCCAACTGATAATCCTGTCAATTCTATGGAAATACAAAAGTAAATTCTAGCAGCCATCTAAGAAGTTTCTTGCAAACATATTTGGATATTAACTGTATAAATTATGCACATAAGCATATAATGAGAAGGAGTAATATATGGATGAGTAGGAAGAAGAGAGAATAACAAGGAGGCCTTTAAGATGTGGATAAGGTCCACTTCTTTTAGGATAAATTATTTCTGCAATAATAAAGTCTTTCTCCCAGAAATTAATTTGAGGTACAATATCTGGGGCATACACTTTTTTTTCATGGCTAGGCTTCGTGAACGATGATTTAGGAAGGCTCTATCCACATTTATTGCAAGCATGCTGGTGGCTTATGAGGCCAGCATGAGATAGACATATCCGATTGCAAAAGGCACAGCAGAAAGACTCCTTAGGTGGTATACTCTGCAAGACAAGATTCTTTCTGCATTGTCTTTTCTCCTTGAGAGTGATCCTGTGTGTGTTCTCAAAGGAAGCAGCAGCGTTATGGATGGTGTGTCTCCAGACCTCCCAGTTGGAGGCCAGAGTAGACCAGTTATGATGATCAATATGGCTTGGTCGTTCAGGGTGCTGCCCCAAGAGACTGTCATCTCTGGTCAGTCTCAAATTACCAATATCCTGAACCGCCTGCATGCAGGGTTGGGTCTGCGGCTTCCAGTGCACCTTTCACCTGCTGTTTCAACCCTTTCCTGTCGCTAGAGGACTTTTTACATGTGGGTAAAGCCTTCAAGCCTGTGCAATGGATTTTTAGGTGAGATGCAGTATGCGTGGAACTGAACCCACCCTTTAATCCTGAGGTTCATCTGCCAGGGCCGAGCAAGCTTGGACAGTGACAGTGAGGTCCTCAGGACTTAGGTTTAATGAGAGTGACCTTCTCTTAGATGGATGGCCCTGCAGGGCTAAGTGAGTACCATCTGCCTGGGTTTGGCGTTAGAGTTGTCCTTCTCCTAGGATGACTGCCAGAAGGCTAATGAGCTCATCCTGCGCTGGCGATGGTACATGCCTTCGGTAGGGTCGCCCATGCCAGACAGGCGTAGGTATACACTACAACTAAAAGAAAATGACATGCATAGTAACGGGTTCTAATATTGACTTTCTGACAAACTGAATTGCATGCAACCACTCATATTACTATTTTGATATCCTAGAACACTACCCTCCCTTTGTTTCCTTTTTACAAAGCAGCAGCCTCAGAAACTGAAAGTACGGCTGCTAAAAGACAGATGGTACAACCTGGGGCTTCAAAGCTATACAGCATGACATAGCCTGCTTTAGCTTAAACTCCTGTCCTTGCCACCGGGAAACAGACACTGCACTCCACATTAAGTCTCCTGTGCTCTCACCTTTTCAGACTGTACTTTGGGTTGCTATGTATCTGATCCAGCATTTTGGACAAGAACTTCTTGAGACCTACACAAAAGTTTTGACCTAGAGTAAAGTTCGTTGTGTTAAACATAAGATTACACTTCATTGCCTAGGACCAATAGGAAAGAACAGGAAAAAAACCCCACATAACAATCAAGCAGCACACAGGAGCCCTACATATAGGTAGCACTACAAAATAGCAATTAAATTTGTAAATCTGCAGTAGTATTGAACACCTTGAACTGAGATAAAGTGTCTCAGAGATTCCCTCATTTGCCTGTTTATTTGTAAGGAAAGACTCAACAGACAGCCAAACACCCATCTTCACGGGAGTCAGCAAGAAGATTGAGGAACTCAACAGCCTCAGTCTTCACCTCAAACCACGGCTTAAACAAAGAGAAAGTACTCTAATGGAGTTTAGATTTAACTTCCAAACAGGAAAACACTGAAGTCAACACTAAGGCAGAGTTATGGTCTACTTAAACTCTCAGCCTCTCTCACAGCTGTGTTGAGGCTTTTTTTTTTTCTTATGGAGATGAGATACTGCATGTAATAGCTTCCAGAAAAAGCTAAACTCAAAACAATCAGGAAAGAGAAGGAGCTGTGTTGTCCCCTGTAGAGTCTCTTGCAGGTCACTAGTGCCATTTCACAGGAGCTGAGTGCAGCAGTAGCTTGCTCTTTATTTGAATCAAAGCAAACTTCTAAGTAAAAGCCCAGGAGCAAATACTTACTCAAACAAACTTCCTTCTATGTGTCCCAAAGCCCTTAAGGAAGATGGAGGCTTTGTGGAAATTATAACAAATTAAGATTATACAATTATTAAATGTATAGAAAGAGACAACATTACCAGCACCTGTCACAGTTCCTTTGTCATTAAACAAAGATGCTAATAATCACTAACTCAGCATTTCAGTGTAGACTACCAAGTTTGGTCTTCAGCTTTTAATTAGCATTCTGCTTAAAAGTCTCTGTAAATGCCTTGTTTTCATGGTCACAAAAATACGAATATGTGGTAGTTGTAAAAAATACAAATATAAGTGGTAGTTAATTTAAATGCATAGGAAATCCCAGTCATTTAATCTGACAATAAACTTAGAATATTTCTTTACAGACTGAAAATATCATGCTGGCCCAGTGTACCAAGCCCAAGAAACAGCAGTGCACTCCAAGAAATGGCAAGTACTCTTCTGATGGTGTGAAAAAAAACGCATGGGAGGTCTTTCCTACTGATCCTACTGATCTTTCCTACTGAATAACTAGTAATGCTAGTTATTAGTCCTTTCACACTTCACCCTAGAAAACATCTAATATCAACAGTTGGGAAGACAGAGTAATATTCAAAATACAGGATGAGGGAAGGTTGTTTAGGCAGAGGCCTACATTTTTAATTTTTAAATTTTTAATTTAATAAAGGTCCAGGACTTGTTTGAGTACATTATAGAGCATTTTCAAAGGTATGGTTCTCAAAAGAACAAATCAAACCTGAGTAGGGGTAGATGGAGTCTAAAGAGAGAAAATATTTTTTATTCAGTCAGTTTTCATGAGGTGGAACTGATTATAAAGTACAAGTTACTCAAAGTACAAAGTAAAGAATTGTGGCCTACTTCCACAGAAGTGTCACGACAGAGATAACGTACATGGTGTTTTCTGAAAGTCTGCTCTTCTCCCCATCTCTACTTGCCTCCAGAGCAACCCAAAGGCTCTGGATGGTAGCTGTCTGAGCAGCACGCTCGAATCTTGCCCACAGCTTTCCCATATGTTTTGATAAGTATACCTGAATTTCAGCACTAAAGAAGTGCCCAGAAATCAACTGTTAGAAGAAATTACAGCTGTTAGAAGGAGCTGTTGGAGATCACATTATTCATGTTTGCCTATTAGTGGATTTATTTGCATCTTCCCCTTCTTACCTTTCCCCTTTTAAACAAGTTTCTCCTCCAGTTTTGCTGACATCTGATACTAAAAGTCTTTCTTTTAGAAAAACTAGGTTTGTCTCTTAAGTCTCAGACCACCTACCATTATGTTTTTGGAGCAGGAACTTGTACTGTTTTCCTTTTTAAATCTCTTTTTCTGACAGAACTGAACTTAATTTGGCACTTGTAAATCTCGTTTCACAAGCCAACTTGTGAGCTTTAACAAAGCAGTCTTCTATCCAGTCCAATTTCAGGCATGAGCTAGTAGGTATCTACAAGCCAGACACTGGCCAAAACTGGCACACAGAATGAAGTAATCAGAAACAAAATTTCAGAAGGCCCTGATAGTCTGCTGATAATCAAAGGTTTTGCTGAACATCAGGATTGCTTCCTACTACAGAGCAAGTATGGGCTTTCATATTCCAGATCAGGAATTCCTCACTTGTTTCCTTCCTTTCTTTCACTTAAATGTAGATTAAAAAACAGAGAGCTCAGAGCTAGTATGAAATAGTATTTTTCCAAAGCCAGGTAATGCAGAACAAAAGAGTTTCAGAAGTGGTGCTGTTCAAAAATTGCCGTTTCACCATTTTGTTCAGTTGAAGAAATTGTTCTTATGAGCACCCAACAACTTCTGTTTCTCAGTGCTGGCATTCAGATACCCGTACTGACCACTCCAGTAAAAATAACTCCACCTAATCCTCTTGTATCTTATCTATCAAGCATTTAGAAAATCAGCAATCTGCAAATTCAATATTTGTTTGAAGTTAGACTTCTCAAAGGAAAAAAAAAGAAACCTACCATAGTCAGCATTTGCATAATTCCTGCCCTAAAGAAAATGTAAGAGCAGAAGCTGTTTTGATGTAATAACGAGCTTAGGTGGAGCTGAATTGCAGCATAGAAATTCAGCAAGAAAGGAGTAAGAACCACCATCCAAAATAATCTAATAGGTTCAAAGAATAATTTGCCGTTGTGAAGAATTGCAAATGAAATACATTGAGGCTGCATGTTATAGAAAGGACAAATAGGTTTTATGAACCACAGTGCTACTTTTATATAAAATATTTTTTAAATATATATTAATTTAAAATGCATTTAACTGTTCCTGCAGCAGCAAGGCAACTGTCAAAGAAAATAAAGTCTGTATTAGCCACACTTGGTAGAGAAATATTGATAACATGTTGATAACATGGCAGGTGCAGAAATAACAGATATCAGATAACAGTTTGGGGAAAGAGAAAAAAGTACTATATGAGGAGACAGTACAATAAAGAGGATACCACATACATTGTCTAGATGTAATTTGGTATTCTGAACACTTAATGAACTGTGGAGAAAGGTATTCCCAAATGGACACTGCGAAAAAAAAGCAAGGAGCAAATCTGGCTATATTTTGTACATTTATTTGATTTGTAGGTTGTTTCAAGCAATTTGGGGTGGAAAAGTAGGGGAGAAAGGAAATATATAAATAAATAAAAGCTAATAGCTATACCAGGCTGCCCATAATTTAAAAAATATTATAGCAAAAGAAGGCAAACCTAGGACAACAATCTAAGTGGAAAATAAGGATGTTTGGTATTACCATTTTCCATTTAATCATCCAGAATTTGCAAAAAACTTGTTACCCTAGGTATACTTAGATCATAACATGGCATTAAGTTTAACAACAAACTGCTTGCAGCAGTTGACAGTTTAATCTTGTCTGGTCGCTTTTCAAGCTGCTGCCTTTTTATAGTAACATGTTTGTTAAACTTTTTGAAAGCTGTGGGTCTCGGAACAGCACATCATGAGGCTTACATTTTATCACTAACATATTTGATCTCAAGTACATATAAAAGCAAGAAAAACTTTGCTTAAATGCTATTGGAGAGGAGAAGATGGTCCTCTAAATTAGGGAAATAAGTATTTTCCTTCATGTTTCTGAAAAGAAAGATGAGATGAAGTAGATTAATTAGCATATTAATCTTTCTCCTTGCTTTGTCTCACAGACTAACTGGAAACCTGTTTCAAGTTCACTGCTTCAGGCCCTGTCAGACAATGACACCACCAGTCTTTTTGTTATAGAGCATGAGTCAAAGGCTCCTCTGAAGACTGGCCTCTTTACAGAGGGTGGAGAAGACAGCACGTGTGACACCTGCCAGTCAGAAAAACCTAGCAATAAAATAGACATAAGCCAGAGGCATGAAGAAATCCCTGTAGAAGCAGTTACAAGTGAAGAAGGTATAATTTCCCTTACAGTACCACTCTTGAGTGACTACACCAGCATGGATTTCAGTCAGAAAGCCCTGATGAGTCTGACAGTGAAGCTTCCTGAAAGAGCTGCTCATCCTCATCTGGAAATGGAACTAAGAAGTAAGCCTGCACAAACTGTGCATAAGGTATTGTTTGCTCCCCAAGACTACCTCAAACAAAGCCAGGTAGTACTGTTGTCATCTGGACCAACTTCCATTGGACAAGTCAATTTGAACTGAAGCCTCTTCATAATTTTCCATACCATAAAATCAAGTTCCAAAACTTCTGATACTTGACTGGGGTCATTAGGAGTGTATAGGACAGTGAGATTGTGGCAATAGTTGTCTCTACTTCAGGAAAATTTCTTGGTGAGACAGATTGATTACACAATTAGATTAGCTATTTCACCACAGTCATTCTGTGGAAAGTCCTACCATCTTACAGGGAACTATAGAAAAAACCTTCCAGTAAGGTACCTCTTGCTAGATACTTAGTCCCAGGGCACTCAGGAGTCATTCAAACTTCCACTCTTAGCACAGTGTTTTTGTTGTCATCAGCAAAATTCTTTAACTACTATGACCAGTTTAAGATCTGATTTTCAGATCTCATAAGTTCTTCTTAAGTAAAATTACATCATAAATCAAAAAAATCAGCAAAAGTATCTACACTCCAAAGAAGCTCCCCAGCAGGTCAAAGTGGGCAAAGAAAACAGTGTAAAGCTTTGAAATTAAGAACTGAAAATTATGTTTATCAATCTGTTGAGTGTTTTACATCTTAAGATTTACATTGTAGATAAATAGTGTGTAAATGAAGATGCTTATAGCTTTCATTAATAGTACTGAAGTTTTTACTTGCGTTAAATTAAGACCATTTCTTCCTACATTTATCTATACATACAGAGAAACCCATTCATGATGGGGTCTGAGAGGCAGTTCTAGATATGATTTCACGCTGCATGCAATGACAGTGTCTGTTGAATAGACTTCAAGAGCTGGATAGATAGTTCAGTTTGTGGTCCCTCCAAAGATTGGATGGAAGAGGACAAAAGGGGGATAAAAGGGTCTTTCTTAATATGCTTTCTATATGATTCCATCATGTATCTCCACAATGCAAGGAAGTCTGAACCATTTTTCTACCTTACAAGAACTTCTCAGTCATGAACTCTATAGGTATTAATGGTTTGCTGTTATTGAAGAAAGCCTAGTCTTTTGTTGTCTCTAACTCAAGGAGCATTTTATTAAAATTGCTTTGTGAAGAAAGAAGTTGATCAACTCTACTGTTAGCACCAGAAGGTCCATAAATGTACATTTTTTAAAATTCTCTTATTAAAAGTGAGGGACAATTCACATTCACACAAGTATTTCCATGCATACTTGGCAGTATGGTTTACAGAACAGCCATACTTGCAAAAAGCTCAAAAGAATTCCATTTCCCCCACTTCATTGATTTGGTGAGACCCTATAACAAAACCTGTTTTATTCACTTCTCTTATTTAAATTCACTCTTTCTTTATTTATGTATCTCTATATCTGTTAGGACTGGCAGGAATTACCTGTCTTTCACTGTGAGTTATGCACTGGGTTTTTTTCTTAACACTTAGAATTCATTATTCTCCCACAAAACAATGTACACCTTCTCACTCGTGTTTGGTAAATCTGGTAATTTAAAAAGTGGGTAACAGGAGCACTCCACAGAGACTGCAAAGGTTTGGACAGTCTTTTAAATGTCTTTCTTCTTTTTTTAAAACTTCAATCTGGTGACTTTGCCTGATTTGAATTTAGGAGAATGCAAATGATCCTGCTATCAGAGGAGCTATTGTTACTTGTAATATTTAATAGTGGGATTGAAATGAAAAACTGTTAAGGACAACGAAGTCCCAATATACAATCACTATCAAGTAGTCATAATTTGTCCATTTCCCAAATATAAGAATTATCCACAGTCCTTACTTACAATATTTCTTTCATTTCTGGTCAGAGCAACTTATTTTCCTTGTGCAGTTGGCACTTTCGATAGCTTACTCATCCCTGTAATTATTGAAATCTTTTTTTCTTACTCTGCACCTTCCAAACCAGTACATATTCTGTTATGGATAAAGTAAATAAGTAGAATTAAACCTAAGATTTGCAAACAGTTTCAGTACCTGAAGCAGCCTTCATACATGAAACTTAATAGACAGTTAGGGATTTTGACCTAGTGAGCATTTACTCCATGATATTAGCCATTGTCTGACATCCTGCTAAAGAAAATGTATGTATCAGAACAGAAGAATTGTCCTACAAGAACACATGGCTCTCAAATATAAGAGATGGACGTATTGCACTTTCAGTTATAAAACTCACAGTATATTTAATTCTTAACTGATCTCATTAGAGCAATATTTTATATAACAGCTATAACCAGTACATATGGGAGAATGAGAGATACATGAAAAACCCTGGTGTGAAGATTAGATATAAACTAAGAACTCATCCCATCATGATGTATTTTTTGAGAGCAAAGAAAGAACCTTTTATGTGGAGAGAAATAGAGGAGTACACTTGTTAAATAGATTGTTTCATCCAGCCAAAAAGGATGCTTTATTGGAATAATGCACCTACTCAGAGACACGGGATTAGGAGACACAGGTTAGGGTAAAATAGTTTTCTGTGGTTTGTTTTTTTGGCTAGTTCTTTTATGGGGATTTTTAATTGTACTGCCTGACCTCTTCGGGCAGTTTAAAAAGGTGTGTGCATAACTGATGTGACTGTACAGTGACTACAGAACCCTTCCTCTACTAATAAACATGTAAGATAGTTCATTCCATGTGCTAGAGTACTATTCAAGCGGTTTCAGTTGTGTTCTTAGCTTCAACAGTCTCAGCTTCAATACATGTTATACTAAGAGTGAAATTGCAGGTATGAAGACTCAAGATCACAAAGCCCATGGCATTTCATAGTTATTTTTTTCCTTTCTTCTTCCAGTCAAATAGCTCTAGATGACCGCTGTTAGCATTAGAATTTAGATATGATAAAAGCTTAGACACAACTGCAGGCCTGGAGGCACATAAGCATAGTGATTTATAGCACTGAGTATTATACTGCAAGGTTACAATGCGTTAGCATTTTATATTTACAGAGAAAGGAAAGAAAAATTCAGTCACTAATACAGACTCTAAAAACATGCATAAAGCAAAGGTAGTACACACTCATTTTTTTTTCTGGTATCCAGAGTAGTTGTTTTTTCTTCCATGGACATGAAGGTGTATTTTTCACTTTTTTTTTGCGGCAACCACAATACTGAAGAGGATTTTTCACTCTGTATTAGTTAACAAATGAGTAATAGTAACTACCAAGTATCTACAAATCCGCTAAAACCCTAAGCCTCTGGAGTACTTCGACAACCTTGAAAGCCACCTTTATGGCACAATGGTATCTGCACTTGAGCAGAGTCCTGTGGAAAGCAAGGGGCATCCTGTCCCTCGAGTCAACCCCACTTACTGCTACAAAAATTGCAAAATAATAGAGCACTTCATGAAAGACCTCTGCTTACAGAAGATACTTGTCTTGGAGCTCTTGATTCTGTGCCACAGGCTTTTGGTTTGCCTGTTTCTCTCTCTCGGTGGCACTGTGTATCTGCTGCTCAAATGGTTTAACTGTATCCTGGCACTGCATTGATGGAACATGTATGAACCTGGGTAATAAAACTTGTGACAGCTTACAGCACTCAATTCTGAGCAATGTTTATAGAAGAGTGCTGCTAAAACTAATCACTCCATGCCAATGGTGGTAAGGTGGGAATAATCTTATTTTTCTATCTATTTCACTTCTACAGCAGAAGCATCAGTTTGATTAATAAAATTGAAAACAACCTGCTATGCTAGAAATGGTCATTCACATTGCCCATCCTCAGAGACCCCTCAAGTGCTCCACAGAATCACAGAATCACTGAGGTTGGAAAAGACCTTTAGGATTGAGTTCAACTGCAAACCTAACACTGCCAAGCCCACCACTAAACCATGTCCCTGAAGTGTCTTCAGGAATGGTGACACTTACAGTTAACCAGACAGTCTGTCCCAAGGCTTTCCATGAAGAAATTTTTTCCAAATATTCAATCTAAACCTCCCCTGGTGTAAATTGAGGCCATTTCCTCCCATCCTGTCACTTGTTGCCTGTGACAACATACCAAGCCCCACCTCACTGAAACCACCTTTCAGGTAGTTGTAAAGAGCAATAAAGTCTCCCTTGAGCCTCCTTTTCTCCAGGCTAAACAACCTCAGCTCCCTCAGCTGCTCCTCGTAAGACCTGTGCTCTAACTTCCTTGTACAAAGCCTTCCCTGGGTGAAGGCTAAAACTTTTACAGAAACAAATGAACCAAGGAAATAATCTGGATTTACTGAACTGGTAGACACAGGTAGGACAAAGGAAAATCCTGAGGAATGATAGGCACAGCTACAGCCAGCCCTGACAGGGAAGCTGACATGGAATTGACTCAGGTCCTTACTGGAGACACTGGAGTCTAGGCAGGCCGGAGAGTGGTGGACATGCTACTTTATCTGAAAAATTACAAAGTCAGTTTTCAGTAGATTGCTACCACAGAAATGGATAGCAGAACAATAAAGCTCTTACGGGTATTCTCTGACCTTTTCCGAACAGTAATTGCTACTGTTAACTTTGCCAAGGTATTTAGCAATCAGCAATAATCACCTTTCTTGTGAGTTGTAATTAAATAACCATTCTGGCACTGATTTAATTCGTGTGATTACTGGATATCACCAGAACTAGGATCCATAAGACTCAGCAATGCCCTTTTGGCAGGATATCTGTGGTTGCATGATCAGTATCTGGAGGTCTGATGTGTTACACTGTCTAGAAATTAATTTCGCCATCATGACTTCTGTGTGTTATATTCAAGAAACAAACTTTTGGAAAGGAGGCTACCTGTGTTTCTGCAGTTTTTAATTATCATGGCTGTGTCCAACTAGCTGTAATTGCGAATGTCCATACAACATACACATATGAGCTATTTAGGCAAAGACTGTATTGTAGCTTCTCAACACATGGGTCAGTACCTCATAGTTGAAAAAGCAATAGCACATAGTCACACTGAAGTTCTAACTGGTTACATTGGGTCATACAAATGTTCTTCATTGCTGTAAAGCATTTGTGGTAAAGTTGAGATAAAATTTACATCAAATGCATTGGCTCACTGAAAATTAACATTGCTATTAAAAGATCCCACTAGGAAAAATAATACAGATATTTTCACCAATGACATAAGAGATTTTGTGGATGCTGAGAAAATCCCTAGCTCCAAAACCAGTTAAAGTAACCCAGAGGTATGTGATTCTATTCATTCTCTTTCAATGTTCGTTCAACCTTCATCAGAAGATGCTTAAGATTTTGCAAAAATAAGCAAGAGAAGCAAAAGTATGGCAGCATGCTTGAATTCACCATATATAGGCTGTATCTCCATTGGAATGCTTGAGGAGTTTGCAATTCCAAAAGGTGCTGTGTGTGTACTCATAAGCCCATTATACAATTGCTTTGATGCCATTTGCACTAAGAATGTTTCTTACTCTGACATTTTTCAAGCATCCTCTCTGCAACACTGGAGAACCAGTCACAAGCATAACAGAATACTACTTTTTCAGTTTCTAAGGACAGTCATGTTTTATGTTGTTGTTGGGGTTTTTTGTTGTTTTTGTTGTTGTTTCATATAGTTTTTGTTGGTTGGGTTTTTTAATACTGGTTGGTTATTTGAAAGCTTCCAGGAACAAAAGGGATGGATTGGATGCAGGGAACAAAGGTGATGGACAGACCTCCAACCACTAAGAACAAAATGGAAGATAGAGTGCCCATTTTTCCTTACATCCCTCCACTTGCATTGTCTGTCCTTCCAGCAGCCCCAAAATGTCTTGGAACTGGAACCAGCCATGCTGCCCAGGTGGCCCAATTTTGCACACTGGCATCATGGTACTCTGTCTAATGCCGTGTTACAGAATCCAACATCACAGTTCCTCTCTCTTTTCTTTGCTGGCAAAACTCTCATTGCAGTCATAAACTGCACTGCAGTAAGGACTATAAAGCTCTAATTTACTTCATTTTCTCTCATTAAATAAAAGCACCTTCCTGCTCACAGGCATTCTAATTTACCTTCCATCCTCCAAAAGAAACAGTTCAAACAAATACATTTCATCAGCTAATTAAGTGCATGTAATCAAATGCAAAGCTCCAACATACATCAGACTCAGTCCTCCAGGGTTGTTCCAAGGCACCAGATAATGAACTGGGCATAACATCAAAGTCAAAACAAACCTATTTTAGGTATGACTAAAAAGGCTCTGCAACATACATGGAGTATCTCCTATTAATGTATAAATAGGTACATCACATTCCAGTGCCTCTTAGCAGATTACTTCTACACTAGGGTACAAAAATAGCAGTTGTAGAGTACTAAAAATAGTGGTACTTTGCAGTAGGCTTGTAACAAAGCCTGTAGTACACTCTATGTCTAAATACACAGTATTTCAAACACTATCTGAAAGTTGTGATAGGTCAGGAGGGGGTGCTCGAGTGCTGAATTTTATACTGCAGTGTGGCATAGCCTAACTTCCAGAAGATGCTCTTCCTACACCAGATTTTGGCATAAACATTTCTGTCTCCACACTGTAATTCCCTCAACAAGCCTTCAGTGGCTTGAACCTTTCTTGGAGATTTCTCACTTGAGTCATACAACCAGATCGTGTTCTTAGCAATAATGGCAACATTTTCAAAATAAGGTACCACTATAGCAAATCCAAGTTTGTGATTTGGAAAGTCTTGGTAAGTGATGCACAGAACCATATTTAAAAAGGAAGTTTTCCACCTATTGATTTTGTATTGTGCTGGAAAGCATTCTTTTCAAAACCTCTGTTCCACCCTAACATTGTCACAGCTTCCCATTATCTAAGCACGAAGTAGTAGCAACAGTTTACATGGTATAATCATCACACCCAGAGATGTTTGATCACTAATGTTAGGCACTTCATATATCAACTGTGCGCCTTTAAGTCAGAAGATGACTGAACAGTGCTACCAGCAGGCTTGGACAGTTAATCACCTCTTTATGACAGGAGACAGATCAGGAATGATTGCTTTTACAGAGCTCTTGAGAACTATGACCTGGAAGGCTGATATAGCTTCTAAAATAAAAACTTTTACTTTTGTGGTCTTTATAGATCTCTATTCATCCCTCTTGATAACAAGCATAAAAGCAAAAATTTCTAATCTTACAGGCAGAAGATGACACGGAAGCCACAAAACACGATCACTTCAAAAGGGACATAATACTCACTTCACTTGCAGTTATGAGCTACTATTGGACATCTGACAGAAGAAAGTTATTAAATAAAAGTAGTAGGATTTATATGTTTTATTATTGCCTGCTGAATTACTACATTCCTTACAACTATAAATTTCCATAGGTAAAAATGAGCAAAGGAATTTGATTTACTAGAATGAATTAACTTATGCAATACCTGCCGTTTTTCATCCAGTCAAAAAACCACAGTCAAACCCCCTTTCTAATGCATTCAATGCAATGCAATGACCCAGGTCTAACACCTTCTTCCATCTAAAGATTCTGAAGTGTACTTTGAGCTAATTAATTCAGTACTGACACACTTCTACTGAACAAAGAAAGTATTCTAAGTCCTGATATAAAATTAGAGAGTATTAGAGTGACTTACTGCATGTCCCACATTATCTGAGAAATGGCCCTATAAGGCAGCCTCTAGGTCTCCCAGGCTTATACCATAAACATACAACTGCCATCTGTCCATCCTCTTTGGAAATTAGGCAGCAAGTCAAACATAACAAAGCAAACATATCAAAGGTCAGAAGATCTTAGTGAATCAAAGGATCTCCTTGGTGATACAAATGAAACTTGGATAAATGAAATGCAAAATCTCTTCTGGCTCAACAGTTTTATTGGGCACACCAAAACAAACCAAAAGCATTACATGTTTGTTACTGGATAATATATATCATCTCATAACATTCTTCTATTTATCCTCTCTTGTATTTCATCCAGAAATACTGATCTGTAACATGGGTTAGTATGATTTACAGCATGGTTCAGGCAAGACTAGTCCTTCCTAGATACCTAGCCTTGATGAGGATTGAGATGTGTAAGAGCTGAATCCTTGTAAGGAAAATGTCATGCTAATAGAAAGACATAACAGTTCAGAAAACTTATTAAATGACTCTTAGCTGAATAAGAAGAGTATCATCTCCTTAATATTGAACAAAGCAGACGAACAATTACGGAAAATGTTACTTCTCGTGGACTGATGCATTTACTTTTAACTCCTCAATCCAGTAATCCAAAGCAACTGTTGAAAATATTGCTTCAATAAAAATGGAGGGTTTTCTTTAGGCTTTATCTTTAAAAAGAAATGTAAGATGTGTAGAGAGAAAAACAGAAGGAGAAGCACAATCTTCCCCAGGTCCGATGTAGAAAAAGTACACAATAAGAGAAAAGTACCAACACTCATGTCTGCCTGTTTTCTTGAAAAAAGGAGACAAAACAAGCCATGCACACAAAATCTTGACTTTAAAAGACTATCACTATTTTTGTCAATTTTCACTCTTCTTCTCTAGAAGAATTTCTTTTCATTAGTTCCGTAAGTAAAGTAGGCAGCATATAACAGAGAAAGTTAATACATGTTCTGAACTGTTGCAGTCATCTCAGTGTTTCTCAGATCAGTTTTTCCCTGCTTTCACATTCAGAGCAGCAGCATGGTGAAATGCAGTTATCCAGACCACAGATGTGCTGACTAAAACTCCTGATCGGTAGGAACTAAACCAGCCATAAGTCTCCTTACAGGCATAACTGATCTCAAAAATCAAAGATCAGATCACTGCTGACAAGCAAATCCCAAACTTTTGCTCCTTAATCATTCCTGTTTATTTGGATTCTTACACATCATACAAAGCAATAGAGAAACTTAAGCATCGAAAAGTGAATTTTATTATGAAAATATCCATTACATAAATCAGTATGACTGTTAATGTCAGAAGCTCTGCCTGAACTCCTGATCCTACTTTGACATAGTCTTCTATACAGTTACATTTATTGATTTACTGTTTGAAACTGACAAGTTTTCTCTGGTGAAACTTTGGTATTTTTCTCAGCAGAAAAAATTCCCCTACTCACATAGGGGGTTCAAAAGCCTCTTCTGTAACTAAACAGTGATGATACATTCAATTACTTAACCTTATCACATTTCCTGTAACATTCTTGCCAGTATCAGCAGAACAGACTTAGTTTCTAACACTTGATTCTGGGGCAGATGAAGCCTCTGAAAAAAAGAAAAGAAAAAAAAAAAAAAGGAGAGACAGAGAGAGAGACTTGCTTCAGAGTAATTCACTGTATCTCATCCAAATGTAGTGGAAGTGAGTTTATGACACCATTAAAACTTTGGAACATTGTTTATTTATGAAAATAACAACTACATAAGAGCATTTAACATTTCTTTATATGTACCATTTCATAGTTGCTTCATTAATGCAAAAATATACTATACCAACATAGCACAAGTTTGGTTACCTATTAATTACACTTAGAATACCTACATTATTACTAGAAATATCGAACTTAGAGAAGGGAAATAATACTTTTGCTGCTGGGGTGCTCAGGTTCCCCAGGTATATCTGAACCCAGACAGTGATAAGTGTGATTTGTGTGTAACAAAGGAGACACAGTTCCCGTATCAGTGGGGAAAATACCAGAAAGGATGTACTGACAGGCTACATAAATTGTGAACGTTAAATCAGTCTCCTGGTGTTTCTGGAGTGGATCACTCATTCCTTTGATTAAATTATATTATGTAAATGAATTATATTACGCAAATGATGGCTTTTCAAAGTAGCAATTTCTAAGTTGCCCATGATTTACTCCTCAGTGGAGCAGTAGTTCTAAATCTTTGCACTAGGGAAGGAGTAGAGCTAAAACTTCTTCTAAGAAAGATACTTAACTGACAGCCTCATTAGTGACATGAAGAACTGAGTGAAAGGAAGATGAAATTACTCTTTTACCACTGCTGATACATCTTTTAGGCCAAAGATGACACATGTAACTTTTTCAATGTGAGAAGAATAATTTCATTATAAAGATTAGTACAGAATACATTTTGTACACCAAGACCCTCTAATCTCAGATTTGGCACTAGATGAACACAAAAAAATGCAACAAAATTTTAAAAAAGTGTAAGCTGAAGCTTTCTAGAATAGAATATGTAAACAGCTAAAAACTCACTTTTGCTGTCCATGTTCTCCTCTATTAAGCTCAATAATCTTAAAATTGACTGTCACGACAATTTTTAAAAAAAATTTTTTTCCATCTTGCATAGTAAGAGTTCATGTGTTTAGAAAATACTGAAACTGAAGTTTGTAGACAGCTTCTCAACTGTGGCATTTATTTGAACAATACATAATCAATGTGTAAACAGCTTCATCTCCTCAAACTAGCTGGAAAGTAGCTGCCTCCGTATATTGTCAGACAAGTTTATTAAGCTGTTGTCCATTGAAGAGAATACAGAAGAAAGCCACACACTAACATGCTCAGATCCTGCAACAGGACTTACTTACAAACAAGGCATTCTCGATAAAAATAAATACTGCATGCAATGACATTTTTTAAAAGTCTAAAATTAAACAATTGAAAGTATGATTCTCATACATAAAAAAATCCCCTTTTGTGCTTTTAGTTTTCAATATAATTTTAATTACACTTTTCAACATATAAAAATAAACCTAAAGTACAAGCTGAAAGCTTCTGTTCTGTTTACATATTAGCAAACAAAATTAAATTTTAGATTCTCTTTAGGCACTAACACTTAACGATATCTACATATTTCAACTCCTCACACTCCAATCTCTAGTGAGAAAACGGCATCTCTCTGAACTAAGTGCCTACTGATTGACATGATTTTAGCCATTTACAGATCTCAGCATTTATGCCACTACATCAAATTTTCACGTTTAAACTTATGATAACACCAAAGGCAATAACTGATTGCTATAAAACAGAAAATACAAGTGGCAGGTGGGACCCATAATATGACCCAGTTCATTATTCAGAATTCACATCCTAAAGACTGTTTTACCATTATGATGGAATTATCACACTTTGGATTCTTTCCTCCCCCCTCTAAAAGTACACGAACTCCAATCTTCTTTCATTACAAACCAACAAAAAGACAGTGATGCAAAGATGCTTCAGACTCTAAAGTAGACAATATACATCACTATGACATTACTGCTTGCAATGATCATACACATGAACGAAAAAATTGAGTAATAAGGACAGGTAAGGACAGGTAAGAACTATACAATAATTTATAACATACAAAGCAGCCTTATCTCTTTCTTAGACCAAAAGAAAATCCCCACTTTAGTTACTATTACAAAGTATCAGTACAAGCTAAGTGCAACAAAGAGAAGCTACGCTGTAACAGACCGGCAGGGTTTCAAAGTAATTTCCGGTACTGCCTTGGATGTAAATGGGCCAGAGAACACTAGCAAGCAATGCAAAGCATATTACAGACTACAGAATCTTCTTCCCTTGCAGCAGAGTAAAATATCCAAGTGTCCACAGCTCATGTCAGAATCCAAGCTGTGCATGGTTGCTGCTGTCAGCCAGCAAATATAAGGCTAGTTCAGATGTATCTATTTTGATGTGCCATCAAAAAAAATTAGCAGGTGATTAATGAGTAGACAGAACCCACATCTTATCAATTTCCCAGGTATTCTTCAGATATTTCTAGTTTCTACCCCAGTGCTTTTATCCCTGCTTCTAGTTCTGAAATATAAAAAAACCAGCATTCTTAACATACCATACTATCACTGTTTGCGAACAAAATTCCATCCCTCACACCTGTGTAAATCCATTGACTGATGAATTTATCTAAGCCACAGCCACCTCTATCTTGAGCTTGAAATCCTGTTTCATCCACCAGCAGTTTTCTTCTGCTATCTTCTTCATCCAAAAGCCATGTCTGTTATCTAGAAACACTGCTGGGAAGTAACTGTGGGCACTAATGGAAGCTTATGCATATGTGCTTTACATGATCTTTGCAAAATGGCACCGCATCATCAATTTTCTGAGCAATGAAAATATCAGTTAAAGGCTGATTCAGATGAAATTACAAGTAAAGCAACAGAGCTATTGTGAACTACACCGTTTTGAAAATCTCCACTCAATTTAATCCCATTCATAAAGCAGAAACCCAGGTGATCTGACATGGCAGCTCAGCATGCAAGCTTGTTAATAATGAGGCAACGGACTTCCCATGGAAGATGGACACATTCAATGGATAATGTGCGCAATCCTGTAGGAGCAAGCTGGAACTTAATTACTGTGCTACACTACCAGTTTAAAAATTAACTACCCTCTGCTGAGATATACATTTTATGGAGTAATAGTTCTCTAGTAGTGGCTTTTTAGGAAGAGAGGAACCATAAAACATCCCATACAAATAGGCAGAACTGAACTTCCTCACAGATGTGCACAGTATTTACAAAGTAAAATCAAAAAACAAAGTATTCGGAAGAAAATATGACTTGAGGTGGGGAGGAAACGTGTGTGTTTGGTGGCTGGCTGCTTTGGTTGTTTGTTTTTTTCCTTTTTTAAAAAACGAACAAACAAAAACTTTCTGTAAGGGAGCCATAATTCACATACAGCATAACAATGTGCTGCATATAGCCTCACATATGTGCTAAGTTAGCTAGTAAGTTAAGGCTGCCACCTTTAACTATCAATTTCCAAAGGCATGTTTCTCAGCTAAGTGTACACAATCCTTTACATATTCTATAACTGATATATCATAGGGCTATCCAATTTCAGAATAAGAAAACTAAAGATAACAAACTAATATCAGCTAAAACATGATACACTTCAAGAATTCTAATTCTTCCCAAAGGAGAAACTTCGCTTTTCAAAGATACCATAAAAAAATACATGTATGTTTTCACTAATACCTACACTCTGAATCAAAGAAGCTGTCTGAGTAAGACCACGTGGTCTAAAAATATTCCTTTAATAAGTATGTATCAGCAGAAATTTCCCTCTAAAATACTTAATTTCATTAGTGAAGCGGTACCAAAGATAACAAGTATAGAAACAATCTCTTTGCTCTATGCTACTTAAGACATCATAAACCACACAGTTGTTGTTGCAAGACACAATCCTTCACAGTCTTCCTGTAAGCACACAGATTTGTTATTCTTTATCAGAATTATGGCTGACTATACTTTACATGGTAAAGCATTTTCTGTACTCTTAAATGTGTAGTGGTAAGAACACTAAATCTTGTAAAAAATGAAGAGTGATTAAGCAGCTTCACAATCAAATTGATTTGATTACCTTGGGAATTGGGCAAATTTTTTGTTCCCTGTAACATGGTCTCCTCCCCCCACTGAAAGAATTAACTATGCAAAAGAAAAGTATAACAAATAGAAAGCAAATAGCCAATACACTATTATTTTTTTATTTCAACTGAAAGAAATAACACTTCCCATGAGGTAAGGCAATTAAGTCCATTGCATTAAGTTGTAGTAAAAATAATCTACTCCACTTTAGCTATAATTATGTCTTAGAAGTATGACTTTTCAGAAATCTCATGTAACCAATTAAATTAGTTCAGAGAACACAAGCCATGTTTTACCTTGACAAAAATATTTCGTCATTCTCTTCTTACATGCTTTCTTCCCAAAAAATGAAAAAAACCTCTACTATGTAAGCCCTGTGTAAATTAAACTTTCTTGCCCAAATTATTTATCCCCGCAAACAATTCCTTCTACATCACCCTACAGGTATCAGAGATGATCAAGAGGTAACAATTAAGGCCATCCAGATGTAGATTAAATGTCCTAAGGGCTTTCTTGATGCAGGTGTTCAGAACACATTTTATGTTGAACTACTACTTTTGTACAGTGGTGGTCCCCACCCTGCATCTTTGCTCTCATTTATAAATCTCCTTCAAGAATAAAAAATAAAAGTAAAATGGAGCTTCAGTATTTTAACAAATGAACCAAACAACCGTTCTGACAAATCACTTGCATCCTTGTCCACAATATGGTGGTGGCAAAATAGCAAGAGAGATCATATAAGGTTTAGCTGAAAATGTGTAACAGCACATATACATTTCTAGAAAATATCACATTTTAAGAAGGCACTAAAGCTTCTGCTTGTGCTCCCATATTTTTTTAACCAAAGAAAAAAAATTATTTCCTTAATGGCACCTGTACTATTTGCAGCTTAACAGACACACTGCAGCACATCTCAAAACAAAGCTGTAAGTTCTGATAATACCATACTGATGTGCTCACTTCTGTAAGGACAAAGAAAACAACAAAACAAACCAATCCTAAAATAACCCAGTAAGCTAACCAAATATCTATAACATGGCAATGTTCCTTACAGGAAAAGAGAAAGAGCATGCATTGTTCAAATACTTTAAAAGAAATATTAATTTTAGGGATATTAGAAAAAAATTCTTTTAAATAATAAACCCGAAGAATCTCAAGCAGTGAGCAAATGAAAAACATACTAATTCTTGGGTATTTAACATAAGGTAAAACTGTGTTTATGTTTAAAACTCCTTTCCCTACAGTTGTCATTTACAAGGAAAGAAGGTGTGTACATTTATGCACCATTTTCAAGCACATCAAACATTACACACTGGTATTTTTTAACCCACAGGGCAAAACAACACAAGTCATCAACAAGCAGTATTTTAAACAACCTTCAATGCATACCTTCAGCTTTTTTGGGGAAGTACAGGTTTACATCTTTCAGTTTCTACTTATTTGTAACAGCTTATAGCAAAACGTAACATACATAATTTTACAAGTACAGCCATCATGGAAATGCATGGATTTTCAGAGATGAATAGTTCTGATGGCATCTGCCTTTTCATGGTATAACGACTGGTCCGTGTTCTCTTGCTTTGCAGCAAGAAGACAACAAAGCTATCACAAGAATTGTAGGAACTACTAGTACTATCAATACGGTCAGGTTGATTGCTTTGACATTTTCTTCCTCATTCTGGGAAATAAGATGCTTTGGATTTCATTCCTTAGTTGAATCACAGGTCCATTCTTTGCTTTAAACCTCTTCCATTTTAATTGACAGGCTTTCTTCATTTGGTTGACAGTTCCCATTCTGTTGTAGTTTGACTTCATCTGTTCTTTGTGCATCTCTATTGTCTACTTCCTTGTCAGTTTCTGAATTCTGATCCTCTTTATTGTTATCTTTCTCCTACCAAAGACAAAATAATTTTATAAAAAAATATTTCTTAGCATTATACAATATGACTTCCAACCAACTCTTGGTAATTTTATTGTCTCAATTTTTACATGTCTATCCTGTCTCTGCAATTTTTAGAACAGAGGGGGTGAACTTCTTTGCCCCTTGTTTTTTTAAAATAAATTTTCTTTTCAATTGGCTGAAGTTAGGCACTCATACCAACCCATCATCCAAGAAATCACTGCCATAAAGTGATCTGTCTTTATTATCTGTATTCTTAAAAAACAGAACAAGCAGCACCTACGAGAAACAGCTCCAGAAATTAAGATTTCACCACATTTTTTAATAAAACAGGACTACATTTTTTCTTTCCTATTTTTTTAGGTATCTGATGCATTTTAACTGAGTTCTTAGGTAAGATACTTAAACTTTGTAGAATGACACAAATCAGCCGTTTTATAACAGTTGTATAATTCCGAGCACAACAAACTACTCTTTAAAGCATGCTGCTATTCAAATTCTAGAATTAAACAGTTTGAAGATGTTTCTTTTCTTAATTGCAGCACCTTCTCTTTTGCGGGAAAAATCCCATATCACTCTTGCCCAACTGGTCAACTCTACTCCTGCAGAATCCAATACACAGACCAGGACCAAGGCAACGAGGGAGAGGCTGAACTGCACAGTGAAAGTTTATTTAAATAATGTTTTCAGCTTGACAGTCAAGATGCCTCTGAACACTGCTTTTTAGTCACATGGTCTACCTGCTCACAAAGGTAGGCAGCCAGCCAATTCCTAACATACGGCACACAACAGGAAAGAGTAACAAAACTAAGTGTTTCTGTACACTCCTACAGGTCCAGTATAGTTCAAACATTGAGACTTACCAACTGGCCCACTCATCCCAACTGCAGGTCTCCAACTAGCAAAAACTAAACCCAAACAGTAATAATTTCATAAGGAAAACAGAAGAAGTAAAAGACAGTCGGATGAAAAGAAAGAAAAAGGAGGGAGGGAATTTCAGTAATGGCTTCACTACCACCACTTTAGTCTGTTGATCACTTGGGTCACACAAGCTTACCTTCAAAGTAGTGGTGCTTTTGTCAGATTTCTCCTTTCCCTCTTTTTCTTTACTACTTTTTTTCTTGGAGGTGGAGCGTTCTCTTTCTCTTCTTTCATTGTTTGTATCTCTTTCTCTTTTTTTTTCTTTCTTGTTTCTGTTTCAGAAAATTTTTAGTCAAATTAGGATTTGATCCAACTTCAAACTATTTGACTGCTAACTTAAACTCTCTGCTGTGCATTTTAAATAAACCCTAAAATGTAACAGAAAAACCTTTTATAAAGGCAAGAGGATTTTTTGACTTGAAGAGAGTTAAAGAGTGTAAAAGTGATCAGTCCGCACTGTATTTGCCAAGAAAAAAGCAAACTGATCTCTATCAGATGAAAGGGTTTTATCATTTTGAAGCAAATTTGCATTGCTGATTGATTTGAAACTCTCCCACTGAAAGCATACCAAAGCTAAAATCCATTAAGGTTTTGGGTTGGTTTTAAATTAAAACTGAATCATACTGACTAACTGTAATCATCTGAGATGATTAGTGCAAAGGCAATAAAACAATGAAAATGTTATAAATCCTGCCTTCTTTACTGATCATTAACTTTTATGTTTACATCAAACTGACCTTCTGGGGGAAGGAGTTCGTGAAGACTTTCTTTTTGCTGTTTTCGATGTTTTAGGAGACTTGGAAGGACTTCTACTCTTCCTTTTACGCCTTTCTCTACAGGACCAAGAAATTCAAGATCATCAAACCCCAAAATAATAAACTCAGGAACCAGATAAAAGGAGAAAGCTCATAAATGATCTAAACACATCCACTGTGCAAGTATCCCTGAATTTAACATTATAAATCACCAACAATACACAAACTGTACAAAGAAAAAAAAATATTTCTTATGTGCCAGTTTGGTGGGAAAGGCAAGGGCTTGAAGTAGAAAAAAAGTTTGTACCCTTTCAAATACTATTTTTTTAAATCAATGCATGCTTGATAACAATGGAAACACACTGCATAAGCTAATCCTGTATTAACTAAGAGTTTCTTCAGTCAGGAAAAGAATTCAATTGAATGAAGTGCCATATTAAGACAAAGGCATAACTTGAGTAATACGAAATTCAAAATGTAACACTACAACCTGAAGATCACTGAAACTTCAGGTTAACCTGACTGAAATTTAATTTATGAATGAAATTTAATACATGAGCTAGAATTCCTGTTGGTTTAGAAGTAAACCGTTAACAATTAATCCCAAGCTGTTGTCAAAATCAGAATAAATAAGCAAATATTTACTGTTTTTCTAGTGGTCCTTGCTCAGCAAACAGAATGCTATCATTCTACAGCACACAGAAGAGTTTGTATTTTACAGAACAGCTGTTTTACATAGCTGGAGTTTGCTGAAGTTGTCGTTATGGAGTTTGATCCTGAATGAAACAAAACCTTAAATAACTGGTTGCAAACATGCAGAGGCACATGTTGAAGCAAAAACTAATATAGTAAAGCTTCATTCAACATAAATGCAGAACCTATCTTTGACAAAACAAGATGATTTTCTCCTATCAACTCTTCATACAGCAGGAAAACCAGATTGGAAGAGCCATCAAAGAAAAACAGGAGAGTTAAAAACTAACTTCTAGATATGACACAAAAGCCACACTTATGCATACCAACTTTTTCAATTCACACCATTAAGTGTGAATATTTAAACCTCTAGTATTTAGAAAAGGCAGGAAATCAACAGTTATTAGATAAATTATGGAAGGACACATTGAGTTATGCCTAGTATCACTACCTGGATTGATACTCTGACAGTATCATCTACCATGACTGTCCTGGTTTTGGCCAGGACAGAGTTAATTTTCTTTCTAGTAACTGGTACAGTGCTGTTTTTTGGATAATGCTGACAATGCACTGATGTTTTAGTTGCTGCTTACCCTGTATCAAGGACTTTTCAATATCCCATGTTCTGCCAGCAACCAGGTGCACAACACTCTGGGAGGGAGAGCTGACCCAAACTGGTCAAAGGGATATTCCATACCATAAGGCGGAGTTGGCCGGGCTGGGCATCGCTTGGTAGGTGGTGAGTGATTGTGTTGTACGTCACTTGTTTGTCTGGGGTTTTATTCCCCTCTCTCTCCTTCCCACTACAGTTATTATTGTTATTATAATTATTATTTTGTTTCAGTTACCAGAATGTTCTTTCTCAACCCCTGCGACACAGAGCTGGGCAGAGTGTGAGAAGGTTGAGCAAGGAAGGGGCTGGTGTGGGAACAAAGGAAGTCCAAAAACAACTGTTATGGTTTAACCCCAGATGAGCTCACTCCCAGTCTCCCTTCCCCTGCTGGGGCTGGGGAGAACTGTCAGGAAAAAAAAGAAAACTCCAGCATCTACCAGCTGCCAAGAAGGTAATTAACTCTCTCCCAACCAAAACCAAGACAAGGACCTTCTGAAGCTGCAGAGGAGCAGGTTTCTTAAATATTTTGTTCAATAAGCTTTTAACTTCGATTTCATCTCTAGTAAACAAAAATATAAAGTTGCATCAGAATCACGGAACAAATAACACAATCACTGATCAGTTCTTCACTTATTAATAAGTAAGTCATTTTTCAAATAAGGATACTAGAAACTGATTATTCTGACAGTGCTCCAACTTTGGCTACATCAAGTACAACACTGCTTTATTTTGCTTTCCAGCATACAAGTGAGTAACAAGTACTTTAGCAATTGTGTTCAAACTAGAAACTGTTTCTTCATGAAATCTAATTTTAATTTTCTGCTTTTCTTATTTCAAGTTGAAGAACCACAGTTGTGTCTCACCGCATTTGTTCTCATTTCTGTTACATTTGTCTTTAAAAAGATTTTTGTGCACCTGTTTCATTAGTGCTCTTACACAATACTAATATAGCAAAATTCAGGAAAAAGCAAGTCTGAATACTTCAAGAGTGATACTGTGTCTCCTAATCATACATGGAAATAACATTCAGCACCTGCTCTGGTACTGCTGGCACTGCTAGCCTGTAAGATGTCAGTTGGAAAGACAGACAGATCCCTCTCTTCCCCTGGTCTGTGTCTCTTCCTTCATCTAGGAATCACAAATAAACATCTTATTTCCAGTACTTACACACTGCCTGTCAGCAAAGCAATGTCAGTTTCCACCTAGTTCCTAAAAAGTTCTGTATGTCCTATTCCACCTTCAACTCTTCTCCAAAAACATGAGTACTATTTGTCCATCCAATATTTTACATTCATCAGGTAAATGATCAGCAGTCAGTGCTGTACTGAAATGCCAATCTGAAATGCCAGTTTGCTGGATAATCTTCTCCAGAATGGTCTGTAACCATTTCAACTACGCAATGTCAATCACTAAAGTAAAGAGATACCTCTAAAAGCAAGCTGTGACTCTGTAACCCAGCCTATTCACAATTACTTTTCAGAGAACAACAGCATTGCTAAGGTTGGAAGAAGCCTCTGAGGATCACTTAGTCCAACTTATCCCTCCCCCACCTTACAACAAGGTCAATCACAAGTAGGTTATTCACGGTCATATCCAGTTGGATTTTTACTATCTCCATGGATGGAGGAGTCTCTGCAACTCCTTGGGGTAAATGGTTCCAGTTTGCCCAGAAAAAACACCATTTAAACATTAGGAAAAAAGCCTTTATTTCCCATACATTAATATGAGCCTACTGCCTCTTAGCCTGTCACAGGCCTCCAGAGAGATAACATGCTCTGTCTTATTCACACTCTTATGAGGTATACATACACATTGCTCACAACACTGCTGGCCTTCTCGGCTGCAAAGACCTTTGCTGCCAGCCAGCCTTCCAGCCAGTCAGTCCCCACGCTGTACTGGTGCAACAACGTCATTCCTGCCTGGGTGCAGGACTTGTCCTTTCTCTTTGTTCAACTCCATGAGATGACTATCAGTCCATTTTTCCCATCTGCTGAGGTTTCTCTAAATGGCAGAACACTCCTTTGGTGGACTAGCCTCTCCCCACAGTTGGTTCTCTATTGTCTGCAGTTTGCTGAGGGTTCAATCTGTCCCGCTATCTATGTCACCAATAATGATGTTCAATAGTATTGGCCTCAGTATTGATACTCTAAGACAATGTTATGTCTGAAAAAAAAATTGTAAATTCATACTAAAAAGTGTATTTCTCATTCTCAATCTTCAAAAGAACACTGTCCTTGTGTAGCAATCTGTATAAAAAAATATTAACTTCATACCAAAGTAGGGGTTTGTTCTTTGATTCCACTAGAAGAGATGCACTAATTTTTACTAGAATTCTTTGCTCAATTACTTGGCATTGTAGCCTTCCATAACATTTTCTTAACTAGTAAGATTCTTAATTGTTGCAGAATTTTTGGTAATATCCAGCTAACTACACTTGCTACTTGACATTAGGAAGCTGGTCTTCCACCAATGTTTTTATATAAGCTACATATTGTGAAAATCTAATTCAACTCCTGAGGCCTACAGACAGAAAATTTGTTTTCAAAGGTAACAGAAGCACCTCTACTCTATGTAGATCTTCAACCCATTAAAACAGGAAGCCGCATATGCTTAAATAAACAGTATTTTGCCCATAAACCTCCAAAACAACATGGACATTTCATATAACACAAACAGAATATTCAGAAAACACTGCACCACCTTTTGCCTTCTATGAACCTTGCACTCATGAATTTTGAGGACTATAGGAATTCTGCTTTTGTTTAGTGAAATTATTATAACTCATAAAACTTTTCCCAATTCATCTAGCATTTCAGGATCTCAAGGTAACAAATATAACTTGTTATTTAAATCTAACAATACTCCTTAATTCCTGAGGTATCAGAAAGCACCTTATCCACCAAAGATTCTGAACTCAGCTGCAATGCTTTTAGAATATGCATGAGTTTGACCATTTAGGGAGTGATTATAAAATCACAGCCTCCTTTTGCTGTACTATATGTAACCAGAACTCCACCCAGTTAAGCTTCCCTCAGCTTCCCTCCAACATCTACATTAACTTCATTGTTTTCCTGGTTATTATCAGCAGTGTTAAGGAATGTTTCTTTTAACTTGTACCTGGCCATCTAGTCAGCTAAACAAGGTATCCATATCTTCCAACTGAATATTCACCTTGTGAAAGGTTAGCCAGCCAGGTGACATGCTTGCCTCCTGCAGTTCAGCCACCCAGCCAGGAAGTGGCAAGTACTATCAAACAACTGTTTGCAAGACCTACGGACCAACACCGTGCAGTATGTAAGTTGACAAAAGAACTATGTAACGGTGACTCAAACCTTCATCAGGGCAAAGATGATGTGTGATGCTGGTCAGAACTTTCGCCTGTTTGCAACACATAGAAATGGCACAAGAATCACCAGCTTACTGTCCTCAAGGACTATACTGTATGGTTATGTGTAAATCAAGCATCAGCAGCCCAACGCGAAACCATGTTCCATCAGGCACCATACAGAGCTTTTTATAATAGATTTTACTTTACAGGAAAATAAAAAAACCCCTGAAATAATACAAATTTATTTAGTAAGAGACACGGTGATATCAATACATAAAAGTTAGGATGGTGCCTCACTGAACTGACAAGTCAAAAAAAGCATGAAAAATTCTAAACAAACCTGCTGGAGCTACGAGATCTTCTTGAAGAGCTATAGCTTCTTGGGGGTGTTCTGGATCTCTTATCTTTCTTCTTTTTATCATCTCTCTCCTTTTCTCTTTCTCGCTCTTTCTCCTTATCCCCATCTTTTTCCTTTTCTTTGTCCCTCTCCTTCTCTTTGTCCTTATCTCCTTCTTTATCCTTAATCTTTTCTCTGTCCTTCTCTCCTTCTTTTTCAATATCTTCTTTTTCTTTGTTCTGGTCTACCTCTTCCTTGTCTTTTTCCTTCTCTTTATCTTTTTCCTTTTCCCTATCCTTGTCCCTCTGTCTGTCTTTGTCCTTATCCTTGTCCCTGTCCCTATCTTTCTCTCGGGCTCTCTCTCTATCTTTGCTTCGTTCTTTATCTCTCTCCTTGTCCTTCTCTCTGTTTCTCTCTTTATCTCGCTCTCTTTCCCTGTCTTTTTCTCGGTCCCTATCCTTCTCCTTGTCTCGGTCTCTCTCTTTTTCTTTGACCTTTTCCTTTTCCTTGATCTTTTCTTTGTCTCTTTTCTTGTCCCTGTGAAAAGCCAAACACAAACCCATTAATTCATCTTTGAACTTTCCAATTAAAATGACAACTAACTTTTAGTATACATTAAGACAAAGTTTGCATCTCTGTTGAAAAATAGTATCTCTTCAATATTTTAATTTTCCACCCTTGTTTACCATGAGGGAAAGGTTATGTAGCTAGGATAAATTTGGGAATCAAATTGGAGAAGGGGAGGCCAAAATCAAATCAAACCACTATCTTCCAAATGATGTTATTATGTTTGGAGAAAGTATGTCTCTTCATCTCACAGTTACGTAATTATATATACATCAATTTTCTATATTTTCTTAGGAGTAAGACAAACTCCACAATCTGTAAATTCACTCTTTACTAGAACTGTGTCCACATAAAATGGGCCTCAGATTAACCACTCCCAAATGAATAAGACCAAAGTCTTTATTCTACGTGTTCTTGTACACAGATATCCTTGAACTGTTTGGAAGTCCAACAACAATAAATACACAGAAACAAAAAGAAAACATGGATAAAATTTCACCAGATCCTCTCAAAACTCAATCAAGACAATTCAACCATCTGTAATGTCATTAGGAATTTGAAAATTATTGAAAAATTGCTAGTACAGCAAAACCAGAAGCAAGGAAAATAGCTTCTGTAGGACAGGCAGAACGATAGACATTCATGAAAAGAATAGTGAGGAAAATTCCAACCCATGTTCTAGTCATTAAGTCAAACAAAAATTTATCAACTCGCAGCTTTGGCCAGAAGATTACATTTAAATTAGGATTATTTGAAAGTGCAAGACTCCCATCTTTCCTCTCTAGAGGACAAAAGAGACAAAAGAACAATTGTTCACAGAGAGAAACAGGAGAAATTACAAGAGGAGAAATAGACTACCAGACCTTTACACGTCAAAAAGAACCAGACTAACAGAAGTTGCTCTGTCTACTGGTATTAGTATCTATTCTAGATTCTTACAGATTCTAAAAGAGACTTCTTCACGCATGAAAGGTCCTAAGTGCAGTCCTCACCTTCTCTCAAACAGAGGAAGTGTTTGACTGTATCTTCTCAACTACTAATAAACAGTAGACTGTTGTATGCTCTGTGATCTGACAACTTCGATTCGGTTCTGGCAAATACTTCTTTAGGAGTCTCAGAGAAGGAATGCATCATAAAGACAAAACAGCATACAGTCCCTGCAACACCAAAGAACCTCCCAAGAAGTGCCTTCGAGTTAATTTATCACAGAGATTTCATTGGACTTGCCCCTTCCAGTGAGCAGATGTCTCAAGAAGCTCCAGATGACAACAAGAGAATCAATAAAACCCAGCTTATTTTCAGTGAGGTCCACAGATCTGCAGTTCTTATTCCCACAAAACTTCCTCCCTCAAAGAACAGTAGGCAACTGCATAACTCAAGTACAAAGCTCCCTTCCATTGTATCAGGGGAATTACAGAGATGAAACAGAAAGAAAGCACCAAGATTTCTAGTCATGAAGCTACTTCCCCAGGCACTTTTGGTTTGAGATTATTCACTACTTCATTCCTCAGAAAATTATGCTATTCTCTTGTTGGAATTTTACAGTCCAATAATTAGACAATCAGACATAAAAACTAATAGGCTAGGTAAAGTACAGATGTATTACATCCTGAAATTTAAATATGCCATATAACAGACACGTGCATTTGTTCCTGCTGTTTGGCATATGATAAAGTTGGAGATGAAAACAAAAGCTCATATACAAAAACTTTTTACTACTTCTCAGAATACAGGATATTGATGTCAGTTTGAATTCAACCTTCTTAACACATACATATCAAAAAAGCTTCATCCACTTTTTTTGTGGCTTACACAAGCTACATAGAATATTCCTAATCTATTGGTTATAGCCTGAATTAAAGTTACCTATTTTCAGTCAGCTGGGATGTTGGTATAAACGCAGACTAGGCTATCAAGTTCAGGTACCTCAGTGTGGTCATTTAACTGCAGGTACCATACAGGCTACAAGGAAGAAAATTATCCTAGCCAAGATCACCACACTCAGCATTAAAATTTACTTTCTGTTGTTTGTCCTACAGACAAGATTCCACCTTTTATGATCATCTAAAAGGTTTGTTTAATTTTTTTTCAAAAGCTCTGTAATGTGAGCTAACAGTATCATTTCATGGAACAGAACTCACCGAGAACGAGAGCGACTCCTTGATTTCCGCCTTTCCGAAGATCTAGACCGTTTTTTCAGGGGACTTCTGGATCTACGTCTGTCCTTGTGTCTTGAGAGAGATCTGTTGCCTGATCTACTTCTATATGAAGGATGCCAGAACAAAAATATTTTAATACTGGAACCTCATAAAAATGGGGTCAACCAACAAAGGAAAGTTTACATAAATCTTGCTTCACCACATATTACTATATAAATAATTACACTTTAGTAACATACTGTCTACAAACATTTTTGCAAATATGGGTGCTTTATGCTTCACCAGATGCACATACTCTTCTTTGAAACAACAAACCATTGAAGTTATACCCATGTTTCATAATAATCTCCATGAACATTCTGGAAAATATAAATTAATATCATTTACAACAGTTGTCCTTACGAAATGACACTGCCTGAAAAGCTGTGATTTGCAATTTCTAGCAGCTTGTAAAAGTAATTAGTTACAGATCACTTCCTTTCCAGGCCCAGCCACTTATTGAAGTCTTTGTCAGCGAAGAAAGCTGGCTTTGGCTGCATCAGTGTTCTCCACCCTTACAATTTAAATTAATAAAAACCCCAACAACCTGTGATTCAGCGTTTAGTCAAGTTACCTTTTTAGTTGAGAGGATCTGTTAGTATGGATTGCAGTTAGAAGAATTTCCAGGGAAAGGAAAAGGCATTTACTACATGAAAAATAAGGAATGTAAATAAAGTAGAGATACTCTGATAAAAAAATGCAATTAGTCTTCTGCAGATCTGACGAAGAAAACAACACTTTTAGATTTCCCTATTTTTGGAAAATCGTTTTCCCCAGAAAAGCAAAAATAAAGAGCTGAATCTGCACTTTAAGTTTCACAACTTAGGCAGATTTTGACCTACTCAGAAGACTGGTTCAGAGGGCACCTTGGGAAACAGCCCTTGAAAACAAAGGAGTCCAGGAGCGATGGACATGCTTCAAGAAACAAGTCTTGAACGTACAGGAGTAGGCTGTTCCAGTGTGCCGAAAGGCAAGTCGGCAGGGAAGATGACCAGTCTGGCTGAATAGGGAGATTTTGAAGGAAATTAGGGGGGAAAAGACAGCTACCAATTATAGAAAAAAGGGCTGGCTACTCAGGAAGAGTTTAGGAATATAGTTACGTCATGTAGAAAGAAAATTAGAGAGACAAAGGCACAATTTGAACTCAATCTAGCCACTGCTGTTAGGGATAACAAGAAGTACTTCTACAAATACATCAACAGCAAAAGGAGAGGCAAGGAAAACCTCCAGTTCTTTGTTGGACAGGGGGAGGAACATAGTCACCAAAGATGACAAAAAGGCTGAGGTATTTAACACCTTCTTTGCCTCAGTTTTCAACAGTAAGACAGGTTGTCCTCAGGACAACTGGCCTCTGGAGCTGGAAGACAGTCAGGAAGCTGAACAGCCCCCCTGTAACGCAGGAGGAAACAGTTAGTGACCTGCTGAGCCACTTGGATCCTCACAAGTCTGTGGGACCAGATGGGATCCACCCAAGAGTGATGAGGGAGCTGGCAGAAGAGCTCCCCAAGCAGCTCTCCATCATCTACCAACAGTCCTGGTTCACTGGGGAGGTCCCAGATGATTGGAAGCTGGTAAATGTCACACCAATCCACAAAAAGGGCTGCAAGGGGGACCAGGGAAACTACAGGCCTGTCAGCCTGACCTCAGTGCCTGGTAAGGTTATGGAGCAGATCATCCTAAGTGCAATCACACAGCACCTACGGGATGGACAAGGGATCAGACCCAGCCAGCACAGGTTTAGGAGGGGCAGGTCCTGTCTGACCAACCTGATCTCCTTTTATGATCAGGTGACCTGCCTGGTGGATGAAGGGAAGGCTGTGGGTGTGGTCTACCTGGACTTCAGCAAAGCCTTTGACACCGTCTCCCACAGCACACTCCTAAAAAAGCTGTCAGCCCACAGCTTGGACAGGGGCACTCTGTGCTGGGTTAGGAACTGGCTGGAGGGCCGGGCCCAGAGAGTGGTGGTGAACGGGGCTGCATCCAGCTGGCGGCCGGTCACTAGTGGTGTCCCCCAGGGATCAGTGTTGGGCCCAGTTCTGTTTAATATCTTTACTGATGATTTAGATGAGGGGATTGAGTGTACCATTAGCAAATTTGCAGATGACACCAAGTTGGGGGGGGAGTGTTGATCTGCTGGAAGGTAGGAGGGCTCTGCAGAGGGACTTGGACAAGCTGGAGATGGTCTGATTCCAACAGGATGAGGTTCAACAAGGCCAAGTGCCACAACAACCCCCTGCAGCGCTACAGGCTGGGGACAGAGTGGCTGGAGAGCAGCCAGGCAGAGAGGGACCTGGGAGTTTGGACTGACAGGAGGTTGAACATGAGCCAGCAGTGTGCCCAGGTGGCCAAGAAGGCCAATGGATCCTGGTCTGGATCAGGAACAGTGTGGCAACATAAGCAGGGAAGGTGATTCTTCCCCTGTACTCAGCGGTGGTGAGGCCACACACCTGGAGTACTGTGTCCAGTTCTGGGCCCCTCAGTTCAGGAAGGATATTGAGGTGCTGGAGCAGGTCCAGAGAAGAGCAACAAGGCTGAGGGAGTTGGGGTTGTTTAGCCTGGAGGAGGCTCAGGGGAGACCTCATCACTCTCTACAACTACCTGAAAGAAGGTTGTAGCCATGTGGGTGTCGGTCTCTTCTCCTAAGCAGAAAGACAAGAGGGCATGGTCTTAAGCTCTGCCAGGGGAGGTTTAGGATGGATATTAGGAAGAAATGTTTTACAGAGAAAGTAATCAGCCATTGGAATGGGCTGCCCAGGGAAGCAGTGGATTCACCATCCCTGGAGGTTTTCAAGATGAAACTGGATGTAGCACTTAGTGCCATGGTCTAGCAACCAACGTGGTGTTGGATCAAGGGCTGGACTTGATGATCTTGGGAGGTCTTTTTCAACCCAGTCAATTCTATGATTCTATACCACATAATTGGATACTCTACCTGAGAGGTTAAGGTACCATGAAGTTTAACTTATGAAAGACAGAAAAATCACATATATTATCACATGTAATATACACAAAAGACAAGGGGAAGCCATTGTTTACCTACAGCTTTGTTCTGCTTATCAACACAGAAGCACAAACCAAAGGCAGGGTCAATTAATGGCAATTGAATGAAAGCACAAGCTTGAATAAATTTTAAGTCACAAGAGATGAAAACAATGTGTTTTATAAAAGAGTAAACAGGGAAGCAGTAAGGATAGATTATTCTTGCACTTCTAAAGCCTGTACTTGTACCATATTTATTTGATAGTATAATTGATTATAACTCCTTCTCACCAGCTTTTCCATATGTAAAAGAATCGTAGTTGCCTTGTTAAAAGACATGCATGAAAGAATGCAACAGAGTTATTGCTGCAATAAGGACAACACCTTTTTAAAGTGTAAGCTATCAAATGGAATCATTCCAAATTTTTTTTAAATACTTAACAAAGCCAAATATCTTTAGATTGATGCTCAGAAGACATTCCTGACATTGCAAGGAGATGGATCATTTCAGGAAGTGTTTATTACTCTCTCATAGCAAGACTGTTTTATTCTTGGAAATAATCTTAATTGGTATATTCAAGGATGATCTAATAATTCTCTCTTATCCCATATTCTAAAGCCTGAAGTTCTTCAGAACTGAAGAAATTCAGCAATGCAAACAAAATCTGAAGAACGAAAAATTGCCCATAAAGCCTTTTTCCTATGTTTTTAAAAACCACAGCTTTACATTTACAGGATGCTAAATAAAACCATTGTATTTATTAACTCAGTATTTAGAAGTTCAAGACAATACGAATTTTATACTAGCAAAAACAGCCAGTCTATCTACTCAGGGTATTACCAGTAAAACTACACGCCCAATTCACCAAATGTAAGTTTCTTAAGACAGGTCATAAAATTGTATTATGCTACATACCATAAAATGTACAAAGAAACCACAGAAATTGTTGTTACATGGCACAAAAAGTGTCTCCTAGTGTGTTTTAACTGAAAGTAATCCTGAAAACATTTAGGATTTAGAGGGAAAGGGTATCTGTTCAGAGACAAAGTTCCTGGTAAATCTGGTCTGCTGAGTGCAAGCTAGTATCCTCTTCAGGGATACTTGTCCTATAACTAAGAAACCTCAGTAACCACCATCAAGCAAAAAATTCCCAATATGATCTTAGTCTGAAACAAAAAACATACCTACCTGTGTTTTGAGTGTGATCTTTTCCTTCTAGATCGGGATTTTGAGCTAGACCTGGATTCTGAACGAGAATGGGAACGAGATCGACCGCCTTTTCTTTCACTGCTCTTTCCAGACTCTGAGAGGAAAAAACCACTTTGCAGTGTAAGCTCAGAACATTTAAAGATCCCAGTTAACAATCTGGCACAAGTGGAATGTACCACATGTACTGCAAGGGGCCTACTCTCTGCACATCTTCCTTCTTTGCAAATATCCTTCAGAAACATCCAAGAAAGTCATTGCATATACTCGTTGAGTGCAGCCATCCTGCAGCAGTACACATAAACCAGATAATTATAAACAGCTAGCTCTACTAAGAATGTGATTTATGTTGCTGCCACAAAGCACAAGATCATAACACATCTTCCTCTTGGTCTATTATTTAATTATTTTTTTAAAATAACCTGAGAAGAATAGAGTAAATTTAGAGGGCATAATTTTAAAAACAAGCATAACATTTAAATAATAATTAGTACTGTCTACACTTTCAGATATTTCAACCACTGTACAAATACAAAAATTTTATTCCTCAAACACTGTTTCATGGGAGGAAGGAATGAACAGAACAGGGTGAAAAGTCTAATCTGAAAACCAGGAAGTCAACAGAAACCTTAATAGTGATCTCACAATGGTTCACACTATAGGAGACTCTTATTCTGTTGCTTAACAGTGAAAAAAGGTTAAAGTTATTTTTAATCCAACTCTAAAATGCAACAGAAAACACTTCTCCCCAAAAAACCCTCAAGACTCCACCCCATCTAATATACGTAAGACAACATCTGGGTTTGCTGGTACAAAGAATGGTAAGAAGTTGCTGGTGAAAAGAATTAATATCTCAACAACAAGTTTAAGTTGAGAATTTTTATGCTACAGTTTTGCAATAGTTTAAACCAGCATAAATCAGCATTGGAATGTCTGTCTAACCTCTCAACACACAAACACCTTCCTCTTTGACTTTGCATCTGTGTCAACAAGGAATAAGGAAACAATCTGGATGAAAACAAGTCTTCTAAAACATGTTAAGTTTTATCCCAGATTCATTCTCTGATCCCATTTGCTATGAAGATGTATACAGTCTTGAGTCGTCATGAAAAAGAGACAAAATTAACCTGCTGCAGATAAGGAAAGCATAATATTACTGCTTTCAGAACCATGCTGATCATTAAACTACGGCACTCATGTGTGCTAGAGGAGAATTAAAAAAATATAAAGCATTTTCTTTTACAAGTTTCCACGTACTCTGAACTTAAAAAGTGTCAAAGTATTGATTTCTAAAAATTTTTATTTTTTAAAACATTAACTGAACATGTATGTGAAAAAAACACATGAAATAAAAAGCTTCATTCTACTACTTTGTTGCATGAACAAAATTTTGATTATTCTCTTATTTTTTAGCAACACATACTGAATACCTTGAAGTATCCTCTTCCTGTGTCTGAAAATGCTCTTAAAAGTGTGTGCCAAGGTACATAGAGATTGCACCTGTTAGCTATTGAACACAATATACCTACCTGGCTCAATAGCAGCAGATATGAAAGACTGGGCTTCCCTTACTCTCTTCATCACTTCTTCCAGTTCCTTAGCAGCAGCCTGTGGTGTCATTTCAGGAGGCTTCACTATTGCATTATTGGAGTGATTTATTCTAAGGAAAAATAAAAACATTTAATTCTTAAACACTTGAAAAGTAAAAATGAAAAACAAGTAAGAAAGAAAAACATCTCATCTTCCATGTACGACTAAAAACTTTAAAGTTCAGCAAAACTACAGATTTGTGCTAATACTCATTTTTTCCAAGTATCTGAAACATCTTTTGTTACTTTCAAATATTACCACTTTTAGAAACAGGCAGCACAATATTTCTCTGTTACAGTATTTTTAGTAGAAGTCTAGGAAGCTATTTCGCTATTTCATATAAAATCTCTATGCTAAGACCTACTAATTAGATACACATCATACAGAAAACTTAGTCCTAAGGACTTTGCAAATTCTTTCACTATTATAGCCTCCACTACCTCAAGATTAATAGAAATATATTTTACTCAATGCTACCCATATTATTCTGAGAGAAACTTATGCTAAACCTTGAAATTGGAATTGATAAGAATGTTCCAGTTTGTTAACATTAAGTTCTTATACTGATAAACTAGTCACAGCATTTTCCTACACATCAGAGTCATAAACGTATATACAAGGATACAAAGAAATCTCTCATTCAGTAGTTATATGGATAACTAATTTCTTACTTCAGTGGCCTGTCTCCAAACATAACTCCATTAAAGGCAAGAGCTCGAGGTACAGAATTTTGGTCAGCAAATTCCACAAAAGCAAATCGCGTTGGCTGAGTCTCATCACCTGCCATTCGCACAAATTTGACTTCTCCAACTTGCTTGAAGAATTCAAGCAGCTGATCTGCTGTTGTAGTCTGAAAAGAGTCAAAAAGTAGAATATATAACAAAACCCACTTATAGAATATACCTGGTAGTCTAAGAGCTACAAATTTTGGAATGATGTCTCACCATTACTACACAGATGGCATGAATTTAGTAATGTTACACTGTAAAAAGAAAAAAAAACCCCATGTATTTTTTCTTCCATTAATCTAAAGAATTTGTGCTTTATGGTGAACTTGCCACTGGCTGCCACAAGAGAGGAGCCCCAAAGAGGAGATACAAGGACTCCCTGAAACAACATCTCAGCCTTGGCCATATTGATCAACATAACTGGTCTACTCTGGCCTCCAATCGGGAGGTCTGGAGACACACCATCTATAACGCAGCTGCTGCCTTTGAGAACACACGCAGGATCACTCTCGAGGAGAAAAGACAACCCAGAAAGAACCGTGTCTTGACGATACCATCCAAAGAGTCTTTCTGCTGTGCCTTTTGCAACCGGACTTGTCTATCTCGCATTGGCCTCTTTAGCCACCAGCATGCTTGTAACAAGTGTGGGTAGAGTCCTTCCCAATCTTTGTTCACAAAGCCTGGCCGTGATGATGGAATCTAAAGAATATTCTGTGATTTAAAATAGTGCAGCCACAAGCCCTTAGTTCTTCGTCTAGGTTAAAACCCCCACATTTGCACAGGATTTTGCACTTTTCAGGCAACTCATCTAAAATAACTGATGAGGAATTTCCTTATACACCTGTATACAAGCTGATTGTGACTTTTGATCAATTAAAAAAAAATATCCAAAGAATATTAAAAGCCTTAGCTTCATGTGGCTTTCTATTATTTTTCAGTTTATCATGATCAGTAGTACTTTTACACTCAGTAGCTACTTCACCAGTCAAAAAACCCCAAAATGTAATACTTAAATTGTTATCAGTCAAAAGTAAGTATTTTTCAATTCATTCAATCAACTGCTGAAAAACCAAGTTGGTGACTGAAAGGTATTTATGCTAATTTTCAACTTCCATCAAGACACATCACTCCATCTTACTAAGCAACTTCACAGTGCTGTGGGAGACAGCTACCATGATCTCGTGACTTCTGAGGCATTGCTAACCTAACACAACCCAACTGGACATTTGATCAGCATGCACAACTGTTAAGTGTGTTTCTTGAATTCAGTTACAGTGTGACTTCTCTGACAGAATGAGTTCCAGAGCCTGGTCTGATCTGATTGGCACAGGAGCATTCAAAATATCATGAATAAGTAACAAAATTTAGGAGGTTTTGTTTAAATTTATGTTGCCGTTTACTGATGTAAAATCTTTAACCGTTAAGATTAGAATTCATAAATTACAATTTCACACCTTCCATTAGTATTTCTACAACACAAAAACCCCAAAAAGCTACCTGGGAATTTAAGTTTCCAACATAGACTGTTCTCCTGATTTCATCAATTTTGGACGGATCCACATTTCCCATAATCGGTGGTTGTGGTATTTCTCCCAGTGCTGTAATGTTAGGGTCCAATGCTGCTGCTGGTATAGCCCCTAAAGTGCCAAGTGAAACACCAAGCTGGAAAACACAAAAACATAATATACTTTCCAACCATGCACTAGTGGGAGACAATTCACTTCTTAATACTTGCCTGCCTTGATTGTTTGTATATAAATAGATCTAATAAAAATAGGCAGTACTTTAAGGTCACAGTACAGCAAGTTTTTTTACAGAACAAAAATATACTCATAAATAGCCTTCTATAGTTAAGATTTGCTGTGGGTTATCAATTAACATCTTATCAAAGAGCTCTGGACAGGGACCAGTGTATATGTAGTGTATCAATCACAAAACATATAGGCTTCAATTTTTAATGCTTAGATTGAGTAAGATACCTTCAGATACTGCTAATGTTCTTATTTTTTTGACACAACAAGTATTTGGACTAGATGAGAAACGGCCGAGACCTTGCCCAGCAAGGATAGAAGGTAATTTGCAATGCTCAGTGCCGACAGATATCAGTCCATCAAAGGGAAACATAAGGCACCTTTTAGACAAATAAACCATGTAAGTCAAGATCAATTACAGCTGAAATGCAAAGGATATTCTTTCTTTCAGTCTAAGTTCTTTCCCTCACTCCTAAAGGAAAATATATCTCTCATGTTTGGAACTGGACATTGAACTCTCTCCTGGGAAACGTTAGAAAAAGTCTCTTAAAAACCACTACGAAGTTGGCCCTTTGAGTTCCTGGTTTGAATTTTATCTTCTCTACCAAAAAGCAACTGCCTTTCCCATAAACAAATTTTCTAACTAGCCATGAGTAATTTTTTTTATGTAACAAAGGAAAAAACTACTCTTTTTTAACTTGAAATTTTCCCTGCAGCTTGCTGATGTCAAGAAAGGCTTACTGAGGCAAAAGAGAATTGAGCAGAAGTAGCAGCACCAAGCTGCTACTTTTTGTAGTGAAAACATCGTTAGACAAACAGTGAAAAACCTTTCTGTAGAGGTATCAAGTAAAGTCTCTCTACTGCAGCAGTTTACTATTCTGAAGAATGGTGTCAATGTAACTATTATGTTTTAATAAATTTTTAGGAGGTGGATGGCACTTCCACTTGACCAAATAAAAGGCTCTAGGGCAGGACAACAATTAAAATGGACAACGACCAAACCCAATACTTACCCACTGTTTTGCAAAATAATAATCTGAAAGAAAAACCCAGAAACATTGTGCATGGACATCTGATGAATCCTCAGCAAGCCTTTAGCACCACAGCTAAACTCTCACTGCAAAATCCATGGATCAGACAGTTCTTGTTCTCTGCACACAGGAAAGGCTAGAGCACAGAGGAAAACAGAAATTAAACAGCTACTGAATTTTACTTACTGTAGTCAAAGGGGTTGGTGTAGGTATGGGAAGCAACCCTGCACCAGGCATCAGACTTGTCATAGTAGGAGCAGGCGCCAATAGAGAGAGGGCTTTGGCTTCATCTGGGATTTTACCTGAAGAAGCAAATGAAAACATTACACAGAGTTGGAACACTATACAGATGTTACTCTTTCTATGATTTTACAATTACCCTTGCATTTAAAAATGTAATAAATAACAATGAATCTATCTACCAGATCCTTACAAAGAAACAAATAAGAACTTAAGTTTTTCCTTTTACCCTGCTCTACTAGGAAAAACAAAAGTGAGAAAAATTTCAAAGACTAGCAATCTCATTAATGGATTATTATTTTAAAAACTGAATAATGTATACAATTATTTAACACTTTGAGCTATGGGTCACCTGTACTGGAAACTTAACGTTCATGAACCAAACGATATCAAGCATGGACGCTTTCCCAGGGCGGTGTTTTCGCGGTGATCGAAAGTTGTTTTACACATGACAACCGTTCGTGTTGGCTGCATCACTAATAGCACACAGAACATCAGATACAGAAAAGAAGAACATTTTTTAAAGTTTAATCCCCAGAAATGGCAAATAACCAAATCAGTAAAAGAAAGAAAAACAAAAAAAGAAAAAAACAAGTATGTGCTAACTGAAATTTGCGCTCTTCTTTATTCCTCTGGTGCTACCTACTTAGAATGTAAAAACAAGTAAAACATAAAATAAAAAAACTACTGAACTACAGTGACTGCACACAATACATACTACAAGTGAACCTGAAGGTGGAGGAGGGAAGAGCAGAAAAAATTTAGATTTGTACTGTCCCACATTGTAGGTCACCTCAGTTTATGGGAAACTTTGATAAATTTACTTTAAATTTACTGAGACTGAAGAAAATCGTAACTGATCAGCTAAGCAAGCTCTATTTTCCTAGAATATGTATTCCCTGCTATTTCAACCTGATTATAATCCTACCGCCATGCTAAAAGTTTAAGTAATAAACTAATCCAAATTAAATGCAGGTTTCATTCAATGTCAGTCACAATTAGACTATTAAATGAATCCCAAAAATCTCCAAAAATCAAAAGATTTAATAGTCAAACAATTAAGATTACAATTAAATGTACATTTTAAATTTGAAATGCAAAGGGATTTAAACTGGTACAAACATTAAACACTAAAATAAAAACCTACCAAAAGAAGTTCTAATTATACTAGGTATCTATGATCTGTTCAACATTACTGGCATAACTGTACATTTGCTAACCAGCTAAGGCCTTTGGTATTACCACATGAACCATAATAAAGTAAATGCTCTTATTTAAACCTCGTTCTAATGTTTAAATGGTCAAGGAACATACAAAAGCTGTGCCAGTGGCTTTTACTGCTTTGATTCAAACTACGTATGTTTTAACTTACAAGACCTCTAAATTCAAAATTAAAATACAAATATTCTTTTCAAAAAGCAAAACATGAGGTATGTTTCAAAACACCACGCAGTTTTAGCTATATGAGTTCCAGCTGACCCCATGGAAACATACTACTTTAAAAAATGAAATTAAAAAATTTTTGCAAACCTATTTTACAGATCTGCAGGAAAGACTGGGTAACAGTTGGATATGACCAAAGGACAAAAAATATCTAAATGAAATTGAATTTGTATGTAGCATGGGTAGAACAGAAAAGATAAAGTAACAGTACCCAGTTAATTTCATGCTTCCTATTTACATTTATTTTATTTATGTTAAATTTTGAGACACCTTCCTCCTTAACATGTAAGAAACCATTCGATTTTGCTATCTAAAGGAGAAAAATAGGAAAATTGTTAGCACTTAAGAATTAACTGTGCAATAATGAATTCCAGGGCTTTTTTTAAAAAACATGCATGAATCTAAGCCACCATCACAATGTTCAGCACCCTTCACAGATCTCATTTTGAAGTCAGGCATGCAATGAGAGGTGTACCTGACTGCTCAAAAGTATCATGTACTTTGCTGCATGTATCATGTACCCTGCCTAATATGCTGCCAACTAAAAGGCTTTTGAATATATAGTTCCAGCAGCTGTGCATGCAAATTAGGCACAGAATTATGTACCAATTCTTCTGACAAACTAAATACTTTAGTGCTTTCGAATGACTAGTGAACCAGAATTTATCCTTAACAGTGAAGATCTTGCAATTTGTGCAGCTTTCTACGGATCAAGAGACATTGCACAAGTAAATCCGATGGCAGACGTGGCTCCTAAAGTGGTGTGTCTGCATGCTAATTGAGATCCTTGGTCAGTAATGTACATAAGCATATGCCTAATTCAAGCATGCACTTACATACAGCCAATTCAACACACACTTAACCAGGTGAACTTACAATACGCTTAGGCACTTAGCCTTTTTAAACAGGAATTGAGTTAGGCACATAACTAAGGACAATGAGTCAAGACTTAAACAGAAGCCTAAACTTCAAGTATATGCATCATGGCATTGAAATAATTGGAACTACTAATTTGCTCAAGTGTTTTTAAAGGAATCCACTGAACATTTCAGTTCCATTCACCATTATAGCAGCTCAAAGAATGAACAGCATGCATATGTAAATTATAAAGTTTGCAGCATTATTTCCAGAATACTTTGGTCTTTAACAATGTAAAGTTTTACAATACAAAATCCAGTCCATCAGTTCAATACCACAAAAAAAGATTATTTACTTTGTTTTCAAGAAAGAGAAAGGGTCTATCTCTACAGACACAACCCAGAAAATTTGCCTGAATATTCAAAGACAGTGTCTTTTCAAAATATCTTTTCCAGTTTTTAAGACCAGGCCAAAATTCTATGGAACACTGTTGTGGGGAAATAAAAATCTGCAATGTCTTAGAAACCTACTTCCCTGGTTTTTAAAGGGTTTTAAAAAACAAATTAATATGTGAGACCAAATAGCCTCACGAGTATTTTGGAATTTTATCTCTGTAAATTTATTTATAAAAGGAATACAAGCTCACAAAAATACAATAAAACGTGTGGGGTTTGACACAACAGATTGGTATAATTTAGTTTAAAAATAACACTTTCATTTTTAAAACATGGTATTTAAAACCTGAATGGAAATGAGGTGAAGATATTTACTTTCTAATGAGGGAAACAGACAATATAAATATGCCACATCTACACCCCATTTCTTAGAAGCTCTTCTGCTTAGTAAATTACAATTTCTATGATCAATTATTTATTGATTCTTCACTTTGCGAAGGAATCTGGAAGCAAATGTATATTAGCTCACCACTGCTTATAGACAGTTGTGATTGCTACTTTTTTGTATCATCAAAGTCTTAAGAGCCGTAGTAAGCCTAGTCCATACCAGAATCCATTTTGATGAAGGCTGATAGAAGTACCTGCATTAAACAAGTACTAATCACAGTATTTATTCCTAAAGTGCTCAGAAAAAATTAATTTCCTACTCTTTGTAGTGAAACTACACAGTTAATCCTCACCCCCAAAAATGCGTCTGTAATAAGTTTGTTTTTTAAAAATGCTGTTCACAACTACTCTAAACATAATAGTACTTATTTTCCTTCTATTTTAAATCAATGGAACGTGTACACTTACAAATAAAATACTTCATTTGATCCAACTCATGAATCTTAGTGGATTTAGCAGCAGCAAATAAAGACATGCAGCTACTGGCAATTACCTCAACTGCCAAATCCAACAAACATCATCAAGCAAAGCTCTTTTCAGAGTGAAACCAATAGATCCCAATGCAGCTGGCTGGGAAGAGCAATGCCTGAAGACTAGACACAGCACCTTGTTCACCACTTCTGTTTCAGGGCTCCCATTTCACAGGAAGTGAAAACATCATTTAGGGATGAGAACCATCTCAATCACTCCAGCATGAACTGCCAGGGCTTCTGAGACTGTGAGATGATGGAGAAAACGCTTTTTTTTCTGACTTTTCTTTTTTTAAACCTCTTCTTCAAATAATTACCACTGCAGCATGTCAAAAATGCAAGTATATACACACATACGCGCACACACACAGAGAACTGATTCAATCTTCTCACAAATAACAGTGTTTAAAGACAACGTGTCTCACGTAACACATTCCAACCAAAATTCCAGGCTGCATTTGTACTTATGAGTGGTAAACAGTCTTTTCTGAAAATTACAAGAAAAGGATGAAATCTTCCTGTCACTGACCTCACTGCAGCAAGGTTTCATCAAAAGTAAACAAATATTTCACGACATTCAATATTCATAAAAGTTGTTTCAGAAATAATTATTTTAAGCTCATCACATTAGACATAAATAATCAGTCTTCTTTTAAATAGACAGTGCAACCTAAAATAAAACACTCTGCTGAGGAAAACAGCAGAGAAATATCATGACTTTACTTTCTAAAGTTGGTTTCTCCAGAAGCATGAGTCTCAACTGTCCTTTTCCAAGAAGAACTCATAAAACACAACATATGAAAGAATGTATCTCAAAACTGTTCCTGCCTTCTGACATGATGTGCTCATCTGTTGAATTTAGATGCTTAAATGTATTCTAAATCAAATTTATCCTTAATTCACAGCATTGAAGATGAATCATATTCTAAATTCTCTGTATACCATCCACCATTCATAAGCAGCTTCAGGTCAACTTCAAGATCAAACACTGTGAACCCTTTACAAACATCATTTTTACAGAACTGAAGTACCAGTTCACAAGTACAAGGGAAAGAGATTTAACAGAACAAAACAAAAAAGGGACAAAATAAAATAAAAATAAAAGAAACAAAGGAAAGAAATCAAAATAAAATAAAAACAGAGACAGGGCGTCCATCTTCAGCAGGCCAGACTTCGATCTCATTTCCCCCATGAAGGTTTCACTTGGCGGCAGGTTTAGTGGCATGGCAAACAATGCCTAACTCAGGCAAGTGTAACAGGTCTGCCTTGGCCAGTCTAGTCATCTAATAATGCACAAATATCACACAGAGAAAACATACAAAACCAAATTAATAGTCAAAATCCATCTACCAGATAATGTGGACATAAAATTTAGAATGATTAGGGTGGCATCTTTGTTTAGCTTTCAACCTTTGCGTTTTCAAAGTATATTTAAAGAAAAACCTACCAATACACACACAAAAAAAGTCATATTTTAACATCTTAGTAATCTTACTTCACTTACAATTACATTTTTGTTAAATTGTTATACTAAATGTCATATAATTAAGACTGATTTCATTCTGTAGTGATTCCCTCCTCATACACCCTTGATTTACCACTGTTTAAATACATTCCCAATTTCAGATTTTATTCTCTTTTAAAAAACTGGGTTTTCAGAGTTCATTTCACCTCTCCCTTATGTTCAACGTGGCGCATGAAATGTTTTATCACTGGCACTGTTGGACAATTACATAATTTTACCTCCTGGCAGAATAAAGCCATCACTACTTTTAAAGCCCGTGATCCACTCCACTGACTCCATTAACAATGCATCATATGACACATATTGAATCAAAAACCTTGAGCTGTGGTCTCCAAAGTCATATTTATTCCACACAATAAATTAATCAGAAAGTTAAATCTGTATAATTCACATCTTTTTATAAATGCTTATAATAAAAAGTTACATGAAAACAGCATTCTGACATTAAAAAAAGAAGTTACCTCAAAACCCAATCACTTGTTCACCTAATTATACATACATTTCTGCGGAGTCTAGAATGATTTTGAAGAGTGACATTTTAATACAGTTTCTCAGAAACATCTAATAAGTCAGCTACAAATAAGAATCGGAACAAGATTTGTCAGAACTTTGATTTTTTTCTCCTTCCACTCATTGTCTACCACCAACAGACAGGAAAAATGTAGCTTTACCTGCCTGTTGCCATATCATGTCAGGCAGTGATCTCATTATAGGAAAAACACCAGGAGGTGTGTTCACCCATTAGGCAACAATCTTCCCTCTCTGGAAGTACTGAACCAGCGTTAATGTCTTTTTGACAAAATGTAAAACTAAGATCCTGAATAAACCTTAGTCAATGTATTTAGGGGCAATTTTCCAACTGGGGACTCTGATCCCCTTAGCCTATATACAGTTGCAAGTGGATACAGTCATATTCTCTTTGGGGTTTTAGAACAAGTTCAAAATATGAAACCAAAAAGGCTCCAAAACAAGGCAAAGAAGCAACTAAAAACCTAGGCTTTACAAAGACAAATGTGCAATATGCCCCTAGTAAGAAGGCTACAAGAACAGGCAAGGTCAGTTGTAGGTCAATATGGCCTTTAGTGAAAAGTACTTAGAGGGTTTCTGAAATTTTGAAGACCTGGTAGAGTTTGCTAAGAAAATCCCAGACGATTATTACAGCAGCGCTTATCTCACACTATCTAGATCATGATGTGGCAAACATGCCGAAAAACAGTACTCTGGGACCATCGTTAACAAACTCTAGGAAGTTAACAGTACTTTTTTGAACTCTTGCAGTTAGAGATGTTAATAAGGGGTATTTCTGGACTTGCTGCAGTTCATGGTTCAACCACTATACATATTGTTCATGGCAAAGCTACCAGGTTGAAAGTGAAGTCAGGTTCACTCCATCAGCTGGAATGATTCCACTCCAAAGAGGCAAAAGGGCCAGAGCTAAACAGTTAGATGCTCGATTACACAATGATCCCAAAGAAGTCAATGGGGCTCTGCCTAACTCCAAGAAAAACGCCTATGTTAGGACCACGCTTCAGGTAACTGTATTCAGATCTAGGATACTATACTAACAATACAAACTGTCTTGTATTCAATATATCCATAAAAGTGTGGCCTCACAGCTAGGTAAAGGAACATTTGCCAATTTAGTATCCATCAAGTATTTTGGTTTTTTAAGAGTTTTTAAAAGCATTTTATGACGGAAGCATTCTGTACAGATCACTGCTTATTTAAGGAGGTATCTAAAACCAAAGAGAAGTATTGCTATAGATAAGAAAAGCTTTATGATGCATAAAGTAACATTTTCAACAGTAACACTAAAGAAAAATTCCTTTTAAAAAATAAAGCTAAGAGGTAAACATTTTATATTCAAAAGTAACTATCACCATGAATGCTAACTATTTTAGTTTAGATGACTCTAAAATGGCCAAATCCATATATTGCACGTCTACAAGAGAAAATTGGGATGTACTCTTAAACAATGCAAAAATAATCATTGTCTTAAAAAAAATCACAAGTCAACAAAAGATCCACTACACCAAAGGTGATACATTAAGATTCAAACTGCAATGTTATTGTGTCAGGAAACTGTCTGATCTTTTCAGAGCTCCATTGACTTCAGTGAGCACTCCGTGTAAGAATAACCTTGCCAACACAAACCATAGTGAATTATTTTACTTTTTTTCCCTCAAAACATGTGATGATTATGGAAAACCGAATTATAATTTAAATCAACCACATTATTGCTAATGCTGAATTTCAATTAAATCTGTATCATTGGGTTTCCTCATTCCATGTTCAATTTTGATTCAAGACTTTTCTCTCAAAAAGCAATAAAATAAAACAAAAGAACAACAGAGCACCACCTTTTTACATGGAAAGCTTAAAACACTGAACAGACACAACAAAGACCAACAGTACAAAAGAATGTCTAAAATACCAACCTTCTGCGCAGGGAACAACTATCAAAGCTCTGTCAATAAAAACCGTGTTAGTTAGATGCTGGGCCACACCAACACTTGATGCTTCGCGAAACTTAATATAACATACTTTGGAGGAAAAAGCAAGAGGTGCGTTGCTGCAAGATAAAACAAAAAAAACCAATTACTCATATTAAAAAACTGCATGTACATATTTTTAACTATTACTTCTTAATAAAAAAGAAGGTTTTAGACTAGGTGAGCTGCTGCAAGATAAAAGGAAAAAAAAACAATCAGTCATATTAAATAATTGCTTGCATGTACTTTTAACTATTACTCCTTAAGGAAAAAAAAGGTTTTACACTTCCTAGAAAAGTTAGTCATAAGAGAAGAATATAGAAATCTACTAATTTGCCTACTTACTATGTCACTGAAAGAAGCATAGTGTAGCACCTCCTTCTTTTTAATGAAAATTTATGAAACCAAAATCATTAATCAAAAAGGTTAATTTTCTTTTATAATCTTGTATAGTAGTTACAACTTACTGTTTTAAGTAGCATATTTACTTGATGCATTTGTCAAGTAAATAATTTATAGTTTACCTTTTTTTCTCCAAATAAACCTTGTTGAGGAAAGCCAAACAACAAACCCTGCCATTTTTCAGTGGGTCCTTCAGATACTAGCCTGTAATAACTAATTATTTTCTTTGGTTTTCATAAAAGCTGTTTTATTAATTCTTATTAAAATAAAAGCAGTTATTGAGAGTTCTTTCAAATACTGGGTCTTAGTTGACTAATAGAACAAAATTCCTTTTTATCATCTGCCTTAGTTTGGCATATTGTAGCCCGACGTAACACTGGATAAGGCAGGAGCAACTCATCATTTGGCTACAAAAAGGAAGAAAATTTGTAATTTGCTTTTCCATTAAGCAGTATACCAACTGAGAACATGTAAACATTGAAATCTTGATCAAAACCACAGAAGTTTGCTTTAAAAATGGATTCTCTAGTCAAGGTTTGTGACCTTTATATGAGCAGTTTATTTCTTCACATGAAGGAAGTACAGAAGAAATTTTTAAAGAGAGAATGCAACAGGATATTGCTGAAATATTAGCAATTTCCATCTGAAAAGACCATTTGCCTTCTAGCAAAGCAGAAACTTAGGGAAAATGCACTGCATAAACTGTTTCACCCTGGTCCTGCCTCAACCCAAACTGAAAAACTCGTCAACTTTCTGGAAGTACCAGCAGCAGTTCAAGTTTAACTCAACCCATTTTGTAGTTCCCTCAAATTCCAAAGCAGGTACTTCCAAAGTTATTCTATGAAATTAATTAGATTTCAATATTTAAATATAAATTTAAAAGTTCTAGACATATTATTTCATCATATTAATTGCAAAAAATAACCCAGGAACTTCAGAGGCAGGCAGACTCTATGTTTCACAGACAGTATGTTTCTGGTTACCAGAACAGTAGCACCTAGGTAAAATACCTAATGAGATGGTTCAAATTCAGAATTGCATTTAGAAACACTTATGATGGACACTGAGGAGGAAAAACTAAACAGCGCGTCGGAGAGACAAACATGAAAGCCTCATACAGTTTAGAAAAACATTACAAGATGACCTCATTTCTTCTACCCACTTTGTCTGTGGTGGCCAATGCTTTCACAGTTTCAAGTTTCCACATTCAGGAAAGAAAAAATTGCATAGAAGAGTTTCTGAGCCAGCTGTAGGGTCTTTGTTAGATCAGTTTCCAACATCAGAAAGGACAATCAGCTATGACTTTTTTAGCACTCAACAGAAACTTTGTTGACCAAAAAGACTTTTAATGGCCACAAGATTTTATTTAGTTTGGTTTGCTGGGGAACCCAAGGTGGGCAGGAGGAGGGGGTGTTGGAGGGGGTGTTTTGAGTTTTTCTATTGTCATTGTTTGCTGTTTGTTTGTTTCTTCATAAATACATATGTCAGTGTTACAAGTCAAATGGCTGAAGCCTTCACTAAAGGTTCTGTGGTCCACACTGTTGAAAAACCATAGAATCAACTGGGTTGGAAAAAGACCTCCCAAGATCAAGTCCAACCCCTGATCTAACACCGCCATGGTTACTAGACCATGGTTACTAAGTGCCACATCCAGTCTCATTTTAAAAACCTCCAGGGATGGTGAATCCATCACCTCCCTGGGCAGCCTATTCCAATGTCTGATTACTCCCTCTGTAAAAAATTTCTTCCTAATATCCAACCTAAACTTCCCCTGGCAGAGCTTAAGACTTCTGATGTCTCCCAGGTTCTTCTACATTTTTATATTCATTGCCAACTCAAGAACCTAATTCTGCTCCAGGCAGTTTCAGGCCCCATAATAATCTTTATAAATTTCAATATGTACAGAGCCAGCTCTGACAAGTGTTTTTTTTGTAACACTCGCCCTCCTGTTTCACTTGGATTTAAATCACAAAAGCTATCTGCAAACTATGTTAAAAAATATTAATATGCGAACACTACTGCAAATGAGGCTCTACAAAGAAGTCTTGGTACCAAGTCTTTTCTGAAGGTTAAGAAGGAGAAATTCTCTATAAGGAGACCATCTCTGCTAAAAACATATTAATGATGCATCTACATCAAGGACAGAGGTCCTCCATCAACCTGCACCTCAGGAAGTCCCCCATCATCCCCGTATCACCATTGGCCAATCAGAGCTCAAATCAGTCCAACAGTTTAATTACCTAGGTAGCCTCATCTCCTCAGATGGTAAGATTGAAGGAGAGATAGACAACAGGTTAGCAAAGGCACACAGTGCTTTTGGAAAACTCCATAAAAGAGTTTGGTGGAATAGACACTTGAAGAAAAGCATCAAGATCAGTGTTTACAGAGCCATTGTGCTGTCTACTCTCCTGTATGGTTCCTAATCATGGGTCATCTACTGCCACCACCTGTGACTCCTAGAACGCTTCCATCAACGCTGTCTCTGTACAATCCTAAACATCCACTGGTCAGATTATGTGACCAATACATCTGTTCTAGAACAAGCAGCAGTCACAAGTATTGAGGCCATGTTGCTGAGAACACAGCTGCACTGGGCAGGGCACGTCTCCAGGATGAAGGACCACTGCCTCCCTAAGATCTTGCTTTATGGTGAACTTGCCACTGGCTGCCGCAAGAGAGGAGCCCCAAAGAAAAGATACAAGGACTCCCTGAAACAACATCTCAGCCTTGGCCATATTGATCACCATAACTGGTCTACTCTGGCCTCAAATCGGGAGGCCTGGAGACACACCATCTATAACGCAGCTGTCTCCTTTGAGAACACATGCAGGATCACTCTCGAGGAGAAAAGGCAACGCAGAAAGAACTGTGTCTTGCAGAATACACCATCTAAGGAGTCTTTCTGTTGTGCTTTCTGCAATTGGATATGTCTGTCACGTATTGGCCTCTTAAGCCACCAGCGTGCCTGTAACAAATGTGGATAGAGCCTTCCCAAATCTTTGTTCGCGAAGCCCAGCCATGATGATGACATCAAGGGAAACTATTAAGATCCAAAAGAACTAAAACTCTAGAAGGTTTCACAGTGATTGAGTCCCTTTTAGGAAGCGAGCCTCTGAAATCTCCCTAGTAGACTTCTTAAGAAGTCTTTCCTAAAACGGAAAAGTCCTATTCTGTTTTAATTCCTTTTGTTGCCTTTTTTCTGCTAACCTTTTCTGAGGCTGAACTTAAGGAGAGCCATAGTCTTCTTCCTAGGGTTAAGCAGCATTGATGCCAAAAAGTAATTTCTACATCTCTGACTGAAGGTTACTAAAATCCAGTTTCTTCAGGAAAACAAAAAAAACTCAAAAAGGAAATAAATACCTAAATAGTACTCAGACATTTCTGACATTTTTCTTTTCCTTTGTAGGGAGATAGCAACATTGCATCTCCCAACAACAATCAATTGAAATATTTTCTAAGAATGACCTATTCAGAAAGTTACAGTAAAAAAAAAAAAAAAAATCAAAGAAAAGGCTATAAAACTGTCCAAATTTTCTCCAGGGTGGATGGTGTGTGGAGGAGACAACAGAAATTAATAACTTATTAAAACAGAATGCTATGGAATAATTATGCAGAGGTTGTGTGTGTTTTGCCTCAAAGGCCTCATCTTTGAGGTAACTTCATTGTTACCTGCATGAGTTAACAATGTCTACTGATTGGACCATACAGGTGACAAATCTATGTCCCTTTCCTGAGTTAAGTGAAGATGGCCTATCCACCTGTAAGGCACAAGTGAGAGTGACTCAGTCTGGTGGCACCCCTCAAAGCTAAACCAGGCTTTGCTCAGCTACTAGGATTCATGGACAGAGAACACCATTAGGCTCTGAACTAGAAGAGGCCCCAAAGCCTATCGCCAAGGTCTGGTACGACATGTCTCCACCTCTCAACACCTGCTGGGTTGCAACCAGAGTGGAGCTTCCTGGTAGCAGAACACAGAGGCCAATCCAGTCTTGCGCTTGACTAGGGAAGGGTTACGACCAACTAGCCCGTTGTCCAACTTTTGGTTAAAACAAAAGTTTGTTTTGAAACACTTGAGTGTTCTAGCTTCCAAGTCCACTCCAGACTATGCAGAAGCAAACAGTGTTCACAGCAGGACTTTGCACATCTAATGGAGAGAGTCTGCACCTTCCTGCTTTCAAATAACTCATTCTGCAAAAACCCAACTGTTGCTCGATAAAGTTGTTCAACATTTAACTGCTGAAAAATCCTCTTACTTGAAGGCTTATCCATATAAATGTGATTTTGAAGGCTAGTCTGAAACACAGACTTCAGCTGGGTGACAAATGTATCACAAAAGCACAGGTGGGACTAGGAATCAGATTACAGGCATCACAGATCTCCTCACAGGCTGAAAAAAACCACCAGGCTGTTCGAGTGGCTGGCATACTGGAGAACATACCCAAGGCAAAAGACCTGTCACACACTGTAAAACAGCTTCACATTTCAACTGTACTGCAAACCGAAAGGAATCAATAAAACTTTTTGCTTGGGACAGCTTTGCTCCCCAACCACTTGTCAATGAAACATTATTTCCTAAATTTATCACAATGCTAACAGGAGGCACCTCTTTTTTTGAAACAAAAAAAGGGCATTAGAGCAAATAATTAATTTTCTCTCAAGGTACTAATTTGAAAGTCAGGTCAAACGTCCCTACCAATCAGGCAAGGAAATCTATATTTCTAACAGTTATGCATAAAAACTGTAAATAAAACCAAGAGTAAAAGATGTAATTACAATCCCACATCCTGTCTCTGAAAACTGAATTCATAATGAAGAATCAAATTTTATAGCATTATAACCCTGACATTCCCAAGCTAAATCCTACTATGGTACTGGATTTTATTATTTTATGTGTATATACGCACTCTGGCACAACCATACACATCAGTACAAATATTATTTATATATGAATGTCAAAAAAATACCTATTTGCCTTAAAATCTCTTATATAACCTAGTGAAAGATAAGACCAACAGCTGTAACTAAACAAAAAAAAAAATCAGTCAGGAGAAAACTCAAAGTATAAAGAATCAGTTGTGGAACATCTCCAAGGTAAAGCCCTAGAAAACTGTATAAAATCCACCATATATCTAATAAAGTGTCTAAAAATCAATAAGGCTGCTTTAGGCATATTACATACTATTTACATATTAAATAGTTAATTTTTCTGAATGGCTGGCATTCAAACATACTCAGATGAAATGTACCTAGATAAGCATTGATAAACACCAACGTTCTGGCTATTCAGCTTTGTAAATCTAAATTTGGTCAGTCTTTACATCTTCTTTTTATTAAAATTCAAGTATCTAGATGCAAATGACTTCCTCTCCTTTCTGCTATTTAATTTTTGCAAGAAAATACACAGTTTGAAAGGGCATGTCTGTGATTCACTTCCCAGTACAACTGCTGCCTAAAAAACCCACCATTTCTTTTCCTCCCTTTTCCTGCTGACTACCACCTACTCGGAAGAAGCAACACTGTTATACTGCGAGCCTCAGCATCTCTCACCTCAGCGCATCCCTCGCGAACCGCTACAGTCTAGGGAAACGTGAGACGCCCGTGATTAACTTACTGCACAAATCTTATGGGGAGGAACTCGGGGCACAAGGCAGGGAAGGTTCCGTCCATCTGCGGAACCTCAGCTATTCTGGCTTCTGTTCGACCACCCCCACCTCGGAGCAGAGCCCTTTTAACAGAAGGGGGAAAAAAAGGGAAAAGGCAGGTGGGCGGGGGCGGGCTGAGGGCTCCCTGGCCCAGATGCCCTGCACACAGCCTGAGCGAGGAAAAGAGTGCCAGGTAAAGTGGGTTTCCAAAAGGGAAAAGGCCTGGCGCCGCCATCTTAAGTGCGGGCGCAGCTCCTTCCCCGCCGGCCCGGCCATACAAAGGCGGGGGCACGTGACACCTGTCCGTGCCCGCACTCAAGATGGCGGGCCGGGTCTTCTGCTTCTGCTCTCCCCGCTGCCCCCTGGCCCCTCCGCGCTTCCTTCTCCTCCCGAGTCTCCGTCCCTGCGGAGGCCGGCGCGGACCCCACTTACTCCGGGGGATAGAGGCGCAGCTCCTCTATATCTCCCAGGAAGCCGAAGAGAGTCCGCATCTGCTCGCTGGTCACGGCCGAGGAGAGGTTGGTGACCTGGATGACGGACGTGGGGCCCAGGGGGAAGCCCAGCGGGACCCCGATCCCGCCGCTGTTCATCATGGCGGCGCTTCCCTGGCCGCTCCGCGCGCACCCGGGGGCGGGACCCGCCCACCGAGAGGGGCGCGCGCCGTCGGCCGGAGCGGCTCCGCGTGTGGACGGGCCCTCTAGAGGCACACTCGGTTGCTTCCGGAGGAGCGCCCCGGGCGGAGGGCGGCCCCTGCCGGCGGGGCCTCCGGCTCGCACGGGGCGGGAAGAGCCCTCGCTTCCCGAGGAGCCGCTTCCCACGGAGCCGGCTGGGCCACGGTGGGCAGGGCGGGGCCGGAGCGGGCCGCGGGCCCCGCCCAGGAAGGGGCGCGGGCTGCGAGAGGCCGCCCCTGCCGCGAGCTCTTGCGCGCGCACGGCGGCCGCTGCGCGCCGGGCCAGGGGTGGTGCCGGAGACCCCGTGGGTATCGCGGTCCTCTCAGGGAGTGCCTGCCAGCGGCTAGGGCCGCTATGACCACCGTCCGGGCCAATTTCCCATTTAAATGCTCTTTTGGTGGCCAAGTTCAATGAAAGACAGTTTAATCCCCCTAGGGAATAAAACCTTGAGACACCCTGTGTCTAAACAGGAACGGGCTGTAATAGATGGGTTGCTAATGCTTCTGTTATATCTTGACTGCAAATCTATCCCACCTAAATTGACTTTACCTGGAGTTGTAGTTGAAGTTCTCGTGAAAAATTAAATTGGCTGGAGAAAATGAGACTGAGCACTTTGTGTGTCTGTGAGCACTCTGAAGGATCAAACTGTTATCTTTCCTACGTGGTACAGAGCTGTGCATCTTGGCACTGAAAAGTTTAAGGTTTCAGACAGTTTGTAAGCCTTTCCAAAACCCGAACCTGAACTCAGAAGGGACTGAAGTGTTTTTGAGGTTATCTGGGCTAAAAAAGTACTGCAAATTTGTGATGGTTCCCTGAGCAAGTAGGTCTGTTGTTACAGAATGTCCATAGATAAATCTGGGTATTGCTTCCTTTATTCAGATTTATTTTATGTAAAAATGCCTGTGAATATATTTAAGGTAGGACTTATTTCAAAATGATAATTGGTGCACTCATATTCTTCTTCTAAATTAAATCCATATTCAAACATTTTAAAAGATTTTAAAAGATTTAAAATCTAAGTTAAATCCTTTCAGCCATTCTGGTAGCTTCTAATTAGCCCAAGTTGAGAAACGTTTAACTGGAGAATTCCAGATCTTTTGTTATATATTGTGCAAAGTCAAACTCTGGTATGATTATTCTGTATAGTTTCCTTACGTTTTCACTAACTCACCTCTTTTAAAGATGGTTAGCAGAGGTAGAGAAGTAACTACTGCTTTGAATATTGTTATGCTTTCTCTTTGCATCTCTCAGTAACAATTAGCTCTAAAATTCACAAAGAAAAGCTCTGTGATGTCATAACTGTCTGAGATACCATCCTTCAGGTAAAGCCCTTAATACTACATATGAAATTCTGAGCTCCTGGTCTGCTTTTTGAAAGCAAAACAAGCAAAACACTGTTTAAATTTTGTACTTGTCAGTCCCCAAATGTAAAATGGTGAAGTCTTTAAATAAGAGCAACTACTAACCTTTTGTCTAAGTATTTCATGATTTTCCCACCAGGATTAAAAAGCATTTACTAGGAAATGTTAATTGCAAGTACCAGCAGAAAAATATTGGCAATTTAGAAGGAAGTTACAGTAAAAGCTGTTTTAGATGATCACGAGATAAGTCTTTTTCCTTACAAGAAGTCACCTTTAGAGCAGACGGTGGTCTGATAGAGGTAGACACCTGTGTGGAACTTGCTGCACTTCCATGGGTAGAGAATGGAAATCATATGAGGTAAAATACAGACATAAGCATTAGAAAGCTTTCTTTAGCCTTCTTTAAATGGAACCTTAAAGATTTCAAAAAGAGCTAACAATTATTTGATAAAAATAAAATAGTTCTAAGTTTAAGTAATTTATGAGAAGTAAAATTTAACTTCAGATTTAACTAATACTGCAGTATGGGTAAAATTTGCCTGTGGAAATCCAAAGTCCTAGGATTTTGTTGCCTTAAGAGACCGCAGAAAACAGGACTCCGAGCCAACTTAGTGTATAAGATAAAGAGAGTAGGTCCTTTAATTCCAGGCCTGAGGCCCACAGGAATACATATTGACGCGCCTCTTGTGTCCAGGGGGTCCCACAATTTAAGGTGTTAACCCATCCAATCCCAGATTTGTCCTCCCCCCAGCACGCTCCTCTAGAAATTGAGGCAGGGAGCTCTGGACCTCCTCTTCCTCAACCTCCTCTCCATCACAGCACATATAGTCCTTGGAGTCCCTCCAAACTCCTGGGTTTGATGGTCGCTGTGCCTGTGTGATATCTTGTTGTCCAGGCCAGTGTGCAGATGTTCTTAAACAGAATGAAGGCCTACCTTGGGGGAAGTCTAAGCAAGCTAATAGAATTTTGAGGGAGTGATATGGAATGGGGTAAAAGTATTGCGAAAATGTGTAAACTACTGTGCTAAAGGCTGAGGGATATAATACAGCTACTTATAAAATCTACAAAAAGCTAAAAATCCAAAAATCCACAGGCATCAGTCCCCCCTTTTAGAGGTTTGACAAAATTCAATCTTTTCTAGCCTCTACCACTTATACTGAGAAAGTCTGAAGCAAGGAAGAGGTCCCCATGGCCAAGGAGAATCAGGTTAAAGGAATTGTTCACATGGAAAACCGCTGGACCTGATGGGATGTTCCTGTGAGTGTTGAGAAATCCAGTGAATGTTACTGTGAGACCACCACTAATTATCTTTGAAAGGTCATAGTGTTTGGGGAGGTGAACGTCACGTCTAGATTTCAGATGGGCAAGAAGGAGCACTGGTAAAACTATAGGCCAGGCACTTCAATCCCTGGGAAAGTGATGGAGCAAATCCTCCAACCAGCCATTTTCAAACATGTTAAAGGACAAGAAGGAGACCAGGAGTTGTGAGGATGGATTTACAAAGAGGAAATTGTGCTACCTGCTGGTAGCCTTCTGCAGTGAAATGACTGGCTCCACAAATGAGGGTAGAGCAGCTAGTACTGTTTATCTTCACCTTAGCAAGGCTTTTGTGACTTTGTCCCATGACATCCCATAAAACATTTTTCTTTGCTCTTTCAGAAGCAGTATGAGAATGCCGCTAAAAGCCAGTATATTTGTATAGCCTGTGCTATGTAAGTTTTACTTCCATACACAGTAACTTTACACCACCTGCCCCATCATACAACCAAAATTCCAGTATTTTGCATAGATTAGTGATGCAGAACACAGGAAACGAGTATTTCTTTTACAACATGAATGTTCCTTCTCTTGTGAATTAATCAAGAAGAATAATCTTCAAATGCCAGTCTCCTCCTACTACTCACAGTAGACTGACTGTTCAAATTGACTGCTGATAATACTCCTATTTTCTTCAGTTTTGCCCAAACACATGTTCCAGGTTGGGATATTCTTCTGCCTCTCATAATCAGTCAAGAATTTTACTCCATGTGTAATTTCATGCACAGATGCTTGCCAAGTTCTGCTCATGGCCAAATTCTCAGTTCTGATAGTATGAACTGTTAGTAGCCAGAGCAGACAGTTAACATGAAATCTGAAATCAAGAGTATGTGTTTTACCTATAGTTATTTCAACACATTTTTTTCTACAATAAAACTGCATGTGAAAGTAGGATTTTTGAAATATCTAATGCAATTCAGACTCACACCTCAGTTTAAACTTGAACTAACTTTCAAATACAGACAAATTGAAAAATGTTAACGTAGCATTTCATAGACAGTAGCTTTTATTCTAAACTCCAGCAGATCTACAGCGCTTCCGAAATGCTAGAAGTTGCTTTCACCTCCTTTCCATTGTTATACCATTCAGATTTATCAGGTAGCTGCTATCTGTTTTGTATACACCTTAGTATAATTTTTGGGTTTTTTTCAAGAAGACTGCTGTGTAGAACTGAGAAAATATCTTACAGAAAAAGAACTCTTAATGCTGCGAAGTAACCCCCAATCCACCACAGCTGAAAAATTATACAAAATGCATTTTAAAAGAACTATTTTTCACAAAATATAAGACCAAATTTATATACCTACCTAGAAAAAATTATAAAAATATTTTTCCCAGATAATTTTTTCTCATGGAGTAACTATTTTCCCCAAATGACAGTTGATCTAGAAATCTTAAAATCCTCCTTATATTGAAATTAACAGATGAACTATACATAGTCAATGTAAGTAGCTGAAATCCTTTCAAACCTCCTGGCTCTGATGGCAGTCAACAGTACAAACTGGCATTGGTAAACTGTGAGATTTCTACATCTGCTTTTTATCTGTTTTATGGCAAACACATGAAAAAAAAATTAGTATTGTTATGTTGAACATAGCAGTATCTGTTAAAAGAGTTGTATTAGCAGGTATATGAGTTACAATTAAATTCTTCTCCCTATAAAATTGCTTAATTCAAAAATGGAGTAGCTTTTCTCAACTTACAATTATTTTTAAACTTACCTCAAAGTAAAATGAGAGACTCAGCTGTCAACCTCAGACAGTATTTTTATCTCTGAATCTACAAGCACACATTAACAGAGGAAGAGCATCACTACCATTTGGAGACTGGAAAAATGCACTAAAGTGGGTAAAATTTGAGAATCTTAATCTGAGAACAGATTCTACATCCAATTACTGTTTCACGGCAGCATTTCTTCAGTCATTTATAAAATCTAATATCTGTTTTCCACATAACACCACTTATAGAAGCATTTAATTTTTCAGAAAATCCCGTTTTCAGCTGTATGAAAGTCTACATATCAGTAGATAAACTGTAAGTTTTTTGATATATTTTTAAAATTAGAATCTGTGACTATGTATGTGTAGGGAAAGGAAAAGATGATGTAAAAATTCAGATTTTAATTTATTTATTTTTTCAATTAAGTTGAATGTCTGCTGAGAAATCTTATACTTGATGTTTTTCTGGCAGGACATGCCATTGCAACTGTTTGGATAGGTGCCCACTATTTCTGGAGGGAAGAAAGGATCTTTTTTCTTTGGTGTGAGCTTATCCTGCTAGGAGACACAGCATGTCATTCTACGTAAGGGGAAGATGTTTTTAAACCTCAAAAAACCTTATCTGAACAAGATTATTAAAAGGAGTTGAACAGAAAAATCTAGATTTCACTTGGAAGAACCTCCTCTCCTTCCCAGCCAGTGTTTGTAGGAGCAGGACAAAAAGTTTGCTTCGTAGCATAAAAATACAGTAGAACCTTTATAACTGTGAAATTTGAAAACATACCTGAGTATAAAACTCTGTGAAGATAAACGCTAATGCTTTATTTACTATGCTCTAATTTCTATTTGAAAGTGGCATAAAATAGGCATGATTTCAGTTCAGTAAGTACTATGGCTGAAAAAAATTTTTGGTGTCTTAAGATGTCTTAAAATATAAGCACGTCATGATTAATTCTGTAATAGATTAATTACAATCTACAATTAAAAGAACACCACAGATCGCTTACTGCAGAGCCAGAAAATCACTCCATGTATTTTTATAGCTTTTAAAATTAAAATGCAGCAGAAAAAAAATTATTCAGAGGTTTTATCTGTTTGGAGGCTTTTCAGCATGGTTTCTAACCCTTGCATGCATCAACTCCAACCTCATCAGTCACTTCTCATTACAGTTAACAAATGAGACAATTTTACGTAATTATTGCATTTTTCTCAGCTAACCAGCTGTTACAATCTATTTCAATATTTATTAGTAAACCTCAGTTTCTCTGCAGTGAAGCCATGGCTTTCAACTGAAGTAGTTTTTGGCAGCAACATTCTCAGCAAAAATATCTTTTCCATATTCAAAACCAGTTGTTGATTATTCTACTGTGAGTGGAAGTTTTTCCAGACAAAAACGAATCAAATATGCTAAAATGTTGATGTTAGGAGCCTTGGCACAATACTTTCAAATCCTCTATTTTGCCAGTGTATACTTATAATTCAGTAGAAAGCTTTTTCCCCTTTTTGTTGGTTTGTTGTATTTTTTTTCTTTCTCCAGAGTTTCTTCCACAAATCATCAACATTAGCAGTTAAATGAAAATTTCTCTGCAGAGCATCTGGTTCATCTGCTACCAGTTTCTCTATTAAGACAGTTCTTGAAAAGTTTGTTCAGAGTGGTATTTTCATATCTGGCAAACAAGAGTGAATATTCTGCCACAGTTTTTTTTCATTAATTTGGACAATCCTGAAGCATAAACAGTTCAGCCATTTGCAGTGTCCAACCATGCCTCATGAAATGGATGCAGTGCAGAGCCATATTTCCCTCTGTATTATGCAGCTGCAAAAATAGATGTTACAGGCTCCTGTGATCACAAATTTAATTTCCAGTGCTCTGAGGTTCAGGACATGTAAAAGCTTGTCATTTCAGCAAGATGGCCTTTTAAGGAGAATTGTTCTTGGCCATCTCAGGAACCTTGCTAGCACAGACACATGTTCTCTTGCATGCTCTTACTGCCTCTCTAAAACTTTTAATCGGGTATTCATATAAATATGAGGGGCTGAAAAAATCAGCCATTACAAGCTACATGTTAACTGAATCTTTCACAGCTCAATAATATTTATGCATAATTGCAACTTACTTTTGACAGGCACAAAATCCTGGGCGGGGTATTTCTGATGTAGTCTAAAATATTGGTTGTAGTGCTCATTTTATGTTTTCCTTTAGGCCAAACAGCTGCTACTTTTTCCATGCTTATTGCTTTATCCTTAATACAAAGCAATAGTTCAAATTGCAGTATAGAAATACAATCACATTCTGACAGACAGTGTCAGGAAAAGCCAATACAAGTAAGCAAAGAGCTGAAAATCTGGGAATGCAACAGTGAAGAAGGTCTGAACTACCAGGAGGGGTGATGGCTGCCTGTACTTTAAATGAGGCCCTTAGAACGTGGTAGAAGGGAGGCTGGAAACCCTCCAAGAAACTTTAGGGTACCTGCTGCTGCCAGGGCTGTGAGCCTGGGGCAGCTCTGGCAGCTTCTAGCGGGTGTGGTCAGGAGCCCTTGACGCAGGGTACCCGGAGCCTTTGTTGCAGCTGCCCCTGGCTTGGGGGAGAGGGTGATGCTCCCACCCTTTAGCTGGTGCTAGGGAAAGGCCTGTGTCAGAGTTTGTCGGATCAGAGAGAGTACCTGAGGCCTCTCCTGGACCTTACCTGCAGGTGCTGTGTTGCTAAGCAGAGGAGTTACAGAAGTCAGCAACTTGTGCAGCTCAGGGAGAGACAGGATCTCCTCAGACCCAACATTTCTAGAGCCCTGGACCCCCATCATGATGCAGACTGGGACAGTCTATCACTAGCAGAACCACAAGTGGAATACCAGTGGAAGGCAACAGCTGGAAACTGGTGGCTTCCAGCACCACATCCAAGGCTCCTAGTTATAGTGCACTGGTAACATTTAGTATAGCAGAGCCTCAGTTCCAAGGCAGTCTCATAGATGCTGCAATAAAATCTTCTGCACACATTCCAAAAATGAATTTAATCTGAGGCAACAGAAATACAACAACAGAAATACACTTTCTCTTTGAAAAAGTGCCTTCAGTCATAAAAGCACAACTTGGATCCAGCATTCTAAGGTGCTTGATGAAAAAGTAAAACGCTGAGTTATGAAATAATGTCCAAAGAGGGAGTAGATATAGAAAACCTAAATAAAGCAGGGCCTAATACTCCAGGGTCATCAGGGCTGTAACCTGTTATAATTAAAATCAGTTTTCTGCATAGAGAAGTAGGAAGTCAAGTATGGTAGCAGTATGCCAGATCCACATATACACAGAAAAAAGACTAAACAATTTGCATTTCTACATTGTTGTGTGTTTTCCAAGGAAATTGGATGTAAAGCTGAATTAAGCTCTCGTGTGAAATTGTGCCTAGCTCTTCAATTTCTTTACCATGTAACACTTGTACACCTCTTCAGGACACTCCTAATCTTAACCCTACTCACTGACCTAGACAGCCCTTTCTGCTGTCAAAACTACTTAGTTTGCAACTGAAGTCCTTGCTCTGTGACAGAAGCCACTCACTGCCCTATCTGATTTCATTGTAAGACTGAGGTGTATTAGCTCTGGCTGAGCTGGAGTTCATTTCCCCATAGCAGGCCTCACAGTGCTGTGCTTTGCATTGGTAGCTAGAAAGGTGTTGATAACATACCAGTGTTTTGGCTACTGCTGAGCAGTGCTGGCACAGCATCAGCACTGTCTCTCCAACATTCCCCCATCAGTAGACTGGGGGTAGGCAAGGTCCTGGGAGGGAACACAACAAGGGCAGCTGACCCAAACTGACCTTAGGAGTATTACAGACAATATGATGTCAGCTCAGATATAAGACCTAAGAAAAGGAGGAGGAAGGGGGGACATTTGTTATTTACAATGTTTGCCTTCCAGAGCAAACGCTGTGTGTGCTGAAGCCCCGCTTCCCAGGAAGCGTCCAGACATCACTTGCTGATGGGGAGAATAAAATTATTATTTATTTTCTCTTTGCCTGTACACGCACTTTTGCTTCAATAAAACTGCGTTAATCTCAACCTATGAGTCATTTTCCATCTTCTTTTCTCTCCTGTGCACCTAGGGAATGGGGAGTGATAAAACAACTTGGTGGGAACCTGGTGTCCAGCCAAGGTCAATCCACCACATCATATTATTTACAAAGTCTTTCTTTGTTGTGAATAACCCAGTCTTGAAATGAAATCACCTAGAACAGAGGCGTGGGCACTGAGATGAACAGAGCCAGGAACACAAATAAGACTTTACTAATGTGTATTGATAGAGTTACATCTACAGATACTGTAGAAGAATAAAACAGTGTTATGGAGAATTTCCTAGAACTCAAATAAGTCAATTTCACACAGCTTTAAAGAGCATTAGTTTATTATCTATTCTCCATGTGTTACCTCAGAAACAGTCTAGTTATATACAAAAATTTGGAATGTTGAATAAATGCTGATCAATAGAAACATTACATAGCTGTTGACAAGGGAATAGTTCTAACCAAAACCAAAATAATCATAAATATTTGATTCTGTGTGTTGCTTATTGCTATGTTTGTGTTCATAGAATGCTTTCAAGTATATACACATTTTTTTAACTCCAGTCCAAAAGAGAAACTAAAAAATATTTACATAATAAATACATGGGAGACTTCATTTTTTCATTACATCAGTTGAACTGATTCTTTAATGAACTATTAAGAATAGAAAGAATTAACAGAGTTTGCATGAACTCATTGCCATGCTGAGTAACTTAGGCTGCTGATGGATTTTATTCTATTCAAAATGTAGTTTAAGATGCATTCAAAATGAAAAGTGCCGATATTGTCTCTCCTCCTGCTGAATCCTGGTTGGAGTAGTTCAGGAGACATTTTTCTCCCACTCTCTGTAAAATCATTTAGTCTGACATGTTTACCTTCACACACTGACAATGACAAAAACACATTTCAATCCACTGAAAAATCAAACATTTACTGAGTAAAATCAGCAAAATCCATATTTTATTAGATGGTTAATTTGCTAACTGACGGAAGACAAGCTTTGGCCAAGTATTTTCACAAGAAGTACTAAATCTCTTGCTATAAATCTCTAGTTGTATAGTTCTACCACAGCCAAACAGTTTTTGGTAGAATTTTCCTGTGATACATAAACCTGAAAATTAAGTGACACAACAACATTTGAAACTTCTGTTATCATTAAAGCAAAATATAATACAGTATAATTTCTCAGTGGTATATTTAAATGTACTGCAAAATGTATACAAAGTCAGTCCAAGATCAATAAAGAATCAGTTCTGCTTTTTGGACTTTTCCCTTCTCAAAGATACAGGTTTTGTAGAAGACGAAAGTAATTTAGGACTTGTCTGTATGTATCCCCATTAAAAGGCAGTGTGTGATAAAAATAACATGATTAAAAATAATGAACATGTGATGCAAACATTTTGCATTTTCAATAAAAAAATAGAAACTAACCAACAACTAAACACATCTTAGAAGCGGAACACTGAAGCCTGCCATTATATAGCTATGTTTCTCATTCTTTTCTTTGAAGATTACCAGCACACAGAAAATAAGTGAATTTTATCAAAATACAGCACGTTTCTACTAATATATCCAAAAAATCGTTTTCTATGTAAATATTACTGAAAATCAAATAAAAAGAATTAAAATATACAAAGAGTTGTTAAAGGGTTTCAATTAAAATTATTAAAACTATACACAGTACAATAAGCAATAGTTAACATCTTTGAAAGAAGTGCAATAATATTGGCGTTAACTTATTAAAAAAGTACTGCCTGTTTATTACTGCTAGCTATGTATCTCTCTCTTCCAGCTCATTGTCCCAAAAGTAAAGGAAGCTGGTGTTTTTGCTAGCTTTATTAAAAGCATTTACTTTTGGGGTTGAAAAAAGCGCTTATACCTGTCTCAAACTACCAACTTTTATGTAATTAAAAATGAACTGCAATAACTGAATATTGCTCCAATGATAGGCTAATCATTAGCCCTGCTTAAAAACAGTTTTCGGTCTTCTGTGGCACTTTTCCCTGGTCCATAACAACCGTATGAATTATCACTGCAGGTTATGCAGTCTCTATTCAATTACAAAGGAGAAAGATAATGTTTCTGGTAAACAAAATTAATAGAAGCATAACTGAACATTTTATACAGTAATAAGGAACAAAGGCAGCCTGTGGTAAATCACTATTACATTAATGTAGTTAGAAACCCTTTAATGACTCTGAAGTGTCTAGTTCACATTTAATGTTACCTGTAGGAACAGCCCTTTAAGAAACCTCATTACCAATTGGTGGGTTGTAAGTACACCCTCCCTTTGCTCTCCCATCTCACCACAGCAATTCTCCACCACTGCTCAAAGTTTCAAAACTTGCTTTGGTTGCCTAGCTCCATGCGTATGGTTTCCGTTTTGATTAACAAAGCAATGCAAAGGCCAAACAAAATCAAGATGTCTTTCATAATCCTTCCTGCACCATTTGCTTTTGTGTCTGTTTAAATATATATTACAGGCAACAACCTTAAAAACTGGCCATTTCAGTTTCATTTTTAAAATCTGTACGCTTAAAATGGAGTTCTTTTTATAAAGATAAAAGTATCGCCATTTCCACAAAATTCAGGATTTCTATCGCAGAGAAAAATCTCTGGGCACATTTCCACAGTACTGTTGAAAAAATTATGTATGCAAGAAAACCCAACTAAACATAAATCACATGTGGCAAATGAATATTGAATGACTACATTAAGAACAAATCCTGTATAATATCACAAATTTGTAGTTATAGTCTTCCTAAAAAAACACCATAAGCTTTTATTGCATTTTCTATTGGTAGATGTACACTCCAGAACTAAACACTTTTTCTTCTTTCCTGATTCCAGATTTATATAGCAGATAATTATTCCACCTGACCTTTATTCTGTCCAATCAGCACCACCTTCCATCTACCCATTCATCTATACAATGTGCACATAGCAAAGCCAACACTTCATATCCCCATTCATATCTACAGAAGTGGTTCAGCATAACACATTAATATGTGGTGAATCAAAATAAAGGCAATAAACAGCTACAGGATAGACAGCCCTGCCATCTGTCCATTGGCTACGACTGAGGCTTCGCAAAGCCTTGCACGAAGTTTAGTAATGTGTATGAATTATCAAAAAATAAACCTACCATCTGTACAAAAAAAACAACACAGGTTTGTTCTTGGAGGAGTGATCCTTAGATTGCTATAATGCTTAAAAACAAGTTTATTCACCATACGCATTTCTAAAATTATTTCTTGTACGTTCTATACAGTGGTTTTGCCCTCTTTAACCACAAGTTCAGTATTTCCTATACAAATTTTGATCATAATTCTTTTCGAGTTCTTTTAATGTATAAAAATATGCAAAATATTGTTTCTCCTAAGTCCTTCAATGAATCCTGTTGGCTTATCCCCACAATCAAAGGTACTTATGAAGAAACTTCTCGTACAATGATGAGTTCCACAGCATTCTGAAAAGTCTTTAGCAAAGATACAGCTTGTCCATGATCAATATTGATGAAGCTGTAGCCATTAGCCTAAAAGGAAATATTTAAAGCTCAAAATGACAGTCTTATATGCCATATTAGTGAAACACAACTCATATTTCATGTTAGTTTTTTTTAAGCTTTAAGGTTTAAAATAACCAAATTCTATATGAATGCAGAGAATAAAACACAGCAGATTTGCAGATTAGTTGAACATGTATCTGTATGCTACAAAAAAACCCTGAACTACTGTGTCAGCCTTGGAAGAATTTTGCAAATAACCAAAGGAAAACCAAACTTTGAACCATTAACATCACACATCTAATTTATCAGTCTTAATACAGACACACCAGAAAACCCCTAAACCTTGTACAAACCACCTTGTACAAACCTTGTACAAATTTTAAGTAACAGACTATTAGAAATGGCATTTGTGATAAATTAAAACTATTGAAGCCCGTAACAAAAAACATTAATAGCATAGGGAGCCATTTTAGGGTGTGAGACCTGTGGAGGTCATCCCCAACTTGAATGTGCCTATTACTCTAAACAACATTGTTACTGTTGGACAAGTTTGTCTTGGCAAACACAGGCAGGCCTAAGCAGCCTTAAAAACCAGGGAAAACGTGGCTATGGTTCAACTTCTCCGAGTACTACTGCAAATTCACATTCAGTTCAGGCAGCAAAATCTTGCAGAAGGACAGATTCATCCAGTTTAACTGTTATTGCTTCCAGCTGTGCATCCCACCTTTCTCCCTGAGCTGCTTATGTGGTGACAGAGTGAACTTGCCATGCTCTCTGTGCCTTAGCTATGCCACTTTGAAAGCTGCAGTTCCTAATCCCATCACCGAACACTTGCAGTTGTTACCAGCTGAATCCTTGGTTATTAAACCAGTGGTTTTCAAATCTTTCTAGTGTTGCAGAGGAAGATTTAAATACACTGTTCAGAAAGCAAAAGCAGCAACAACCGACCCAAATCATTATTTGTACAGAATGTCCTAGCCCTAGTCTTAAGTCTTACTTGCAATTATCAAGTCACTAGTTGTGTAGAATATTTTATTAGACATACGGATTACACATGCACTGTAATATGCATGCCTATTGCATGTTTTACAGAGAACGCTGCAAAATCAAGCATAAGGAAAGGCATTTTGGAAGAGATGATATTCAGTAAAAAACCCCACAAATTGTCTGAGTGGTAACAAGGCAGAGTGGGGCTGTCATCACATCATCACTGGAATTATCACAGGTATAAAGAACGTGCTGTTACACAAAATATATTCTTAGTTATGAGAAAGGAAGCAGCCTCTAATTGTCTAAGCATGAAAATGCAACTTCACCTTTAGCTCTTTTTCAAACTATGAATTCCTCATTAAACAAAAATCTTTAATTTGAAGAATTAGACTAAGTTTTCAATTTCGCTTTGTTTTAGAAAACTGTTCACAGGATGTGGTTTCATGGAGATACTAGTGGGGAAGGTGGTGTTTGGTTTTGGGTTTTTTGTTTGTTCTGTTTTTAGAAAACTAAAATGCATTAGAGTCAACTTCACCAACATTCTCAAGTCACTAATGTGGTGAATAATTATTTTTAACAAGCTTTGCAACTTAAAGGGTGGCTACAACAATGTTCAAATGTCCCCTTAGCCCATTTCCTTAAGAAACTGTTAATTTCTCTGACCCCTCCCCAGATAGCTTAATGAGTTCACTAGACAAATACAAACAAATCTGATACAGAAGAGGTCTGAAAGGTACAAACACAGATTAAAGAACTACACAGCTTGCAGCCCAGAAGCCATGACTCCTGAACCTGGTGCACTGGCAGCAGATGGGGCAGCCAGGAGGTCCGTGCTGGGACCAGCCAGCTGAGAGGCAGCTTCTGCATGTCCAGACTGCCAGTGGAGGAGAAGCAGCAAGGGCTGGCAGGAACTGCAGGGTGGAGAGGGATTAACAGCAAAATGCAGCTGGGGAGAGGGGCTGTGAGGGGTTAAGTGCTGGTGTTCTGACAACACATTATTCAGAACACTGCATGTGAACAACTATAAAATGAAAAACTGAATGACAGTAAAGCCTACTGAAATGCTCATGTTCCACTTTAAATGACATTGTTTTGTCATTGTTTCTTGTTGTTTTGTTTTTAGAAGTGTGAAAAATGTTCAGAATTTGAAAAAATGATCCACCATGCTTCAGTCCACATCACCTATCCTGATGCTAGGTGGAAGAAAATTAAAAGCATCATCCCAGAATATAAGAAGAAAATCTGGAAAAGATACTGGTAATCTATCTAAAAATTAAACATTCTGCTCTTAGGTGCAAACTAAAAATGAACTGGTATATTACATAGGCTAATTAATTAGGTGATTACAGTACCTGAATTATTTTATCCCCAGGCTGCAGCAACTTAGATGCCGGTCCGTCTGGCTGCACTCTCGTTACAAATATTCCCTTGAAAAATAGAGGTGGAAAACATTTTCACAACTTATTTATGAATAGCAGGACTAGCATCAAACAGAGGTAATTAAAAACATTTTTTCAATTTTTCATCCTAAGTAGGAGAGAATGCAATTTTATTCTACAGGTCTACTGTCTTTTGAGACTGCCTTCCTTTTCTGATTTTAAATCCAGGAAAATTATCTTTAAAGGGGTACTGAGGGGCAAATTCTGAGTTGCTTTGGCTTAATTTGGCAGATGTATATGTTAAAATGTATATGTCAGATGTATATGTCAAAATTAATTATCAACTACCAGAAATAAAGCTGTAGGCTGTGGTCTCTTTTTTAATAGGATTCATAATTGTACCCTCTGTAATTCACTATCTCAAATCTGTTGAGTGATTATGAGAACTGTGCAAGAACTACTCTGCTAGAATAATCCTCTGTGTTGTCATGTGACCTCTGTGGTCACTTACAACCTTGACTTTCCACATCATTTCTCCCCAGTTTTCTCCCTTCCAGTCCTGGAGGTTAGTGGCTTGGGAAATACATATACTTCCTTTTCTCCCTTTGCTAAACGTAAGAAACATTATAAATCAGAATGCTTTTAAAAAGCATTAGTATAAAATACTTACATCATCATCTGGTTTGAATGGATTCCCTCTACCACCAACTCCTCCTGATATACTAAATCCAAGTTCTGGATCCTTGTCAATTCTCACTCGAATCTAAGTAGTTACAACTCAAGTTAGATAAACTGGCTGAAAATACGCATTCAGAGCTACTATCATGAAATTATTACTACGAATTCAGGTGAACAAAAGCTTTACAAAGCAAAAAAAAAAAAACAACCCACCAGTTCAAGAGAGTATTATATCTCATTATTTTACTGCAGAACAAGATTACAATACAGCAGCATCATGTGCTTATGTTTTACTCCAATATCACTATTATTATAATCATAATTCATGTGGGCTTTAAATTCAAATATATTTTGATATTATGTAAATAATTTTAATGCCCCTAGCAAATATATATGCTCCTATGAAAGAACCTATTCCTCATATTTCTTTGCTACCTTAGCTGAATTTTAAAAATCAAATCTCATTCCTACTTTCACTCTTAAGTTCTAAGTATCCAACACTGTCTTCTTTCTCTTGCTAGAAGAGTTGACTAGAAAACTTACTTTACACAGTAAGTGGACATTCTCATTCTAGCACAGAATTTATATGGAGTTCTCAGTATTTTCTCAGAAGACCCAAAACAATACAGAAAGAAGGCTGCCACAATGAAAGAGCCATTAAATGGTACAAGAATTTCTTATATGTTCTACATCTGTCTATCATAATAAAACTGATAATTATCAGGCATGCATAAGATTGCTCACACTTTTTTTTAGAGACTTCTGTTTGTGAATGCACATTTCTACATTTGCAGGGTTTTGAACCATTCCAGATGCAAAGTGCTCCAAGTTGTACAGCTACTTTGTATTTTTTCAGTTACTAGCTAAATAATGAGTTAGGGAGCAATAAATATAGTTGAGAAATAAATTTCCAGCTCAGTAAAAAGACGTAAGTTTAAGTTTCTGGTACATTCTGTTAAAAATCTACCACATTTCTCTCAAAACTGGAAGGAACATGTGATTTGAGTAGAATTTCATTGCAATAACATTGTCTTCTGCTGGAAATAAATGCCTGTATGATTTCTGTCACCATTTACAGAGAAATTGTAATACATGAAAACAATGTAACAATTCACTGCCATTTACTGACAGATGTCATATCATACTAGGTTTTATTCTTACCTCTTGCTTTGCCAACTCATGGCTTTGTCTGGGAGAACACTGGGACTGGGTATAGGGAGGTTGGTGGGCAACTTTCAACATCAGATAATCAATTAATTGCTCTCTAGATGGATGTCTTGCTACTGATGATTGAGGAGGGAGATGATGGACTTGGCTGTAGTTTGCCTGAAGTCTTTGAGGCTGGCACATTTGTCCATTTGTCAAAGGCATCTGAATAACATATGAATTCTCAGTGTCACACATTTAATAAGCAGCAATCTTCAATTCCTTGACTGTTCTTAGTTTTTAGTAACATTACTAAAACTACTCTTCTGGATCACATATAATTATACTCCATTTTCTTCAAAGTTATAAGCTCTGACATACTGAGAACAAATATGAAAAACAAAAACTTGCTTTGAATGCTAATCTACTAGAACAGACTAGACAACCTTTGCTTTTAGCACTTGTTTCACTGAGTTTTCCCAAACATTATTTTCTAGCAGTGCAACTAACAGTATTGACACTTGGTTGGTATCATTATAGTTTGCACTTTCCTTGCATAAAACTCAGAGGTTTTGTAATGATTTCCAGTAGATCATACAAAAGTAAAAATCCGCCCTAGCTACCAGACCAGACAGAAACCATATGCTCTCCAAGCATCCTAAGGTGACCACAAGAAAACCTTCTGAGCAAGTTCACATCCATGCTCAAGATTTTACTATCAAAATTGCAGTATTTCCAACAGATGTTATTCCTCTGTTAACATATGTCACTGATTTGATAACGGTGACAAGCAGCAGTAAAGTACACAACTGTCAAGATATACAGTGCATTCAAACTATGTCACCAGGAATGATGCTGGAGGTGACAATGTTTCTTACTGAAGTCTCACTTACTGCTCAGCTCTGCAGCTCTGTGTTGAGATGGGCAGTCTTTTCCCTCCTTGCCCATATGCCTCATGTTCTTATCCACCCTAATTAGTCACTCATTTGTCTGTATGATTCCAAAAATGCTACAGGCTTGAGTTACAGATTTTTTTCTGCCTGCCACCATTATCCCATTAGTTGTGGGATACAAGGATATTAACATACTCCCTCTCTCAATATTTTAAATAACTGAAGTGTGCAAATTTCAACCTTTAACCATGCTATGTGAATGGACACATATCAGAATCTGTTCTGAGTTTATGTCAAACTGATGCTGAGAAAGGATAATGTATTTAATACATTTTTAGCTTATTTATAGATCAGATGTATTTAATTTACACAATTTTCCACTGCCTTTTCTGAAAACCTGAAGTATGAAGGAAAATTACTTTTTATTGCAATGCCAGAGGTAGAGTTTACATAGGCAAAATATATCCACATGCAAATTCCCAATATCCAGTGTCTGTAGAAATGCAACTGAAATTAGTGAAGTTATAAGAATAAAATCAATTGCTGCATCATAATAATTTACAAGCATCCATTTAGTTTCATTGTAGTAAATCCCACCTCTATAGATGGTGCTTAAGAGATGAATGCAGTGCCCCCTACAAATTCTGGTTTATCATCACAATTTCATCACATTTTTCAAGTTTGTTCTTTAAAAGGTTTAATCAGATTCAGATTGCTTTTCTGAAATCATCTGCCATATTCCAATTTCTACTTGCAAGTACTTGTTTGGCTGCAGATTTTTTCTTTCAAAGCACCTACTGAAGAAAACTAAGAACTCTCTCTCTTGATATAGTTAACTAAGTTTCGTCTTCCAAAAAGAGGATGCTATTTCATTTATACCAGCTTCAAAGCCTGCATATTATATTTTAAAGAAGCCCTAGCTCCAACTGCTATCCCAACATAAATTTGTACTATTAATAAAAAATACACCCTTACCAATAATAGTAAATAATATCCTATCCATGATGTCATGCACATAATTACCTGCACAGCTATTTTCTTCATGCTGTCTGGAGGAACATCTTTGAGACTAAGTGTGGCAGATGAGTAATTCTGCTGTCCTGAAATGAATACTTCATCCTGGCATTGGTCTCCTGGAGTAGATGCCTGAGGATGCTTAAAGCAGAATGGAGCAGTAAAGACAGCTGTCTTCATATAATTCAAATTAAAATATTCTGATAAAATATGTTAAGGGCTTTATCATTCTTTATCTTCTTTTATTAACTAGTAGAAAATCTCACTAGCCAAACCACCATAAACCCATAAAACACTGATGAATATTTACAAAAACTCTCAACTGCAGAGGTGTCTTTAATCACCAGTGAGCTGATGAGACAAGTCAAAAAATGCTAGGGGACTAACTTATTCAAGGATTAAACTTCTGTTGACTTTATCCTGCTCACTATGGATACCATAACATCACTCAGGATGTTATGGTTAAAAACCACATGGTTAAAAAGAGTTAAAAACTCATTTCCTCACATTTTCTTAGAATTTACTATTAATTTTCTTGAATGCCCACAGTAACTTACAGTTCAGTTCATATCATCAGAATTTGATTTGGGGGAGGAAAAGGCATTGTAAGATTTTGTTCAAACCTTTATCAACCTAGATTAAATTCAGGATGGTAATCTCTTGTTCACAAAGGTACAACAAAACCAGACAGTGTGTTTCATTTACAAAAGCCAATTAAAAAACTCAGCTTCATGACATTAAATTGAAAAGCCTTGCAGTAAGTTTAAGGCATATGAAGTGAAGGCAAAGTATTTAATGCCTAAAAAAAATTCCAGCACATAAATTATATTCTTTTTATTACAGCATTGTGCATATGTAAAAGGATAACTCTATGAACTTAAGGACCACCTCAGTGTTTATTCTTTCCCCCTCTACATATTGCAATAACCTCCTGTAGGTACTCACTCGAACAATGTGCACACCAGAACCTCTTCCGTCTGCAACACTCAAGGCAACACTACCCTGGCTGCCATGCAGATCCCTAGAGCTGCCATAGTGAAAGCTGCTAACTGCAGCATAATTGGAATTAAAGGACCGAGACAGCATGCTCTGAATAAAAAGGGGACAGATTTAACACAGAGATTAGTGCAGCATGCATAAACCACAAAGACATGTTATACATGTAATACAAACGTATTCCATTGTCATGCAAGATAAAAACCATGCAAGAACAATACGTCTGTGATGTATAAAACACAACTTAGTGACCCTATTTACCCTTATTTACTGTAAATCAGCGTGCAATCAGCAGTTAACATGCAGAATTACATGTAAATAAAGTCATTCAAATATTCACATGTCTGAAAAAAACAACAAAGGTGCTTATCAATATTTTCAGGTTTTCGATAAATTTGCAACATATCCAATATGTTGTAAGAAGAGAAGTTGGCAGTCAAGAAAAACACCTATGGAAAACTATCTAATTACCAGTTATTATTTTGTCTCATCCCCCCACATACGCTACTGGTAAAGTACAAATAAAAATTTACGCAGATATTTGACTGACTGGATTTTCTTGCTATAGCCACCCTGTCAACATCAGCAATTCCAGTGACACTTCATTCAAGAATGTGAACAAGCTCATTTAAAGGAGAAGAAGCTTGAAAGAAACTGATACCACCCCTGTGCTACTGTAGGCAATTAAACTGGTAACATGACCTCAAGGACAGAAGTGATAGTGGTTTGGTTTTGAGCTTCATTATCTTGCAAACTGACCCCTGCAATATTTGTCAAGGCTAAATAAAAAAGGAGGAGACATTACCATCTTGCCACTATGGACTTTTGTAGCTGTAAGAACAGACTACGCAAGGGAAGAAATAGAAAATCCTCCACATTCCACCTGATGAATGAAACAAACCTATCTTGAAAATGTGACAAACCCCATGAAAAAATATGATCACAGGAAAAGATACACCCCAAAGCATCAAACCTCAGCAAATTCAAAGTTGTCTAATTTTTCCAAGTTAAAGAAAGGAAAGAAATATTCAGAACAGGTATAATTTGACTAAGACACAGCAGCAATTCTTACATAAATAAATAATTTTGGCATTTGCCTACTGACTATGTATACTAATGTGATTTTGAAAATAGTCACTAGTCCTCAGGCAGACATCTGCTCTTTCATACAAGCTTCATCTTGTGAAAATAAATAAAACTGTTTTAATAATCAAAGTCAGATGCCTCTGCATACTTGTATTCCCCATACTTGTATTCTGTTCTTGTAGCAGAGTCTTTGGAAACTCCCTTGGAAAATAGTATTTACTGACCATATTTTTTTATTGGCCAAGGCTCTTGGATAATTTCAGTGGCATAGTAAGCATTCTTTTGGGAACAGTTTGGGAATTGAAGTGCTACGTAATACTTTTACTTAGGTAAATTTAGACAATAAACAGTGGAATTTATTTAGGAGAATTTCTATTAGATAATATTTTTGTAATTTTAAGACTGGATGGAATCTGTCATAACAATCCATGAAATTTCGGTGTAGAAGAGAAACTAGTAAAATTGAAGTATCTGCAGGGAACAAGACTCTACATTCTACTTATCTTGGAATAGCCTTAACTGGTAAGTTACCTGCTAAGCCTAAGTACTACTCCTTTTATTTGTTTACTTATTTATTTAACAATACTTAGAATCAACTGCAGGCGAAATGTGGACATAAGTTACCCTTTCAGATTATATTAAATGTCTGGAAATCTCTTCAGTTTTCATTCCCCATGACCATCTAAGACTCGTCAGAAAAAGTTTGCACAAGGTATTCTCAAAATGCCTAAAATTACTGGTCTAAGCCTTTTGGAGTAAAAGCCCACGAGCAGGGGAAAAAAAAAATCTGACAGAATTTTAGCAAGATACCAGTTAATCTCAAAGAAAAGGTTAAACATTATAAAACTGTTCTTCAGTCACAAGAGGAAAAAAAGGCATGAATTTAGGTCTCTTCCACAAATAACAGCATTCCTACTGAAGAGTTATACATGGAAAATGACGTGTAATTTAAATTCTACTGTCATAAAATGTTTGCAGGGTCTGAAGTTTTGCTGTTTACATAGCAAACGCACAAGAATTTTAATCCTTTTAAAGTGTGATGGTTTGACTTCTGAACTCCACAAAGTATCACGCTGATGGTTCAGTAGTTCATTCAAAATGGAGAAAATACAAATAAAACTAAAATCAAAATTTAAAACTAACAACTACTGAATGGATAACATTGCTGTAATTTATCAGTGTCAAAATATTCTTCAGGTTATGATCTTAGAAACACTTAAGAACTTAACTTTATGTATTCACAGACCCACTAAAGTTACTGTCCTTGACACACTGAAGCAAGCTTACCTTGGAGAAAATCCAATATCATATCAATTAAAATATTTTTGCATGTTAGGGATGTGTTCAAGAAAAACTTAGATTAAAACTACAATTCTGTATCAAAAGTAAAACATTTAGATGTTTTTCTTCTAAGAAGGCACTGTACACTGAGAACTCTGAGAAAAAAAAAACTATTCTGATTTCCAAATTTGAAATGAGGAATTAAACTTTATAATTGCTCCACTGAAAGCTCTGCACTTTAAATAGTACATAAAGTAGATAAAAAACCAGACGACTTCACTGAAGATGAAATTAGAACTGAAAGCAAACACACACCTAATGAACACCCAAGAGATTCACAACAAAAAAAGGTAATATACATATGTAAAGGAAGGACAGGCAGGGTCACTAATTGTTTTTGTACACTCAGCATGGAAATGTAATAGATATTTGCAGATAACTATTGCAGATTTTTTTATTGCAGTTTATGGATAAGAAATTCCTCCTCCACGTACTAGTGTGACATTACTGCTTCTACACAGGCAATTTAAAATCCTAAATAAAACCCAACAAGACGACTATAGGAGACTACTGCAACATACCAGGTGGTAAAATTGGCACATCACACTCAAAAAGAAAAATATGTTGAAAAATATTACTGTTTCTAAAATTCACCTGTGCACTACATTTATGAGGTTGGGGGCAGGGCAGAATTGACTGCCTGCTTTCCAACAGCTTATATATATAAACACTAGAGAGCAGCTTGACATTTAAGTAAAGCTCCTTTCTCCCACAACAAAACATGCTTTGCATCAGGTAAGCCAGCTGTTTCTTCTACTATATGCGTGATTTTTATTTACAAATGGTCTCATTGAACCATTTTCACCTTCATTCAGCCAGATGGATAATTTTAGTTAGTCTCTGCGTTTCACAGAATATTCTGAGTTGGAAGGGATGCAAAAGGATCACTGAGTCCAGCTCCTAAGTGAATGTCCCATAATGGGATCACTGATCAGTGAGCCTGTTAAAGGTATTACAAATGCTGGTTACTTGGCTGGAACCCATTTTTAATCATTTTTGGTAGACTTAAAACGATTCTGTATCTCTCCTCATGCAAATTAAGCTCTTGGAAGTTTTTTTTCCTACCTATATCAGGCAAAAAGGGATAACAGATAAAGAACTAGCTTCTCTAGCTTGTCCAACAAGAAGACACTGTTTCTTTCATTCTTTCTGTGCATTCATTCTTCCCTCTCTCTTCAGTTACTAAATTTTATAAAAACAAAATCAACATGTCTTTGAGGAGCTTAGGAAAATAAAATTTAAACAAAACAAAACAAACCCACATCAACACCCAGAAGTCCACTACACCCTCCCTTCCTAATAAGCACAAAGTAGAAATAATAAACATGATTAAATTCAATAAGAGTCACAGCAAAAGTAATACTAATAACCCATACTGGTCAAGAAGTGTTAAATATTTGTCAAAATGTGTAATTTTATATACCTCTTTTTGTCAGTGTTGTATCTAACATTTCTAAAAATGTCTTTTCGGTAAAGGTGATTACTCTTCTACAGACCTGAACAGGTATCACTTCTCTATTAAACAGTGTTCTTAGCATGCAGGTGAACAAGCAATAAACAAACTGCATTAGCAGTGCACTGAAGTTTTGTTTCCCTCTGTATTCAGGGAGTGCTGGGATTTTTGCTTCTCTTGTCATTTCATGTAAGATTTGATATAACTATCCAGAAGAATTGAAAATGAGGGAATGTTTATTAGAGTTGGAACATGGTGACACTTGACCCTCTTGTGGGAAAAAGGGTCCCCCACACTACAGCACAGTACTGTCAAAGTCCGAAAACATTTTCTGTTGTAGGGGACAATCTGGACCAGAACAGACACAGCTGTTGTGCAGGCTTCTTTAAAAAGAAACCCCATCCCTTTCTGTCACCAGAAGTTATGCAACTTTAAAAAAAAATCCAAACCAAAACAACAAAAGCAAAGCTATCCCTCCAAATACTGGGATTTCTAAAGAAAAATTATATTTAAAAGTAATTTTTCCCACCATCTCCACTTAAATTTCTCTAGCTATCACAGATATTCAGGTATTTAGCATAATAATAATAAAGCAAAGTATGTTCTTAGAAAAGAAACTAAAAACCAAAATCCATGTAGCTGGCATAATCAAAATGTATTTTGGCTGCTTAACTTACTTCTTTTCCAAAGAAACAGGGTCAGGCTAAATGACATTCTATCCATTTTTTAGTGATGATTTTTTCAACTGGGCTAACTGGACAGCACAGATTACACTCTTCCAGGTTCTACTCAAATTCTTAAGATATATAATTTTTCAGCTCTACACATCAGTTCAAGTTCTTGATGGCATTTACAGTACATAAAGTATCCTCTTCCTCATCTCTAGTTCTATCAAAACCTACTGTAATTTTCTGAAATGAAGATTTTTAAGTGTTCCCATCTCACAGCAATAAATGTTCATTCAACAATCTGTCAGATACCCAACTTCAAAAGATAACTGGCTTGAAGGCAAATACATGATAATTATGGCTATTGGATTCTTCAGCAACTAAAGCTGTAGACCTATATTTCCAAAGAGATTTTACTGATTTTTCCTTCTTCTTAAAGAGAAAAAAGAAGGGAAAAAAGACAGAAAAGAAAGATCAAGAAGTGTAAGGGAATATTTAGTACAATGTGAATACAATGCTACAATAATTACCTGGCTTTCAAGAGCTGGCCTTGCAGTCCAGCAGGTCAGTGTGACATATTTAATGTATTCAATAGTAATTTGGCTAAACTGGCAAGTACGATGTAAAAACAACAGCATATTTTTTTAATTTGGGAGAAAAGTTCATTTACAGTCTACCACCTGAGTGTTTCTCAGATATTCATCACAAGCATGTTTATCATTTTTAGAGCAGGATCAAAAGTAGATTTTCACTAGTAATTAAAAGAAGTTCAAAACATAGAGTATTTATCTTATTCCACACTCAGGTAACAGAGAAGTAGAGGAAAAAAAATTATTATTTTTACCTTTTCTAACTTCTTAGCCTCAATATGTCGCAGCACCTGTTCCCTCCAGTCATGAGGGACTTTACTTTTTCCTGCAGGGTCTAACAGTGAGTGCTCGGAGTTCACCCTTGCGTTTGACCTCTTCGAAGGGCTAGTCCGTGAGTAATTGAAGTCACTGACTGACATAGTTCTTTCTGGTATTTCATTCACTGAGGGCCGAGCACTCTGTGGCCGGGTTACATTTGGGCCATCAATGCTGTATGTTCGGGCAGAAAGAGGTCTCTGCTGTCCTGACATTACTGGTGGACCTCTTCCCATCGAATGCAAATCTCTGTATGTTAAATAGTCCCCTTCAGGAACCTGGGCCCGCCTGGAAGGTCCACTATCCCCAACATTTATAGAAGCTGTAGAAGATACACTGCTCTGCCTTTGGAGAGTGTGTCTGGTTGCTCCCGGGAGCAGTCTGTCATTAGATGGGACAGCCCACATATCCATATGTCTCCCAGCCATCCTTTGGTGAGTGTTGTACACAGCGCTGGCTCGGACATTGTTATGATTGGAGAAATTCATGTTGGCAGAATGCTTTATGTAGCTGGGAGTTTCTGTACTGTCAGACCTAAGCAGACGTGAAGGAGGTAAGCTGCTTTGTTCTCCTTGGGAGTTTTGTTTCTGGGGCCACAGGGCATCTTTTGCTGCTGCACTGCTGCTGTATTGAATATTATACTGGGGAGGAATGCAGAGCACCTGTGCACCACCTGTCACTGATCCTCTCCCTACGTTAGCACCTTCAGGATTGTGATTTGAGTCAAACTTGAACACAGCTTTTGTAGAAGATACTAAATCAGATGATGACGATGACCCAGGAAAAACCTGCAAAGGCTGATCATACAGAAGAGTAGCAGATTTACTTCGGACTATGTTTTTTCCATCTGCAGTATCAGATGGTGATTTTACCGCAGAGTTTGACTGTTGAGATCCATTCTCATTTACAATATCATAGATTTTCAGACTACCACCATCCATACTGGTGATGCTGTGAGATTTCATCACAGGACCGCTTCTCTGTGGAGACAAATCTTCAGTGCTTATTGAAACAGACAGTTCAGCGGCATCACCATCAACTGTAGTGCTTTTCACTAGTTTGTCTTTGCTGGGAGACTGTACTGTTTCCTCAGGATGTCCATTTACTTTATTTGTAGGATACTGATTTCCATTTTCCAAGTGCTCACTTTCTTCTTTTGTGTTGTTATTCAAAAAGCCCATTACTGAAACCATTTGCTGTGTTTCTAACCTTTCTACAGGAACTGGAACTGCCTCTTCACTAACCAGTTTATTGATATTCATGTTTATTTGGTCTAATTTGTGAGACTCCTCCATAGGAGTGCTTAGATCAACATCTTTTCCTATCAGGCCTAATCTTTCTCCAATGCTTAATTCATATTCAGACAAATTTGTAACCTTCTCTTGCACATTTAGTTTTTCTTTTACTGTGCTGCTCAATTCTCCTCCATTTTGCAAAATATTCAAATTTTCATCTTCTTGTCTGAAAAAAAAAAAAAAAAAAAAAAAAAGGCCCTTGAAAGAAGTTCCAAAAGGAACCAAGATATTTCTCTAAGAACTCTTTTAGAAAAAACTATAATTAACATGCAACACAGCCACACTGTGCATACAAAAAAGGACAAAAAACCAGTTTTACCATTTGCTATCTTACCATTGCAGAAATACGTTTTAGAGAGGACTCATTTCAGCAACGTTTGTGTCATCTGATTTCAAAAGTTCGTTTAAATTCAACAGCAGTTATTAAAAACAGTTTAGAAGTGTCAAGAAGTACAAAGTGACAATAAGTCACTTTTTTTTATCAATTTCTTTTAATTTCCATGACAATACTGGACAAAACTGGCAATCTTTTAAAAAATGGCACTTTCTGACCAAAACCTCTAGAAGAGTGACAACCTGTAATTACATTCTTTGTAAGTTTCTAAATAGCTCTATTAGCAATCAACTTGATGTACAAAATCAAGCAGGTAAAACCACTGAGCTTTTAAAATGGTATACTGAAGTGTTTTACAGGGATAAAAAATTAAATAGATAAAATTATTAAAAAGATGGGAACCATTATTAAAAAGATGGAAACCATGTATGGTATACTAAATTGAGTCTCAAAATTATTTTTTTTACAAGACCCTTATTAACCTTAAAATTATCAACCTTATTTCAAAACATTAAAATTTAAATTCCTTCATGAATTATAAATTAATGAATTAAAGAAATGTACACATGATATGAAATATTGAGTAACAATTTTCTATTGTATTTGCTTAGTGGTGTACAGTGTCTTACAAACCTGATCTTGGATAAAAAACATGCATGTGTTTCTTTGTCAGGAGAACAGAGAGAAATATCTTGGCTACTGTCGGTATTTAAGGAAACAGAATCTGACATTCGAGAAGGAGAGGAACAGTTGCTGTTATTCTGGTTGCTATTGTGGGTAGCTTCATCTGATAAGGAATCAGTATCTTTTGAATCATCTGAAATAAAAATTTGCCAATTTAGTTAGACACATACATTTTATTAATAGCAATTTCATCTGTGTATGTATGGCATTTAGAAATTGCCTCTTGTTCAGTAATTCTTACTACCAGAAACTAAATTGTAAGCTAACATCTTTGCAAAGTTAATCTCAACTGTTGGCAATAGTTCCTATTTTTTAAGTATTTGGCTCAATGTAAACAGCCCTTACGTGTTAATTAAATGTAAGTTGCTGCTTTATTCCCAGTTTCCTTGGCATAAGATGGTGCTACATTATTGAATACTTCCTCAAAATATATATCAAATCATATTTCTGCTTTTACAATGATTTCAAAATTCTGAATTACATTAGCCCCTAAGAAAATGAAATACACTGAAGAATTTTGAAAGTGTACACAGTTCCTGATTTTGAACACTGTATCACTGTCAAATTGCTATTTATTAGATCAAGTACTGTGGAACTCCTAGATCACTAGATAAGCTCTAAATTTCTTTTGTAAATGTAAAAAAACAGGAATGGAAAATGTTCTTTGCCGATTTGGAATCCAGTGCATCCCCATGCTTTGCAGATCACTTAGGACAACATTTTCTAACTAATTTACCCCTGTGCACATTGATGCTTGCATAATGTATGCATACTTACATATTAAATCCATATAAAAATAATTCCTCTGGGGGAATTCAAGCCAGCCGTGATTCTGACATGAGTGTAGAAACAAATAAGTCTAATTTTTTGCTTCAAGTTACAGGTGCCAAATGCATGAATTTAGCAGAACTAATGTCTATCTTCAGAGACAAGAAAGAAGTTTTGACCTGGCTCTTCAGTCAGACATAAAACCCCAAAGACAGCATCAAAAAACATCAACCTTTTCCTCTGTGTGTGATCCTCAGCAGAAAAGTCCTGCTATCTCCATGTGGTTTTCCTCACTAAATCTCACCTTTTTACATCTAACGGGCAGAAAAGCCTTTTGTCCTGGAAAGTATTGGACTAGGATATTATACGAAGTAAAACACTATTTGCTACACAATTTTTAAATCATGTTTTCTCTGAATCCTGGGTCATTTCTTAGCCTTAAAGAAATGGTTACCCAGACCAAAATTACATTTCAGAGAATATAAAACTTAGTTAACAAAAGAAAATATTCCGAAGTTTCATATTAGAGGAACAAAGAAAAATGAAAGAGTAAAATAACTCTGGAGAAAGAGTTGCCAAAAGAGAACTTTAAGAATAAACCTTAGGAAGAGAGCACATCTTCTCTAAGAAATTTAAACAAATATTGCTGCCTATAACAGCAGTATAGGAGCTGCCTATAACAGCAACAATTCACAAAATCTGGGAGAAGCAGGAAATATAGAATTTTTCCAATATAAATACCACTTTCTGCAATCTTTTCTTAAGCACTTCCAGATTGTGTTCAAGCTCACAGTCTCCCAAAACACATACATCTCCTCTTCCCCTCTGCTTTTAAACTGGTAACAAGAATCAAGAAAATTAGGATGTCAAAACAGCTTTCTCTATTGTGCACTCGAGCATAAGATTGCAGATTTTTTTCCTGCCTTCACTGTTTAAATAGAGAATTAATCATCTTTCTTTTAAAACATACAAATTAAGCCTACTTTTACATAATTTCATTCAAAAAATCAGCCACTTTGAGTCAAGAAATTATCAGAAGCACACAACACTTCCAGTGCTTTTTATGGTATTTTACCTTTCTTGGTATTGCTAAGAGCTACCACTTTTGGTTGGTTAATGGAGGTTTCTATCAGTGGTGGTCGCATTTCTGCCATTTTCATCTCTTCATCAGAGGAGAGTTCTTCTGACTCCTGCTAAAGGAAAAAGAGCTTTACGCTATGTATTTTAAAGAGCAGCTTAAAGGTGAAGTAAATGCTATCTAGACTATCACTCAACGAACAATAAGGAGGAAAAAGATAAACAAGCCACACAGCAAAGGTATAACATAGCTTTGTAGTGCATCTGTAGTGCAAGTCAACTGAATTATCTTTAAGAAGTAGCACATGGAGACTTGCATTGTCACTGCTAAATTCCATGGGATGACAATCAAACAGGTAACTTTAGCTGCAAAAACTACTTCGAGCAGGCAGATGTAGCCTTCATTCCACCATTAGAGAGAACTTCCAGTTAAGTCCAAGTCACAGAGTGATCGCTGAACCAGCAAACAATGCAGACTGATTAGCTGGGTATTGGTCTTGCAAAGAAGATCTCAAACTGAATTATCTATAGAGTAGCGTGACCAGAACAATTTTAGGAATGAAGAGCTATACTGTCAGAAAAGACAAGGAGCTTGACTTGCCTAGTCTTGCAAAAAAAAGAGCAAGGGTAGCTCGCTGGGGGTAAACTCCAAAAGGAAAAGAAGTTATTTAACTTCAAGAACAACAGCAGAGGAATAAAGCAATGCTGAATACATTTAAGCTAGAAATCACTAGTTCTGAACCATAAGATGGAGTTCAGTGTACTTATGAAAGAGATTAACAGACAAAGCTGCCACAAAAGCAGCCATGCAACTGGTTCAGTACCCTACTGCAACTGGTTCAGTACCCTACTGCCAGCCCTATATTTGATCATCTTCAAAAACCAATTGTTTCCAGTAACATTTTGAAGAAAAGCCCCAGCAAACCTTCTTTCCCTAAAGTGGAAATTTCTTTTTAGTAAACATGCTTCCTACTACAAATGCTACAAAATCCATGTTGCAAATTCCAGTCTGCCAATATTCACTTTTTCTTACTGTTTTATAACACTTAATGCATGGAACCTACTGGAGCACCACCTTCCCATGATACTAATTACCTGGCCAGTTCTTGGGACTGCAGGACAAACCTGACTGAGAGGTAGCAAACAAGCTATGGTAGTCTTCATTAAAAATAAAAACTAAAAATCCATCTGCTTTTATCTGCAGTCAGAACAACCAACCCTTCACTGCATCTACCACATTGCCCTTCCTCTTGGACGTGACATACAAGTGTATTCAATGTTGAAATGGGAAACTTACACCCATGCAAAGTTTAGATAACTGGATTCTGCAACAGAGTTACCAGCAGGTTAGTACAGGGAAGTAAGGAATTCACTATCCCTGCCTCATTTACTTACTGGCATACAGTCATCTACAAAGAATTGCTGTCACTGTCATTAGACAAACACCCTGATCTTCTGAAATTATGTTTTTAAATTAAAGAAAAATGTCAAAGCCAGTACTTTCAGAAAGTAAATAGAAGCAGGAATGTGCTAGTGCGGAAGTAGCCAGCAACAGCCACAACTGCCTGTCACCAGGTCTCTTCAGCAAAAGTATGATACATGTGTGTTCTGATGCTTATACAACACAGGCAAAAACCTAATCTCCTTGTGAAACTATGAAAAAGTATTTTACAGGCTGGGAACTGATTAAATGATAAGTTCCAAAATTTGTCATCAATCTCAAATTTTCTAAATAAATGAATACACTGTGTTTGTGAGAGAGATGTACAGAGTTCTTAAGTTTAAAATCTCTCACTATAAGAAGTAAACACATTCCAAGTAATATTTTTGTCAGCTCACTAATAAACACAGAGGAATAAATATTTTTAAACCCACATTCCGCATTTCATTTGAAATGCATGTGCCTTGTCATTTGGATATACAAGGTTTTTTATTGCTCCCACTAATTGGGTATTTTCTCTTTTCAATGACAATTAAAACTGATTATTTAATGAAGTACTGACAATCAAGCAATAACTGAAGAATTCTATCAAAGTATGAGTCTTTTCACAGTTCAGATCAACCCTTAATTCAGTTTACTTTCTTTTTCTTTAAATGCATGTATCTTTCATTATGAACTTTTTTGAATGCTATAATGCTCATTACAATGCCATACCTGAAGCATGTCTTCATGGTTGACAATGATATTCGTATTCTGCAAGGTTTTAACAAGTGCAGTTATCTGTGAATTTGCAGTGCTGTGCTCAGTTTCTGGTTCACTAGGCTTCTGCACAGAGCTTCCTGCTGAATATTGTTTTCTCTCATCTACTTTGTTCTTTATTGAACCGATTTCTGAAGTCTACAGAATTAAGAACATTAGCAGAAAAAACATCCTGAAAGGCTTTCAATAACATATGATATTTAGAGTCAACATTATGTATTTTGGGAAAATATGGAAAATATGAAAAAAATCTGAGCTCTGAAATTAAACAGTATGGAATGCATCAGGTATGAAATGCTGAGAAATCTCCACAGACTACCAAGGCAGTCTCCACAGACTACCCTACCCTTTGTCAATCAGTTTGACTCTTCTCCTTACTTTTGTCCATTTGTACCATTACATTTCCAGTTAAACGAAAAAAAAAACCAAATGGCCAATATCTATCAGCACAAACAGTAGTCCTATCACCTATCACACTGCATCAGCCTGTTACAGACTCTTGACACCTTTCCCAGCTTGCTCATATTGCCTTCCCAACTTATTGTATAAAACCTTCATTCATGAGAGCAGCAGCAAGATCCTTAGAGATTATCCCAAATTTCACTGTGAAGTCTATCAGATAAAAGAGGATCAGAGAATGACAAAGATGCCATTCCTCCAGAAACTGAAGAAGTCAGCTCCTTAACATACCCATAGTTTGTATTTGCCTGAGAATCAAGTTGCTTTCCTTGTTCTTAGTGTAGGAGGAAAATTGCTACTGCACACCAGATGTTTTATTACAGACTTCCTTGGGTGGAGAAGAGGTAAATTGTGTTCTGTAATCTGACAATTTTTCTTGCTAAAGCATTAGAGGGGAGGGAGAAGAGGATTAAAAAGAATCAGTAAGATCTTTGGAAGTTCTTGTAAAACCAGAAAATATATTGTATCTAACCTTTACTCCCACATCTTTTACAGAAACTGTCTGGCCTTCTCGTTTTGACTCCTTGGCAATATCTTCAGTAGATTCTTCATCCTTTAGTCTGTGTACAATTGTCTGGACTGTTTTGACCATATTCTTCAGTTCATCAGGATATGGAGTTGGGTATCTCTTCAGATTGCCCTCCTGTGTAACAAAAGGCAATAATGTTCTACATTTAATTAAATGCTGTAACAAAAACATAAACTTTAAAACAAATAATTACCTAGGATGAACCACCGAACAATCCAGGATCTCCACTTCGCTATTGAAGTCTACCTGCATTGATGCAGACTTAGGCTTATAAAACCCAGGAAGATTATGAATTACTTTCACTACCCCTCCCCCCAGTGTGTCCACTGATTGCAAGCAAGGATTATGACAGCTGTAATTCACTTTAAAAAAAAAAAAAATCAGGATTAATCACTGTCTCCCCACTATCGTTCTCCACAGCACCTCAGTGAAGTAGCCTCCCAGTTCGGCCATACATTGGCAGAGATCAGCTGAGAGCTCTTCCCTTGTGCCCTGCTTGAAATGGTCTGTCCAAGAAACACTCAAACTAAAAGCAAACAAAAAAAAAATCCAGACTATGATGTTTCATCCGGCTAGGTACTCTAACTAATAAATAAAGATTTGATTTATTCAGCAGAGTGAAACCCACAGATAAAGTAAGGAAAAGGATGAGATTAAGGGGTGGAAGTAAGAGGGAGGGAAGCAACAAGTACTCAAAAATAAATTTAATACTAACCCGGGGTGGTGCCTCTCTCTCATCTTTGTCTTCATCACACTCAAATGCCACCTGAGCACGCTGTTTCCGCTGTTCCTCCCACAGAGATGGATTGAAACTTTCATTATCAGACATGAACATAACTAAAAAAAAACAACCAAAGAAGCTCTTATAAGAATAGGATATACTATGCAAAATAAAAAAATAGTCTTTTCTTTCTCTTGGATGGATTGGTGTGCTTTTGTATGTATTCTTTAAAGAGCATCAGCACCATTAATTGAAGACTAACTGCACTGCCACTGCTTTATGAACTGGGCTGTACTTTTACAGTAGTGAAATCCCTATCTGAAAAAAAAATCATATACCCAGCTGCATACCAATCTTAACACACCTTCAGAACTCTGCTGACAAGTATTTTTATTCTATATACAAATATGAAATTATGTATCTGTATATATCTAAAAATGTCAATTATACTTGTATAGATTTATATAGCCTAACTTCAGTGAATTGGTCTCATTAAGCACATGTAAGAACATTCACTTAATTTCATTAGATGAAAATTTAAAAATGAAGAGTAAGAATGACTTAGTGAGAAAAATCTGCATTACTACTAAACCTGAAAAAAAAAATCTAAGAACCTAAGACTTAAGGTAAAGGTAAGATTTTGCAGGAGTTATATTAAACAACTGCCAGGGGTTTACAAACAACTATTTCTTGCTTAATTTTACAAGAGATTAAAAAAATCTTTTAGGTACCTACTGCCTCTTACTCTAGCATGTCTCTGTGTTACATCAGCCATGTTCCACTAATGCATGCAAAAAGTCTAATAAATCTGATACTACCACCCCAGCACATGTATATCCTTCAATAGCAATACCAAGACTGTTCATATTAATAATTTTATATCTGAAATAGAAAAATACTTAATTTTAGGGCTCTGTAAGTGCAATGGAATATTAGCTATTCTTCATTTATAGGGCAAAGTTGCAATTTTAACACATCTGAAAATATTCTAATAGACTTCATTATCACTAAAGCTTCCTGACCAAAAAAAAAAACCTGATAGAGAATTTTACAAAAATTGAATTTTTAAATTTTGAAAAACTGTCTAGTGAACTTTAAACCTTCCATTTGGAATAACAACCTCAGAGGCAGGTATTCTGTCAGCTTAAGCCAAACAGGCAGTCCTTGTCTACAGAAAGAAGCACTGGCACCTGAGGAAAAAAGGTTCAAACAGAGTGAATGCTTTCAGGAAAAATCTTGATCTTCACTGAATCTCCAAATTTATAATTCCCACATTCTATTACAGGTATTGCACATGTATTAGAAGGCACTAAGAGGGTATTTCTGAAATCCTTACCATCCTCAGTCCTTGGTTGCTGAGGGAACATGTAATTAGTAAGCACTGTTTTCTGTGTGTCAGGGTCAGCTTCTTTTTGAAGGGGGATAAGTGGTTTAGACTAGAAAGTAAAAGAAAGAAGGATACATTACAAGAATATATACAAAAAAGTAAATACGATCTGCATATCACAGAGCATGCCTGTGCCAGGACTTTGAAGACTACTCTGCCTTGTATTAAACTTTTTCTCCTCTGAATAATTTTCACCAAATGAAGCTATTAACGTGTCTGTCTTTGACTGAGGACTGAAACTCAGCTTTAGTGAAAAGTAAACACTGGATATTCAAAAAGTAACCTAGTTTCTTGTTGGCATTTACTAATATCCCAAAGCAGGTTGATCTGGAATGCACAGATATATTTGGCCATTTAAACTTGTAGACAATTCATATAAAACCAAAAATGTTGTACTTGTTTTTTCATACTAATACTAGATAGAACATCCTCCACGCCTTGCAGAAAAGGGCAGAGGATTCTTGAAATTACTGTGTTAGTAAAAGTGCACATCTGAGGCTTGCAAATTTCTGACAGCCCTGTACACCTTGGTGCCATTCAGAAAATCAGCACAGCGCACAGGGCTTTAACACAAAAGAAGAATACAAGTTACAAGTGCATGAGTTACTGCTCAGTAGCCTGAAACTTGGACAGTCACGCTGTTCAAAGGTTTGGCAAGAAACCTAGCTCAATAAAGGCATGCTGAATTTACCTGCTGGTATAGCTGTGAAAGCACCAGCATGTACACGTTCAAGTACAAGCTTATCATCACTAACTCCTCTGTGTAAACAAGCCCAAATTGAGAAAAACAAAAATGAACAACACCCCCCCTCCCAGCACCTGCTAAATTGCATTTCCTCACAGCACAGGACTTTGCCAAAAGTATGAGTCTCCAGAGACAGGTAGGCTCAGTGTTGTTTACTTTAGGAGAACTTATGTCAGGATAGTATTGATCCACATATACAGTACTAGGTCTCATTATTTAACACATGGCTCTGTGCTTGTCAATTCCATTAGGAATGAAGTCAACAATCATCTATTTTTAATTCAAAAAAATTTTACCTGATTGTCTGACAGCCACATAGCAGTGAGCTGTTGCAGTTTTGTAAAGGTAAATGGTAAATTCTTCAGTCTGTAAATTACAACCAGAATTTATGTAAGTACATTTAGCCATACTGTTAAGACTGCTAAACAATCCTGCATCAGCTTGCAAAATGTTTTAAAAGGACATTTACATATAAAGTTAAACTATTAACTATTGAGAGTTGAAAGGCTACAGCATGTAGTTTAGATTCAAAGCTATAACTGAAATTAAAAAATCCCAAGCAAATGAGAAAAACTTATTTCTACCCAGTTTAGTAAAAAAAGCAGCTTTTTTAGCTTAAAAAAAAGAGAAGTGACATTGTAACTTGAATTTAACTCAGCTGAGTGTCTTGAATACAATTTTGAAGACATTTAATGTGAATTAATAAATCTGAATACTCAGAATTTTATCTGCCAATATTCACGCATGCCAACGAAGGAAAAAAGTACTACACCTGAAAATAAGTTTTTCTCCAAGGCACATGTGTTGGGAAGGGGCTGCCCTGGATAATGGAAGCTCTGGCATTAATGAATAATCAAGCTCCATATGGAGTACAAAGAAGCTGGATTGACAGAACAGGTGCGAGAGCTCCGTGAGATTTCTCCCTTCCAGTATATTTCAATTCTATAAACTAGCAATTCCCTGAAGCTAAACATTTTGTCCATTTTTAATGATCAGCTCTAATAAAACACAACTCTTTTCCCTCTTCCCCAGAACAGCAAAGTGTCTGACTCTATACTGTGATACTGTAGGGTGTTCCATTTGCAATAGAGAACGCTAGTGAATTTTAAGAATCAAAAGCTTTATGAAAATAACCAAACTAATTCCCCAGAAAAATATATGCTAATAATCAGGAACGTGTTGAACCTGCACTTCAATGTGTGTGCCAAGTCATTAAATATAAAGACAGCTTAATACCATGCAACTGGAAAATCCAGACTACAACAATAATACATTAAATATCTAAGCTGTGTGTGAGTTAAGGAAAGACAGCATAATGTATTTGTAACAATCCCTCTACATTGCATTTTATACAAATTCTACTTGAATAAAAGCATTCACAAACCTATTATCACTCAAATTGATGACTTTTAATTTCTGCATATCACCCATTTCTTCAGGGAGAAATTCAAGCTTATTAGAATGCAGAAACAACACTGTTACATGTTTCCAGTTTCCAATCTGAAAAAAAAAAAAAACAAACAAAGAATTAATTCCTCTTCATAATACAAATAAGCAAATTTTATTGTTTTAAAACAATTAGTTTTAAAGCTATTTGGCTTGTGAAGTATAATTAATTTATTCTTTACCTTTTCATTTCAATACTCAAGCAATGAATTTCTACTTGTTTAAAAAACAGAATCAGAATTTCATTACTTGAAAACTTGTACATTTGTATACGTCCTCTTTTAAAAACATGCACGAAGAAAATCCACTCAATACCTATTTTAACTTGTTTTTCACAAGTTATACAGACTATATAGTGTAAAATACATTAAAATAGTCATTTTACAGTTTTGTAATTACATACATACCTCTGATGGCAGCTGTGTTAAAAAGTTATGATCTGCAGCAAAAGTTCTTATATTAGAGAGCTGCCCAACAGATGAAGGCAATGTTTCAATCTCATTGAAACTACAGTCCAGTTCTTCTACTGATATTAACCTAAAAAAAAAAAAATTACTCCTCTATACAGATTAATTAAACCAATATTAATTGAATACTTAAAATTTACAGGAAGTGAACATCACTATTAATTATTAATCTCAAACATAGTTAAAATAAACCTGAGGGAGTTAAAATCCAAGAAAAATTCTTTACTGATTGCCTAAAAAGTATTTTGGGGTAGGTTTTTTTGTTTGTTGATTTATTGTGGTTTTTTTTAAAATCTCCTTTACACTGTCCTCAAAAGAGATCATTCAATGAAAACAGGGAGGTCAACAACATCAAATGTTTGTGTTCTGCATAACAACATGGTGGTTAAGGCACTGAAACATTCAGAATGGGACAGAACATAGTCAAATTGCAGCTGAGGGCAGTTTCTGAACAAGCAAAGAATTTCAAGAGTTAGAGACAGTGAACCTAATAATCTGGCAGTGATGCAATATTTTGTAAACTCTGGCAACAAAACCTACATTAATTATAATAGATTAAAAGAAACTGGAACAAATTGTACATTTGTACAGCACTTAATTCTGAACCAATTATTACTGTCATTATTTGCAAGTTTTTAATTTAATTTCTGAACACCAAAAAATATATTAAAAAAACCCCTGCTGACTAACAGGTGAAAATTCTCCTGCGTGTTCAGATTTACTTTTTACAAGATTTTTGACAGTAGTTTAATCATTTGCAATATCTACCACAAATGTTACTGTCAGAAAACAGTTTCAGGCAGCCAACTGCCTCTTGTATTCTTTCACATTCAATTTTTCTTTTATAGATTGGTGGCTGCATTACATGAGGACCATATGTCTTTTGGTACTAAATAATAGAACATACATGCTACAAAGTAGAACTAAGACATAAAAGCACTTGCCTTCAATTTTATTAAGACATAATAGGTAGAAGAAATTAAATCAAGTGGTTATAGAGAAACAGGAGAAGTGTTCAGAAAGGCAATTCAAATTTTTATTTTGGTGAAATACCTACCCTCCTATGGAGTCTGGCAAATAAATCAACTGGTTTTCATCAATTTTAAGTGTTGTCACCTTCTTCAGGGAACCTGTTATAATGGGAACAAGTAAATCAAAAAGGACATTTGAGTTCATTAAGCTGAGTATTAATTATTACTTAATGAGGGAAAAAAACACACTATGGTCAAGCAACCACATCTTCTCTATTCCCTGGCATGCCTATACTGTTGTATTCCTAAGGAAACAAGTAGATGAGCTTACAGAACTAGTTTGCCACTTTACAATGTGTTGGCCATTGGGGTGTGTGGGGAAGGAGGGATGAGGGCTGGCAAGGAGGAAAAAATACTGGTTTTCTTCCGATACAGACAGCAGTTTCTCATCCATTTACAAATTACTGTATAAAGTCAAGAATGCTCCAAAACAATTATAAGCTATTATTCAGCCACACAGTACAGCTTGATCAAAATCTGGCACTTTTCATCATTTGAAACAGTTCTAAAATGTCAATTTTCTAGTTTTAAGTGTTCTGTTCTGAACTATAAGCTTTTAAGAACATGAATTAACTGAAAATACAAACCAATAGACTCTGGCAGTTGCTGAAGCGAATTACTGGATAACAGCAGGTCTTGCAGGCTTTCACAACCTGAAATACCTTCTTCAACTACTTCAATGTTGTTTTTAGAAACATCCAAGTAGGTCAACTGTTTCAAAGTGCCTATGAACTAAAACAAGAGAAAATAATGCATTCTACAAAGTGCACATTCAAAACAAAAAATTCAGCAGTTCTGACAAACTATCTCTACTGCCAGAGGAAAAAACTTACAGTGCTGAAATACGTCTTTATGTAAAATATCCAAGATTTATGATGAAGTAGTTTGTGCTGATAAACACAACTGTTTTTACACACACATCACAGTAACACTGCATGTCCATAAGGTGAATCAAGTAACTGAAGCTTTAGAGCAGATTTCAGAGACAGATAATGTAAAGACATCATTATGCTCCAGTAAAGATTCTTAGTGTTTATTTGTCTTTTGTGTAAAACTGCGTCCTACTTAACCTCAAAACCAAAAATGATGAATCCCTAATTGTACTAAACTGAAAGAAACAAGCCAAAATATCAGCTTGTTTGAGATTCCATATGAACCAAGCATAAGCCTGAAGATCCGGGTACACTACTCTACTAAAATATTCATGGAGAAGATGAAATCACTTTCATAAATACAGTTTTATTTTACCATAAAATACAAATGTTCACTTTGTATTCTACAATCAAAGCACTCAACTCTTCAAGAATGAGTTAGCTGAAGTAAGGAAAAACAACAGAGAAGAATACTGATCAGGCAACAAGGCTGCACATCTCAAGACTGCTGGTGATTTTAAGGTTGAAAACAAGCCTTTTTCAAATACTCATTTCCCAGTTGACTACACATAAGCAAAGGTTCTCAAGTACTGTAATGATAGGTCAGCCGGAACCACATGTAATCCTGAGAGACATTCCAAACCCAGACAAAGTCAACAGAACATTTTCTCAGGAACTGGCAATGCTCCCTGTTTACATGGCACCAAAATTGGCACTGCTTGCTTTAAACTCGTGACCATTAAAAATTCACTCAACATATTTATCATGTAAATTCCTGATTGCTAACACCAAATAATCGTTTTTTGGAAGGACCAGTCAACCCTAAATTTGATCTAAGATTTTTACCCTTTTCCTTAATTGGAACACAATTTTATATGAGAAGTATGTAACTTTCAATGAATTTAAAAAAAAAAAGCCATGAACCCAGCCCTCGTAATCAGTTATAATTTCTAAGTGGACTAGTTGAGCACTTAAGTGTCATTTTGCCTTTTGGCTTTAAGTAACATTAAAACTGCATAGCAACTTCAACATATATGATCGCTGACAAAGCAAATACCACTGTAATTTGAAATAGTAAATATTTAACATAGTAAAAGAACTTACCCCTGGAATAAGTGTTAGTCTATTACCATCCATCCAAAATTCCTTTAACCCACTCAGCTGTTCAAGTACTTCAGGCTGTAAAGAAAAGTAATTTTTTAAAAAAACTTAACAAAAAAATTGTGAACAGCAAAAACAACTCCAATAATTCATCTCTTGAAAGTTTATTAATGTCTTACTATTGCTGTTATACACATTTTTTTCAGTGGGTCAAAGTAAACCCAGATAATTCACATTTGAAATGCAAATATGTATCAGATATACAAAAAACCTCTTAAGAACTTTATCATAGCACTAAATAATCTTTACAGAAAAGGTTTATGATGTGGGGTTTTTCTCTTTTTTTTTCTTTTTTCTCTTTTTTTTCTCTTTTTTCCTCTATTTTTCTCTTTTTGTCAGAAAGTATTATTTTTCAATAGAGACAACAATAAGTACATATTATGTGTATCACTTCTTCCTTCATGGAGGAGGTCTAAAAACCCTTAAGTTCCACTAACTCAGAAAACCTGTTTTTCAAAAATCCCAGTGATTTTTTCATGTGGGAAAAATGGAAACAATTTTGATTTTTCTATCAAAAAAGGGTACATCTCCATGATGCAAGCAAAACACTCTATTCACAAAGTGAAGTGCAGGATTGTGTTTCCATTACAACTGCACCATAGGAACAACACCAGGTTCAGCTAAATGCTAACTACGGTTTTTTATATGGTAAGTATACAGGATTCCTGCATAAGTTGCAATCCTGACTCCTAATAACTCATTTTCCAAGAGAAATGCCTCACTAAAGACTACCATTCAGAGAGATGTTTATCCAAAACAACTCTAATGATTAGTTAAAACAGAAAAGGCCACTACTGAATCACAGTAACCAACAACCTTTTTGTGCTTTTACTGTAATATCTTAGTGAAGTAAGTTACCAGTAGTTGGCTCTTGTAGCTAAAAGGCTGGCAGAGACAAAGCAAACAGCCAAAAATGTAGCCAAACAGGTAACTTTACAGCCTATGCTTAGTTCCTGGCTGTTATGGCTTAACGTGGGCCTGCACACATTAGTTTAAGGCTCTCACACAAATATCTACCCTGTGATGAGAATATGGCAGTAATGGTAATGGCTAGAAGTATAACAATACTAATGAACAATTCCTTAAATACAGTGCCCTATCTGCCAGACCACATCACTAGGCAAGTGTTCAGCTTTGCATGTTCTACTACTGGCCCACAAAGGCTTGACTTTATTGTATTACAGGTCAGCATATTTCACAATACTCCTATTTCGATTTCTTTACCCAGGGAAGCAGAAGTAGATATTAGGTAACTCTAAATACAAGATATACCTGTCTGTGAGATCAAGAATAGGAAAAAAGTCAATGCATGCTGAAAGAAAAATCTAAGCACCTCAGCTGTAAATCCTGCTTTGAACAATATTCAAACTTAAAACTAATACAGTGTCTCTTGGGTCTAAATAGTCTGTGCACAATAATAAAAGCAGGTTATGCACAGAACTTGTAACATTAAATACTTGATAACCAGTAAGTGTCTAGAACTCATTATAAGGCAAACAATTATGTTTATAATTCACATATTACTATTAATTATTTATCAGTACAGTAACCACATTATAGGACAGACTCTTATTTTAAAATGGAAATATGTATTCATATTTATAATTTCATAACAGGCTACATAAAGTAGCATAAGGTATACATAATACTTGCTCAGTAGCAGAACTCTTAAGTTGATGTTTACATTTTCATATTTATTAAAAACAGATCAAAGGACAAAGAGATTTATAAAAGATGCAAAGCTCTGTTACTAATGAAAAACTCACCACTTCTGTGAATTCATTACTTCCTAAGTCCAGTCTCTCCAACTGAGTCAGTCTGGACATGGTTCTGCAGAGGAAGGGAATTAAAAACGAATTATATCTAAGAAAATATCAGTTACATCAAGTCTTCCAGTATTCACAAAAATGTATTATTTTAATCAGTATTACATAGTGATTTTTTTTTTAACTGGAATCATATGTGAATAAGGTAAATTTTTCACACACTATTCAACCAGACACATACTAATGATTGTGGAAACTGTTGACTGTCACACAAAGAGTGCACTGCAACTCACCCACAGATCAGTTTACAACTAAAGACCAGTAGAGTAATTTTTATGACAAAGAGTAACACAGTGAAGCATCTCTTTTGAGTGGTTCAGCTTTTCACCTTCAGTCTCAATAGGTCCTTTCAGCAGCCAAAGGCTGGTTAACGATATGTTTTCCTCTCACAGAAAGACTACTGCCTAATGATTAGTAAAAACATAAAAGGCCACTATTGAATCACAGTAACCAGCAACACCCTTCTCCCTCTCCAGGCTGCTGACAGAGTTGCTTCCATGTGATATGGTCTGGAACTCTAATTATTTCTCTTGTCATACATTAAATCAAATTACTAAATTGGATTTTGTGACATATCAATACTCTTCAAGCTAACTGACAGCAGAGATTAAATCAATGACTGAAATAAAAGTAAAATCCATTATTTCAAGCTGTGTTATGAAACGTTTTTCCTCCATTTAAGCTTATTTTGGAGACCCCCCAGAGATTATCGATCACTGCACATGGGGGACTACACTGCATAAATCACAGTCAACAGCAGTTCTACCTAAAAGTATTTTCAAAGGAGCTATTAATCCCTCATATGACATTATGTTCCATATTTATTTAATAACAGATTTCCATAGAACAATAAGTAATATCTAAAACTTTTACATACACACTTCAACTGGGTAAATACCATAGAATCCTGCAAAAATTAAATTAAAGAGCTTCTAAATGGTACAGTCTTTTATATTATCAGAATATATCTATCAACACTAGTACTTATAAGAAACAATTGCATGAGCACGAGATGCTCTATGCAGCTATGCAAAGCTTCAGTTCTTCAAATACAGTAAGTTCTACAGCTGTTCTGAGTACACAGTTCAAAAATATTATATAGAAAAATGCCTTATTTATCAAAACTAAGTTAATGTGATTATTGATACTACTTATGAAATAATCTCCAAGAAGGAGACTCAACATTAGCCTATAAATTTGATTTTCATTACATTATAATAATTACACTGGGGAAAAACTAGGAATTTAGCATAAGTAGGTTAACACATGACCAAGAGAAAAGTAGAAGCCATTATCTGTACGTTTTTTGCATAGTATACACAGGCTTCAAAGGAAAGCCTTTAACTCCCATTCCTACTGTCTCAGAGAAGGAAAGAACAAAAACACAAAAAGGCTCCTTCTAGAAGGACCTGGGAAACAGTTTTCCCATTTCCTGAAGCTAATGAACAGGATGAATGCTGTTAGTCAACTGCTAACATTCTTTTCCCGATTCTAACAAAAATTATACAAGTCCCTCTGAAATACTGCATAAGCTGAATCTCTCAAAGCTTTATGAGACCATGCCAATATCAACTTTAGTGCAGTATGTTCCTAACAAATTTGAGTCTTACAGCAGCACTACTGAAGACTCCTTTAAAGTATTTAACACAGTATTCTGCAGCTTTCAAAACTTTATAGACCATGCCATGCAAACCAATGTTATGTAACACTGACAGGATAACAAATTATTGATTTGGGGCCCTTTTTTTTCTTGCCAAAACGTCTGTAATCTGGCAAACACATCTACTCAACTATAAAACACACACAAATGTGTTTGCAAGGATGAAGGTCTCAGTAATATTCCTCCCTTTCCCCACTGCCTGCAGAATCCACGGCACTTTCAGCTATTCTTTGACTAGTATCTCCTTGATTTTCTGTATTGTTTATAGACCAACTATGCCTTCAGACAAAAGGCAAACAAGGCTTCAAATAATGTTAAGGCAGCAGGAAAATTCCATGCCAAAGGAAGTGGAAACAAACGTTTACTACATCACTGAGTTATACCCATTTCTTTCTTTGACACAGCGCTATGTAAGCCCTACCATGAACTGGAAGTCTCTTTCATAATTCATATTATTAAACTTGCTGTCAAAACAACCCAACATTAATGGATCTAGTAGTCTAAATTATGCCTCAAATTTTGATGACCATACAGACAGCTTCACTGAGGTTAACAGTATAGCTTACTTCAAGGGGCATACAACTCAAGAGGTGTGTGCGATAGCAAGATTGGGCTCTGAATCACTGTAATTATACTCTCAAATAACTTCCTTCTTTCTAAAAAGCTTACTCTTTTTATTGACAATTAGGCCACAGAAGTTTAAAAAAATAAAATATAAACTTGCTATATTTCCACTGGACCATTTTCCCAATTTACCTACCAGAGAAATGCCTCTAAAATAGTAATGGCTTTGCTCTCCTTTCAGTAGAAATATTTTCATCTATCTCATTAGCATTTTAATGCCGCCAGTTTTGTAGTCTCTGCTGTAGATAAGCTCCAAGCAAAATGATGCATTTGGCATAAAGCAAGGTTGATTTAGTGTGTTGGCATTAATTACCCATTTTGATTAACATTCTTTCAAGTGCTTCATGTTTTAGTGCCAAAAATTATGTGCATGTTTTACTCAGCAAGATGACTAGTTGATTTTGTAGAAATTTATCCCAATACATTTCTCATTACAAATAGGAAAGAATTTGCTGCAAGAATGAAAATATTAAAAAGGTGAAAGTCATAGGAAAACATGAAAAGACAGTGGTATTCTATAGCAAAAATATTAGCGTGTATTGTTCCATCTTACTAGACCAAAAAAACTCCTTTGGATTTTATATATATATACACTGTATAAAGCTGTATAACATGTTCCACTAGAGTACTAGAACAGAATAATAAAGGTGGCAGCTCAGCATGTACTCTTAGTCATTATGGAGGTGAAGCAGAGGACATCTTCATGATAGCTGCTGATTAGTTTTCCAGCAAGGATGAAACTCTGAAAACACTGAAGTCAACAAAAAAAATTCTCAGCAGTTTCAACAGAAAGTGTGTTTGGCTTAACTACATTACAGAATTTGTTTAAAAATCTCTTATCCCTACAAGAGTAAACTACACTTTTAACATTCTGCATGTAATTCATGTTGTTAGTGTTAATTATGGTAGTTAAGGTCATAGTGATCTTATAAACAAAATCTATATTAGCTGTAAGCTTTAATTATAGCTACTGTTTCTCAGTTGGGAGTAAATTCATTTACAGAGCTACGGCCTTAAACTACACGCCCTCTAATTTTTTTGAACTGAAAATTAGTGATAGTATGAAGAGCCAAAGAGGATTGAGAGCACGAATGAGCAGAATGCTTCAGTCTTCGAAGATGTAAATTCACGCTTTCTGATGCTGTACATGTAGTTCAGATACAAGTTCTGGCATCTTTATATCGTAGACTCTGCCATATAGTATCTAGGCATGCAACAAGGGAATCCTGAGAGAACATATTCCTTGGTGATGTTTACGCATATCATTAGCGTAGGAAAACTGGCTGTTGTACTTGAAGGGCTGGAAATTCGCAATTCAGCCTATTGTATGCAAGTCTCTCCTAGCATGTAAGTTGGAGAGAGTGAATATTCAATTGTTTTAAGTCCTCCTCCACCAAAACTTATTACATCCACCAAAACCAACACCTCTCTAGCAATTTCTGTTGCCAGAGGAAGACCCTTCTTCCAGTACACCACAACAAATTCATGATTCTACAGCTGGTTATTCACATCCCATCTTTGGGATCTGTTTCTCTTTTCATTGACCTTTTATATCTTTGTTAAACTGCACAGAGCTCCAGAGTTACAGCCGGAAAATTCAGAGCATTGCTCTTGTTCACAGAAACAGCAGGAACTGCATCACCATTGGCCTGGGCTTGTTTGATGAAAAAAGTGAGAACTGCAAGGCATGGATTAGAAAGATACCAGATTTTACAAAAGAGGTACAATTGGATTTACTGTTAAAGCAAATGCTGTAAGAATTTCTAAAACTATACGATACTTACTTTGGCAATATTTTTAACTGGTTTTCTCTAAGTTCCAGTATCTGGAGTTTAGTTAATCTGTAAGAGAAAGACATAACGAATTATCATGATAATCTGTATTTTATGACAAAACCAATGTCTGAACTTAATCATACTACTGAATTTAAAAAATCTGCAAGTTTGAAATTTTTTTTCTCTAACATTACATGTACATTTTGTGCAAAAATTTGCACGTTATTTGAAATTCATTTATTTGCTGGGGTTTGGTTTCGGTAAAGCAACAAATAAACTAGATCTTGCCAGCTTTTCTGAACCTGTTTGAACACATTTGTTTTCCTTCATCACAAAGATTTTGAAGCACTTCACTGGATTAATTACAGGTATATGTTATCATATATAGAAGTACACAGGAAGCATCAGAAAGGCAGGATCACTTTGCACAATTTAAGATGTTCAATTTCTAATACTGAAAATGTATTAAACAATTTAATATAAAAAGCCTCATCAAAAGAATACCTGTGGTCTTCCACTGGATTAAAAACAACCTTTACATTTATTTTGGATTTCCTTCCATATTCTCTTTCTAGTCAGCTTCTTAATCCATTTTGATATTTCTGTTAGAAGGTGGTTTGACCTTTCTTTCAGTAAATCTTTAGTTGCAAGATAAATGATCTCTAAATCCCAAACTCAACTGCTTGGCCAAGGTAAGTTCAAAGCAGTCCTGACATACAAGCAATGTACCATTCCCAGTGAATTTTTTTTTGTATCAGGACAGCAGGGACAAGATTATGCTTGTTAAACAAAACACAGAAACTGAGTTTGGTTTAAACACAGACAGGATTGTAATGACAATTGTAATGAGTTCCACACGTGACCCAATGACAGCCCTCATACAATACAAAATAGGGCATTAAGATCCCTGACTCAGAAAGGAGCTTAGTGAACAGACCAGTCTTTCCTGAAGGTGCTTAACTCGTGCATTGTAAGGACGGAGACAAAATCCTTAATTTTTACTAAGTTGTAAGAACTATACCTAAAGTAGAAATAAAAAGCTAAAAACACTATCTACTTTTCCTCTAGACATTCATTCATTTTTGGATTAGTTTGAAAGTAGCCATGCCCAGAAATAACCTAAGACGTAAGAACCACCTTGAAACAGAGCAGAGGTCAGTGTATCCCAGCACTGCAGGCAGTACTTGCCATCTGGTAGCAATTGCTGGAGGGCAACCTCCTCCCTCCAACTTCTACAAAGAGCCCCCAACAACCATCCTAACAGTGCTGAAAGAATACCCTAATATAAATCCCATTCATGGTAATATCATCTCTGTTCATCTAGGACATAAGTGGGAAGGACTTCCTCGCTGTCTTACCTTATCTGCACCCTAAAATACCAATCTGGTACAAAACAAAAGAACCCCCAGATGTGAATGGTCATTTTGGGCTCTGATTTCTGAACCAAACACTGCATTAGGCTTCAGCTGGTGTTTTGTTTGGATGACAGGGAAAACAGGAACAGAGTTTGTAGTTTTTCTTCACAACATTTGCATGCAGTCAAATTTCTCTTGAAGGCAGTGGAAGCAAACCTCCATTCATATGTAAACTATAAATATGCACACCCACACTTTGCTGACTTTATCCAGAACTGACAGAATAGTAGAATTGACTGTACTACACCTGTAATAAGCTAATTCTGTGAACTGAAAGACTGCCTTTGGTGACAGAAAGGTTCATAGCTTTATCACCTTGTTTCATGTGCTGATCTTTCTTCAGCTAACCCTAAGAAACTGAAAATACAAATTGTGAATTCCTTATGTGTAGAACTACAAAGAAGTTACTAGGGAAACATTCTCAACCTCTCCTGGCTAGGAGATACAGGTTGTGTCTAAACTAGTAATTTTCTTGCAGTAACTGATGAGAAATACCGGACTGAAGCAATTTGCACTTCTTCCATCACGACTGGAAGAGCTAATTCAAGCTTAAAATAATAACGCACATCATCAGTCTAGCCAACCTTTAAACTGCTGGTGCTAAGCATCCAACATCAATCCACACTAAACACCTGAACTACAATAATGGACTTGAAAAATTGCCATTTAATTTGGACAAGAAATACAGAGAACCATAGGTCACCTAAACTACAGGAAAAATAGAAGTCATAATAGCAGAATATATATTACCTGTGCCATTCTGTCACAAAGATTTGTTATGCTTCTACAGAAATATTTAACTTCTGAACTTGAAAAACCCATCACCACAGAAATATTTGCAGCTAAGCACAAAGCTGCAACAGGTATTATTAGTAACTGAAAGTACACCTTCCTAACAGTCTAAAGATCACTTTTTCAGCATTGTTCTTTAATTGTAACCAACTTAGCCTATTTTTAAATTGCAGCTCAACTTTTAAAAAAAATTAAATCTCTATGTGAACAACTTGCCAGAAGATCAACAGTCTCCCTAAATCTGATCTCTTAGAACTATACTATCTGTAAAACATATAAAAGAAACATATGGCAGGTAAACTTAGAAACTTGCTGTTCAACAAGCAGTCATTCCTTGGAAAGCTAAAAATATTTCATAGGGAGATGTTCCTTATTTTTCACCTTCTTTGCAGTTCTCCTAAAGCAGAATATTTTTATTTTAAATTGTAACTAAAATATAAAGGCAAGAGGACTGAAATGTAGTGATCCTGTAGCAGGTTGCATGTGCAAAACTTTCAGCAAAAGATCTACATACACATACGTAACTAAATTAAGACCCTAATTTCATTATCACTGTACATTTATGTAAAAGATATCTCAAAGTAGATACTACTAAAAACATCTACTACTGCAAATACTACTGGCAAATTGTTGAGAAAGAAGATTTAAAGTAAATTAATTGCATCATCACAGTAAAAAGCCTCTAGAAGCAATATCCCATTACAGACAACATTCTCAAGAGTGTTTAGAATGACACTGAAGATAAAATCCTTGCTTATCTTAAACACTCACCAGCAAATAATGTTTCCCTTCTAAAAGCCTGTCTCAAAAATGAGCATGCAGTGAGTTTCAAGTTTAGAATGCTCTGCCTATATATTAGTGTACTTAAATGTAAATATACATGATGCATTTTGATACAACACGTATGGTTTTCTTAGGTAAGCATAATCATTCTCAGATTTCTGTGTTTGGTAAAAAGGCAGATGTGATCTGTGCCAATATCAGTGCATTCAAATCAGAACTTGGGAGTGGAGGAAAAACCCCCACTTTATTACATGAGAATTCCAAAGGAACAGGCACGTTCCTTCCATCAAAAGTCTGATGATTTTTAGTAACTCTAAGAGGCTGAACCAGTACAACTGAAGGACAGCAATACTCATAAAAAGGGGAAAAAAAATTCAATAATCTTGACTTTAAAAGTGTGCAAAGCTTTAGCGCAAATTTTGAAGGTGAGAATAATGCATAAAGGTAAATGTAATAAAATGCTGCACAGATATATATTCTGCATTATAAGAAGTTTTCTTTCCCAAGCATTAGGTTGAATATTACCAACAGAGGTTTTCAAAGAAGCATTGTGGGACAATCCTCTTCAATACTTTTAATAGCAATCTTCAGGATTGGAAAAATGTTTAAGCTGCCTGATGTCACAGATTATACAGTGATTTAACAGGACACTGTAGAGAAAAACCGGTACAACCTTAAGTACTAAAACAAAATAGGAAAAGGACAAAATGACATAGCGCCAAGTCAAGTACTTATGATTTCCTTGTAGGCATCAGTCATTTCTAGCTGAACTGTCCAGTACATCAGACAGTCACGTGGAAAATGATACTAGGCAGCTGCAAAAAAGGATAACTGGAACACTAGAGCATAACCACAGACATTTCCAAGAGAAACAAGAAGATAATCTTGACACTGTACAAGTGTCCCATGAAGAGATCTCAATTTGAATTTTAAATATAGCTATATAGGTCATCATTCTATGTCAAAAATAAGATTAATTAAAACTGAAACTTTTTCCAAGATATATTAATATAATCAAACACACAGGAAAACCTACCACACCAGAGGCTAACAGAATTTTGTCTATCTGAGGGATATGTGAACACTAGAAAAACAGGAGGTAAGAGAATGGGGAACAACATTTATAAGAAATGACAACAATTAAACTGTGGAACCAATGAATATGAACAGCCAGAGAGAAAGTAATGTGGAAACCAGGTTTCTAACCTGAAACAGAGCACAGAAACTTTGTTAGTTGTCATATGTATTGGCTTAGTTTTTAGGAGGCATTATTATGTCAATAGTTGTCAACAAGAGTGGGCAACAGAACTCAGTTGCTTCACATGTTCCCAATGAAATGTAATAGCTATAAGGCCATATACAAAAAAATTAATGTACCAAACTGGAAGTTGAAGGTTTGACCTTTATGGAAATAAATATCCCAAAAGCTTCTACCAGAGCCTTTCTGTTTGGTTTTAAAAGAAGTGTTCCCATATTCTAAAGTACAAGTTAAAAGACTCGGCACTAGAAAGTGTTTATACCTAGTTGTAAAGTTGTGGGGTGGCAGAGCAGTCTCATCACTTACAGAAGAGAAGCACTCAATTTCAAAGGGGTCTGAACCTTACTTTGAAATGGTATTTTATTGATTCATTGTTTACTAATTTATTGAATCTAAACTTTTTTTTTCTTAAAGAATAGTATGTGTTCTGTACAACACCATTATTAGCAGATAAACTTACATACATCCATACTCTGAATTCCTTTAAAAACAGATTATGAGAGAAGTCTTAATTTCAGATTCATTCTCCTAGTTACAAGCTAGGATGCTACAAGTCACTGGACTTTAAAAACCAAGGCAGAATTCTTCATAACTATGAAGAGAAACACCATATTGGAGAATTGGCTTTCAAATTGTCTTCAGTAACCAATTTATTCTTACATTGTTACTAATTAACTTCACCATTTCACTAACCATTAAGCATTACAGAAGCTGACAGTTGTGAAGAAAAAATTATAAAGAGGTTTTTTAAATTATACGTAAGATTAGCTACTTAAAAGACCAACTGTGTCAACCTGAAGCCTTAAATTTCATCTTAGTTCCTGCTTTTTAGTAAGAAAATATTGCAATTTGGTTAGACTACTAAAAAACAGAACAGAAAAAAGTATAGGCAACCAAGATTATGTACATTCCAGATATTTCTTCTTCAATCTTAATGAGGATTTTTGAAATGCAAACTATGTGTACTAGAAACAAGCACAGTAATTAAGCTCCTGCATAATAAACAGTTTTTTTGTTAGTCGAGTGTGTAACAGATCTGGTGTTTTTAATCGTTCATCAGGGAATGACTAACAACTGGACAGAGAAGAGCAGAGGACTAATAAACTAACGGTCACTAGTGGAGAGCACCTCTGCTCATCTTCGATAGTACATCTCTGACAAACCGCTGCAGCACTATGTCTGGGGGATTTGCCAGTCTCTTGTAAACTGTGCTGACCCAAATATAACCATATAGCATAAGGCAAATGTTTTCATACAGCCATATGACTGCGTAACTAACAGATGCTTGCTGGACATGGAAAGGGGCAGGAGATGACAATCTAGGAAAAGAGAGCAAATGTAAGACCAAGGAGGGAGAAACAGCAGAAATTGCTAAAATCAGCATGATAAGAAGAACATGAACTATGCTCATCTAGGACTTTCCCCTTCAAGAGCATTACCAGTTCACTTTTGCTTCCAAGATTTAATCTGTTTCCAGAGGGAGGAATTTAGTATTTATCTTGTATTCAAGCTGTACATGCAACAGTTTTGCATAATCAGCACACCATAAATATGCCAAGTTTTTCAGAAATACTCCTGACAATAAGAGACTTTAGAGAATTATAGTTGTGCATGAAATAATTTGTGCACCCAGTACAGGACAAGTAGAATAACAGTTGTCATTACTTGCTTTGCTCCATTTGTCCATTACATGACAAACAACCCAAATCTCAAAAATACTAAGTTTCTCATGCTTACCAGACTTGTGTTGTAAAAGAAGCAAACATGTGAATGAATTTTATTTCTTGGCTCTTCATAAGAATTCTGTCTGTCTTTCAGAAGTCAAATTAAAAACTGCTGACACAGATTCAGGGAATTTTTTTCTGTAACTATTATGTGGCATAAATGGATTCAAAATGTACACTTCTTCCTTTCCTCCAGTATGCATTTTGCTTCAGAAGCAGCAGAAACTGCTCTGCAAAAATTCAAACTATATGCAGATATTAAGTTTCATATTCCACTTACCTGCCAAAATTGGCTGGCAAAAACTCAAGAAAAGCATCATTCAGGTACAGCTGTGTTAGGTTTAATAGTTGAGAAAATCCATCTGGAAGCCTATATAGAAGTAAAAAAACGTAGTGCCTTAGTTTCAAATACATTCAAGGCATTAAGTCATACTGTCTTAAGCAATGGTAAAGTACTGAAGTCCTACATATTGATAACATTAAAATAAAGGGGGTGAATTTCTACAGAATCACACTAGACACCTGTTCTCTGTAAGATTAGTTTCATAATTATTTTAAGTATTGAGAACAACATCTACAGGCAATAAAAACTAGAAATAAATGCAGTCTTGCTATGTATTTGTGATATCCTGACACTTAATGTGGAGGAGTCATTCATTAGAGACAAGAGGATAGATTAAAACACACAAAAACACCTTTTCTCCCCGGAACAGTTACATTGGGCAAGGTTTGTATCTCTGGCAGTGCTACTTTTGGACCATTAATTTTGTCACTATAGAAAAGAGACAGGAAAACTACTCATACAAGCTAAGTTTGAAAAACAGTGGCACAAGCTTTAGAGCAAAATTGATTTTTGCTACCAGGAAAAAAAATTCTTCAGATATTTCTCTACATTCACAGAGAAGTGAATGATTTTAACCACCTGAGAAAGCTACATGGTACAGTGCAGGATTGTCCACATACCTATTAACTTGGGCAAAATACTTTAATGAAACAGCTAATCATATTGGATCACAGTGCAAGAGGTTAATGAAGATACTTCTCAGGTAACTCTGTCCCTTGCCTCCAAGGGCTGGGACAAGTTCAAGACTCAGCAGTACTTGCACAAAACATAAAACATCAAAAAAATTTACAAACTTACTTTGAAATGGGATTTACGCTTGCCTCAATAACTGTCAAGACTTTACAGTTTTTTATATTTTCTGGAAACTCTTGTATGCCTGCAAGACATAGAGAAGGGTAGGAAAACAGCCTGAAATTATTAGACTCCATCACATGCATAAAAATGAGGTACATAAAACCACTAGCCATAAAAACTTTGATTCATTTAGCAACCAGTGGACTGGTTCTCTGATGTTTCATTTTACGTACACTTTTCATTAAGAAATACTCTTGTGCAATATCAATTCTTTTACTATTCTATTCCTAAAGCTTTTCATGTTACAGTTTAGCAGGCTAGAGACACACAGTACACTAATAATTCTCACTGCTCACTGGAATATACTTAAGATCTGAACCTCAGTCCTACTATTATTTAAGAAAAGGCATTTATAGACATAGTAGAATGAAGTTTCCAACAGGATCTGTTTATCAAGTGCATGGCTTGTTTCCCGTGAAATGGTAAGGCTTCGAATCTTTAAATATGTGTACAGCTTCATGGTTCTGAACAGATATCCCAAAACATGACATGCTTGCTGTCAGCTTCTAGATTATTTGCAGGGAAAGACAAAAAATGCTGCAGACGCACTTATGTCTGAAAATTAAAACAGTAGGGAACCTCCTCTTTTTCCAAGGTTATCACCAGAAATGCCAGAGTGGAACTACAATCCCCAGATCTGCCAAATTGATATTTATCAGAAACTGATAAAGCAGGTTTTGAATACAGAAGACAAGTATCCACCATGTCAGAAGGAAATCAGTATTGAATCCTTCTACTATTCCAGACTTTCACCTCCATCTTACTACACCATAAAAAAATCCCAAATAAAACCACTGTTGTCACAACTGCAGTTGCTTTTCCAGTGTATAACCACATTGCTCTTATATGCTGGGACAGGTGTTTTTATTTTAAATAACTTTGTCATAAGTACAATAACCATTCATAATGACATCCTTCCACTGGGATTAAAAATACACTGTTGTTTCCCAGAAAAACCCATATGCTAAAGTTTAAAACAACTTTTTTTCAGGTAACAAATCTCAGTTCTTTTTCTTTCCATTAATATGTGTAATTGTGTCTATGAGTGCTTTATCAGGTATGTGCGAAGGGCAACCTGAACCCACGGAATGAGACCACTAAGAAGGAACTATACTCTGTGGATGCTTGCTTTTGAACTAGTGAGAGGATGAAATTTCATGCTGCTTTAAGTGACAAAAATAGTCCAGCTGCAGAGAGAAAGACAAGGGCAGTGTCTTCTCACTCAGACTGGGAGGTGGGACTTGGTTATGTCTCTCCATGTATCTGTTTTGAGAACATGTGGTAAAGCATCAACTGCTAAGTAATATTTTCACTTACATAAGAAACTGCACAATTATCCGATCCTTAGCTAAGAGTTTGGTTCTTTCTGTTTGTGCAGAAACAAGACTGACCTGGTATATTAGGACTTAAGAGATGGCAATACCCCCAACAAGAAAAATAGTGACAAAACACATACTTTTACCAAATAAGTCAATTGGTAATGCTGAGTGGCAAAGTCACCATGCTGACTCTTCCATAAATTCTACTAAAGCAGTATTACCACTTCTTTTAAAGTAGACTTTTAGGTCTTTCTTGACAGGAACTTGTTTGTCATACTAATTAATTGAAACTATTATTTTTGACTCATAGCAGTATTGTATTCTGTTACTGAGAAGTGAAAGGCATGAAAAGTACACTAAGACATCAAGTTAATCCAGGTATTTAAACACATCTAAGTATCATGGATCTTTTTGGGAAACAGATTTCTGGACTCAGTAACAATAAAATACAGAAGCAGAGGGAACCAGGAAGAACTGAGCCATCAATGGTAATATAGGCCAAGATTCCTGACACTTCTGGTTTACAACCGCACATCTTCATGCATATGCACATATGTGTAAATAAAAATCTAGCTTTATGTGTGTATATATGTGTGTGTTTATATATACACACATGAGTTCAGCCATGTGAAGTTTCCTGGGACTGCAAGTGGAGTCAAAGCAGAAGATGGCAGCAGTGGATACTGATTCAACTCACTTCATCATTCAGTACAAAATCAAAATTAAAAAGGTAATATTCATAATATAATAAAGTTTCATTTCTGGAAAGCAGTAATGGTATTTTAAAGTCAAAAAAAGATTAGGAAACTACCACAGAAAGACTACAATTGTACCTTACCTATTGCTGTCATATAGTCTTTGTACTAAGAGAAACACAATTCCAAGAAACTTAACTCAATTCTGGTTACAGCAATAAACCTCTTCCAGCAAACAAGAATATCCATACAGATGGAAAACATCTACCATGACACAATATTCTGAGCCTGTAGAGATGAAGTTATGGATGATTTGTATGAAGTGGCCTTCTAGTGTCTAAGAAGTACACCAAGACCTCTTTATTGTTGATGATACAACTTCATCTTCTTAAAATAAGAATCTAGATCAATCAGAGTAAACCACTGCTAATCTTCCTTGGAGGCAGAGTTGTGTCTCAGACTCACTCTGAACCTTTAGTTTTGCTGTTTGAATCATGGTGTGAGATTCTCTAAGCTTAGTTTTTCTGAAAGATTGTCACACTATTGGCCTTGGCTTGGTCCTTGGATGAAAGACTACTCCAGTCCAACATGTTAAACCCTATGTTTTTAATATTAATATTAGTTTCCACTGCCTGTGTCAAGAACTCATAGAAGCACAGAAGGTTTAAATTTGTGATAACTACCTAGAAAACAAAACACAGCACATCTGGTAGAGAGGAGGATGTCAATGTAAACTTACTCTCAAAAGAACAGCCAAATAAAATGTTAGCTATCCAAATACAGACATGTTAAATCAGCATGCTTTTGTACACAGTTGGCGGACTCTGCAGTAGTCTCATGTTTGACTATGCCTTGGGCAAGAGGCAGTAACAGTTTTAACAACAAATTAACAACAGAAATTCAACTGACAAGAGAAACCTAACAATGAAGGAGGTTGGAAGTTTAATTTTGCTTCCTCTTTGAGCCAGGATTACTATGGTACACACCATCTTAACCAGTCTCACTCAATAGTTTGGTATGGGTAAATGGCCATCGTTCCAAAGAGCAGCCTAACGGGAACGACAGCGTGAAATACATCTAATATTTGTAATACACATTCAGAAGACAGGGGGGAAAAAAAATAGTAGAAAAATAGCAGACTGCTACTCTCTACAATGCAATAAGAAGTTGCATTTACTAACTGGCTATGTGACAACCTTCTGACAACTTGTCCTCAGCTATACTCCTGCATGCTAGAAACACACAGTTACTGTTGGATCAGTATTCTTTTGTTTTTCCCACCAAGAAAGCAAATTGAAAATGCAAGTAAGAAAGAAGAGTAAGTAAGAAAGTAAGTAAGTAAGAAGGCAAAGAGACGCTGGAAAAATATACGAGGGAAGGAAAAAGGATTGTAGGAAACACCTTTTAAGAGGATCTGTTCCTCATTTCTCTGCTTTCCATCTATCCTCAATGTTTTGAATATTCTTCCCCACTAAGGAACGTCAGCAGATTTCAAGGGACTCTGTGACGTATCTTTCTGCACTCCTTCTGTAATGCTGTGCTAACTAATCTATTTGATAGCCACTTCAATCCTTCCATGAGTATCTGATTAAATGAGTATTGCGAATTAAGATCCACATTCTTTTTTAAATCCCATTTTTCTTCTGTTTTTCTTACTGTTTTCTTTATACACTGATACTCATGAATTTTAGAAGACAATGAAACAGATCAGCTAGTCTGTTGAATCATTATCCCACTTTCATTGAAAGCAGCATATGGACAGGTTCTTCATCCCATTATTTCCTAATCTACATGATAACCACTGCCCCCAACACATTTCAGTGCTCCAACTGATTTACAGATCAGTCTTAATGTTTTCCAAAAAAAAAACCCCAAACCATGTGGACTATGACCATTTGCAGAGCACAACAGGAGAAAACACAATTTGCTGATTACCTTTAACCACCAAATCCAAACTGAATTGGGAGCAAAGTACTTTTTGTACTGTGGTTTCCCCATAGAAGTTAGATTTATGTAACAGCTTTAAACACTTGTTTGCTCCTTTCTCCCTGTCTTCGTGAATTTCAGGCACTTTTAAACTCACTGGCCAGTTTCTACAAAAACCAACACTTTAAAAAAAGGAAAAAAAAAAAAAAAAAAGAAGGGGGGTAAGAACTAGAAGATTGTTAAAGAAAATCTGGCAGTAAGGTAGGGGAGAAGAATTTAAAATTCTTGTCTGGACAAAGCCAAAAGCAGAAAGCACTCATCATTCAGAACTCCATTTGGCAAAAACTCGCCAGCTAACCAGCCTAACCTAGAAAGTAGTATTCAATCATGATCCAAGACCAGCTGTGGCACATGCCCAAAGGACATACTAAAAGGTCACACAAGGATTTTAGGTCAATGGCCACAAATCTGGAAGTAATCAGCCTCAGTTCTGGATCATGTAACACGGCTGAAATACGGAATTTCACATGATTTCTAATTCCCTAGAGAACAACGATTGTTTTGGAACAGCCTGTCAGAGTAAGTGTGCACAAATGTCCTTCTGCCTGGAATAAGGTAATTCTAAGTATAACTGGGGTCCCCCCCACCACCTGGAGTTACACTCATCTCCTCCCCTACATAGCACAATCCCTTCCTATCACGAGGGTCAGTGTAATTTGCAGAGTTTCTCTTGGAGAGAAAATGGGGACAATTTTTTCTCTCCATCAGATAAGATTTTTTTTCCACTCAATTCTCTATTTATAGAAAATTGTGCAAGTCACATCCACTGTTGGGAGAATCCTTTACTGCAATGGATTCCAGAGTTGACAGTCCCATATACTACTGTTTCAGCCCTACGGCAGATGGGGGCTTGCTCTGCTGCTCCTACTGTACTTATGTAGTCATTTTTCTTCAGAAACGAATGCTAAAACTAGTATGCCCAGACTTCAGTTATAGAAACCACTACTGCTATTAAGAAGTGGCAGTACCTACAAATCCAAGTTACACCTCTTTTCACAGAGGTGTAAGAACATTTCACAGAAATGTTTTAAACAGGCTTGAAAAAGAAAAAAATATTTGTTCAATTCCTAAAAAAGCACAAAGAAAATCACTAACACACGAGATACCTGTGGAAGTCATATGGTTGATGTCCCCAAAGGAAAGAGTCTGCAGTTTGATCTCTCAGTTTGTGGGCAATGTGAGGAAAAAAAATTCTCTTCAAACGACAAGCACACTAAAAAGCTCTCTCTAGCAAAATAAATGAAACTACAGCCTGCTGCACATCCATTCCACTCTGTAAGTGGAAATATACTTACAAGCATAGAGGACACAGAATCAAACATATCGGCTCATTTTGCATGAATACAAATGTAAACTTAATTACCTACTTTCTTCCCTCAGCTAGTCTCTTCATCCTGGTTCCAACTTTTGGGCAATCAGCTCCACCATAAAAAGAGAAGCTTTTGTTTTTCTTCCCCTCAGGCCCCTGCTGTATCTGTCCTTCCAGCCAATATGGATCAAACATAGCAATCAAAATATTTTCAAGAATACATGCCACAACTCTCCCAAAGATTACGAAAAATCCGTTTGCAAGAGCTGAAATTTTAAAATGAAAATTTAAAGTACCAGTCACAGTCTATATGGTCTATATTTATGTAATTTACTTTAATTTGGGATTTCTGCCTAACTTCTAAACTGAAACCAGCACTTTTCATTATTTGAACTAAGCAGTGTATTAGAGCCCAAACAATTCAATGTACATCCTTCCTTTTGAACATTCATTCCTCTTCCCAAAATTCTTAAGAGGAAGGATTCCTTGCAGCAGCTGGTTTCAGATCAATCAGCATCTGAGGTCCATAAGATACAAGGCTCATCTGTAAGACAGTAGTAATGCCTTTCTGCTTAGACTTTTGTGGCTTTGAGGTTTTTATTGTTTTTATACACATATACTGGCACAGCTAAGATAGTGCAGCAAAGCCGCAAGAGTCTTCCAAGCATTTGTCCTCAAACCTTTTGGAAGAACTTTGGTTTTCAGACTAAGGTATCTCTAGGTCTGTTCTAGCCCTGTCCCTTACACAGTGTAAAGGAGGCGTGTGAGTAGCAAGACAGGTTCCTGAATGCCTTTTCTGTGGAAAAAAAAAAAAAAAGGATAGCCAATAATTCTGCTTCTTGAAGGCATGCCTAACACACCAATTTACATAAAAATAACATGCCAGGGCAGGGTAAAATTGCAATATGTGGAACACTAGAAGGGTTGTGGGCAGCAGTTGTGTTCATAATGCTGTCTTGGACAATTATCAAGGTTCATGTGGTTTTCAACTATGTCTAATTCCTGGATGGAGTGCTGTCGAGTACCCAGAGTAGCACAAAACTGAAGTGTAACATAAACATTTAAAGTTGCTTTGTTTTTCACACCTCCGGTCTCTACCCTGGGCTGCAAATTCAGTATTGTCTGTCCAGTTGCTTTTAGTTGCTACACGAGGAGTGTCACTCAAAGCACATCCTATTACAAAAACAAAGATACAAGTTTCTCCTTTGGTCAGCTGGTAAGGCGAGCGGCAACAGCAGTGACAGCACCAGTGGCTACACTAAGTTCTGAGAGGGCTAAGCCTTCGTTTGAAGTGGGCAGGGGGTTCCTGGAGTCAGGGGGAAAACGAATAACAGCTGAGAGACTTGCCAGGAACCAGCCAGGTCCCAACAGCTCTTGCAAGCGAGGCTGACATGGAGAGAGGCATAGCCAGAGGCTTCAGTCAGTGTGAGTGACTGGGAGCCTGACACCAGGGTGCAGCAGAAGGATATGGCAGTTCACAAGGAAGAGCACAGAGCAGTACCCTTTTTTTGGCAACAAAATAGGTGTCTACCTTTTGCAACTGTAGGGTTGGGGATGAAACCCAGACAGAGAGACCACAGCCTCCCCAGGTAGATGTCTACACCCCAACAGACCTCCCGAAAGCTCAGAGAGCTCCCCAAACCCTGAGCTGCAGGGAACTCCAGAACCTGCAAGTCCTCGTGGAGCCCGAAGACAGAAGTGAGTGCCATGGGTCCAAGTGTGCCCAGATAGACAACCTTTTCCAGGAAGTTCCACATTGCGTGAAGAGCTCACCAGGCAACATACTATCTGGGAATCTGAGCAGGAGATTGATGCTCTCACGCATCAATTAAGTCCTGGGAAGCTGAAGGTCAGTTAGCATTCAACCCTGAGCCAGCAGGCCCAGCTAATTAACATGAGAAGGGAGACTGGACTCTCTCTCAGCTCAGAGCAGGAGAAAGAGTGTTCCCTGGGCTACCAGTGTGCTCCTAAAAAGGAGATACAATGCTCTGGAGCTGGAAGGAGAAGAATTCATGATAGGTAGTGAAGATCAAGAAGAAAATTCTACTAAGTCTGTACAATCAGCTTCAGGGTGACCTAAGCCTTCCAGTACCTGTGAGAGGATGAGGGGGAATGGCTTCAAATAGAAAGTAGGTTTAGATTAGATGCTAGGAAGAAATTCTTTACTGTGAGGGTGGTGAAACATTGGCTGCCCAGGGGAGTTGTGGATGCCCCATCCCTGAAAGCATTCAAGGTCAGGCTGGATGGGGCTCTGAGCAACCTGGTCCAGTGGAAGGTGTCCCTGTCCACAGTGGGGGCTTGAAATTAGATGATCTTTATGCTCTCTTCCAACATGAATCATTCTATTCTATGATCCTATTCTATGCTGTCATTACAAGTAAATCCACATCTAAAAAGCCCCTAATTACTTCTACAATACCTTTTCTGTGTTACAAAAATTTCTTTTGAGTGCAGGAAGAGATTTTTATTAAACTTTTTGCAGAATTTCAAGTATGTATACTCAAATTTCACATTTAAAACCTTAACTGCACTGAAATTCCATTTTATTAGCATCCTCTCTTACAGAAAGATCTCTTTATTCTGAACAGACAGATCCTTTTCAGTACCTTCAATAGGACAATGTATTTAGGAAAAAATACTACAAAGACTTGAATAAAAAACTTTAAATAGAATGGCTGCCTGCATTTGTGATAAAATTTATAACCTCTATACAATGATACACTACAGTACACCTACAGACTCAGAAGTCTGCAGCAAATCAATTATCTTTTATTTCACTTTCATGGATGATATAAAACCCCTGCTTCTGTCTGTCCCTCTCACCTTCCATCAGTATAAGAAGAGAAACAGCAATTTTACAGCAAGTTTTTTCTGTATTCAGGATCTTCCCCTCTTATTTGCCTGCAGAAAGTAAAACTTGGACCTGTATCTCTCTATTAACTATGAATAATTCTCAATTCCTTGAAAAAAAAGATTCCTAAGTGTACCAATGTAAGACTAGATAGTTTCCTGAATTCTCATTCTCTAGCTCCCCAACTTCTGTCACACAGTGTGCTAAAGATAGTTTGCCAAATCAACAGATTATTTTAGAACAGTGAAGAAAATATATTTGATCTAAATTTGCATCTGTTAACAAAATTCTTTAAAATTACTGCCTTGAAGGCAGGGGAGTGAGGGGAGGGGAGTGTTTTCTTGGGTTTAGTTTGTGTATTTTTCCATGAAGATTCCATGCAATACAGGCTGACAAACTGACATGTTTAAATTTGCTGTAACATCACTTTAAAAGAAAACACACCTTAGTCTCTAAGACACTTTTGAATGTACCACTATTTCCAAAGCCCCATGTTACTTTTGGTCTTGCTGGTTATTTTCTGATTCTGCTGTTTAATCCTCCAAATAACTGAATAATGTGAAACTTAAAAATTCAATCTTTTTCTTTCACCACCAGCATGTAGGGAAAAGTAGATAATTTCACTGGTTCCCACTAGACTAACTTCACAGATACAAGCAATTTCAAGTGCATTTCCCAGGCTTCTAGGAAATTCAAATTACTTGATTCTCAGAAGTTAACTCTTCCGTACAGTTACATACACCATCGTACACTGTATATAAATGCTTTCCCATTCTACAAAGATAGTCAAAAGTATTTCCCCAACAGTCTTCCATATTGCCCTAGATGCATGCTAAGGCTGGCATTCCAGAGTCACAAGGAAAGGACTGTCCCCTGAAGGCTAACAAACCCTGAAAGAGATTGATTTATGGGTTGCAGGGGTTGCAGGGGGTTTTTTGTGGGTGGTGGGATTTTTTTCCTGTACAGCTGTAATATATAAATAAGTTGGCTATACAGAATTAGAAATGTTCTGATTTTACTTTAGCTTCATAAATAAAACACTCATTTTTTTTATGCTGCTCTTACACTCTGTATGTTGCAACTTCTCTTTAGGATGTAACACATCAGGTTACAGTACTGGGAGAAAAGGGTACTTCTCGATGCTTTCTACAAGGCTGGATGTAATTTCTGGTGTAGGAACCCAGGTTACTTATTGTACCATTTGTTCAAGTACCATTTCATCTTTGTAGCTAGGACAGCATTAAGCTTCAGCCAAAAATTTCAAAGCTAAAGTATACCTGGAAAGAAGCAATGGGATACCTTTGATATTAAGGGTTCACAATAGCCTTGGGAACTAGGTTAAAATGCCATAAAAGGACAATGGAAGCACTCTCTACCAAAAACTACAGAATTTATTGACTAATACCAATAAACTACAAAGGCAGAGTTAAAACTAACTCTAGTCTATGCTTGGTATGTTTAGGCTACACTTGTGCCATGACCACTTCAGCAGCCATGAAAAATACATTCCAAACCATACTCTTGTACAAAGACTTCTGTGTGCTCCACAACACACAACCATTAGAGACTTGTACCCCGTTAACTCGGCGTGTTTCAAAACATTCACTACTAAACTGACAGAGTAGTCAAATGAAGACTACTAAATAAAAACCCCATCTGTCTGGCTCAAGGAGGCCAAATAAGAGAAGGTGCTGGACTCTGGGAGCATACAGGGAAACATGCATGTCTCCTGGCTTCCTGTATTTTACCGAATTTTCCCTAGGCTTCTCCATTTGGCCACTGCTGGAGACAGGACACTAGACTAAATGAATCCTTGGTCTGATTAAATATTATTAGATATTCTTAAGTATCCACATGTGCACATCTGCTGTGTCTCTTTTACAAAGTTTTATATATTGTGTAAATGAAACCAGATACATTTAAATCAGAAATTAAAAGGGCAAGATTTTTCATGAGCTATTAAAGCACCATTAGGATTGCTTGCATGGACTAATACCTTTTATGTAACAAATGTGGTACCTTGAAGAATTTCTGCAATTTTGATCTTTCATCTAAACACCAAATATTATGCATACACACATATATATGCATGTAGTTCCACTTGGAGATATGGATACTCTCCTGTGCAACAGGTTTCACTCTGAGCCAGACTGCAATTCATGAGGTAATCTGAAACCATTTTAAAACTGAAGCTTAGTTTTTCATTTTTCAATCAGCTCTTTAGAAAACTAAATACTTTGGTCAACACATTTGATTAGGCCTATGCCACAAATGGTTGAAATATTCTACATGAAAATCCTATTATATTTTATGTATGCTAGTATTTGAAAATCAAAGTCTAAATAACTACCCTTCTAAAAATATAACCTATAAAACTAAATGCATATTTGATCTAAAGGCATCTGCAATTCAAATTTAGCTCCATCCACATCAGAAGAAAATATTTAATGCTATATCAATACTACAAGAACAACAGAGGAACCTTTCACTTGCCACAACCACAGGAATCTGAAAAACACACTGAATTATTTTTGAATTCAGCATCTCTCATCATCCTGCATTATTGAAGACTAATCTCCATTAATTGGGTTTTTTAAAAATCAGAGGAAAGCAATCCCTGTGCTTCCCACAAAGGCCACACTCTATTCTTTTGATATGCAACAAAGAAAAAGGAAGAACTGGAGACTTTGATAAATTTTGCTACTCTCAGAAAACTAGTAAAATCCCTTCTATAAAGCTCTACTACAGACATACATCAGAACAATCATGGATAGTGGGAACTTGAGCAGTAAATTCTTACAAAGAGAAAAGCAGACACAAGGGAGGAGAATAGGCTTGCAGTTGTCAAGAGAAAAATCTTCCATGGCTGCAACAGTGGAGAGAAACAGAGAAAGGGAAAGCCAACAAACTGAAGTCTCAAGTAATACTGAATATATTACAATAAACAGCACTATTTCTTCGTTTACCCAAAAGGAACAAACAGGGACCGTGATTTGGTTGTTTTGAGTTTTACAGAGATTTCAGGACTGGGAGACAACATGTCCCCAGTAAACAAGCCTGTGACCTCAGGACTATTTTTTATCTGCAAGACTGGTCAGAGAAGCTATCCAAATTGCGATAAGACTTAGAACAAGCACATGATAATAGTGTAAATAAGCTTGTACCCTGTCATTTCTCCGAAGGGTGTCAAAAAAATCCCCAACCTCTAGTTAACAGAGCTTCACAGTTTACTGGGATACTCTGTCATATGCCTCAGAGAACAAGTGCTCTTTCAGCGGCTCTCTGAAGGCTTAGCTAAAGGCCATTCCATTCTGGATGCACAAGTAGCTCCCTAGCTCCGGCTGTCTATTTAAGAACATGAGCTATGGAATTTACCAGCACTAGCACTCAAATCCCCCTTTGCTGCTCTTAGGTCTTCTGCATTGAGATCTTGTGTTGCAAACAGTTAATACTTCCAACAGTTTAGTCTAGGACAAAAAGATGATTCTTTCTCTGTTGTGTGTTACTCTGACAGTTTAAGGCCAGTGTTCTTTAAGAAAGACTATCTATCAATCCACTTGTACCAGGAACAGAGCAGTGACAACCAGGTCAATTTATTACACTAAATGCTGTGTTCGTTAGGCAGAAATAATAAAGTAATAGTTTAAGTACACATTGGGCTACAACAGACAATCAAGTAGAATGCCAACACTTCAACAACTGGAATGCTTTCTTAGTAAAGCAGAATTTACTTCACTTTGTGGAGTCATTATTAGCTAGCAGCCCAAATAAAACAATGAATTGAATATGACAAAATCTTTGGAATATTTACGTGATTACTTTCAAATATTATTTCAATGAGATATCCTTTTCTTTCACTTTGAATTAGTAAGAGACAACTATTTCATCTTCTTCAATTAGCATGACTTAACTTTTATCTAAAATAAGTCTCACACCTACATCTGATGACAATATAAGTTATTTCAATTTCCTCATAATTGCATACATCTGCCAGCTTGCCAAAGTAGCACAATCAGTAAAACCCCACGTACAAAATACTTGGCTGACAACATTTAATTTATAAAAGGCTGACTCACACAGAATGATAGACTTTTAACACACAGACAAGTGAACCAACTCATGTCTGTGGAGACAAATACTTTTCCTCACAGCAACAGTTACCATCCCCAGAGCAGGACAGCAAAGCAGCCAAGCCCTACTACAATTTTTTGACAGCTTTTTTTAAAAAAACCAAATCAATTTCTGTATGAACCAAAATACAACAACAGAATCCAGCAAAATTTTACAAACTCTTGTGCAACCACTCTTCAGTATAGTGACAGATGGTAAAAGTTACTAAAACCAACACATTTGAGCTTATGCACTTTGACAGTATTGTTTTACAGTAATGAATCTCAAAGTACAAACCAACCAGTTTAAGAAATACAATTAAGTATCACAACCAGACCATAAAAAGCATCTTTTATTGTAAGCAGTGATTTAGAGCAGTAATCTAAAAATTACTAGCTGTGTAGCTTCAAGAAATTATACTTTCACTGGTATCTTTGTACAGTCAATGGTGTTTTTGCCTTTTAGTCACCCCAACATAATAAGCAAAGTGACTTACCATTCTTGCTGACATCCAGTTCCCTGAGATTAATGAGATTTGCAATGGATGCTGGCAATGTGGTTAGATCATTGTCTGGCAAACTCAGCTTGTGTAGAGACTGACAGTTAAAAAGTTGCTATTGAAACAAAGAAAAAAGTGCATATGATTTTCTCTCAGTTTCCTCTATATAGATTTTGTTTTTAATCTCTTTAAACTTCTGATCTCAAGGCCTGAAGGCCAGATTATTTAGAGGTTTTTTACTACAAAAACTTTGTTTAACTAGTTTCATTGAAAATTGACTAAGTTTACAATGCTCAGGAAAGCAAAAAACTGCAAATGGTCACAAGCCAGCAGCTATGCTTAACACTTCCTACAAATTCCTTCCAGTATCTTAGAAACTGTGATCTGTAGTTACACACAGACCTGCAAACATTGCAAAATATTTCCCATAATAGACATGCCATGTAATACCCCAGAGGTAAATAGAATTTATTTAAAAAAGAAATTAAAAAAATTGATAGACATATCTTTTAAAGTCAAACAGTTCTGGAACACAGAATTTCAGTAGGTATTGATCTCCTCTAAAAGTTCAAATTTCATTTTGTTATATCTTACAGTATTTTCTCCCTTCATGCTTTCTACTTTAAGTACAAAAAAATCCAACAAAGTTATCATGAAAACTAGTGAAGTTTGAGCTATGGGTATAAAAAACTGTTTAATCTCTTCTGTATATATGCATTACCACCTTTATCAAATACTTGCTCAGAGCCAGATCTCTTCCCATATGCAAGGTACCTAGAGATTCTTACCCAAAAGCTTTACAAATTGACAAAATAGGGCAAGTAAGATTAGTGTAATAGAGGAAAAATCCTCAACTGATATGTAGGAAACTTATAGATAGTACAAAATAAATAATTCTGAGAAAGGTGTTGAAAACATTCATCTAAACGATTTATGATGAATACTCCTTTCCTGACAATTTTTGGATAAGATTATTCATAAATACCCTGACTTAGTATTCTTCTCTTTTGGAATTCTGAGAAAAGATCATAAAAAACTAGGAAGTGTTCAATTTAATTAAAATTTATCCCAATCACCATCATATCAATGCGCTTAGTTTGACCAAAGTTTTTTATTGCCCTCTCAGCCACGAGGCCATTATTTCAACCAGAAACTGTTGAACAAGCCCCATTCATGCAACATTTGCATACACCACCTCAGAGCAAAAGCAAGCATAAATTAGCAAGATGAACAGTTAAAGGAATGAGCTTTAACTTGTCTACTGCTGTTTCCAATTCCTCATAAATGTGTCTGTGTTAGAACTAGTTAATGTCATTAAGGCTTTGAAGAGTTACAAGTTACTTCAAATATATATGGGAAGGACAACTTCGATGAGCTTGTGTTTTGGAGCCACTCCTTTATTTCAAGAACACATTAAAGCTCTTCCCTGAAAACAACAATCCAGACTCTTGGAATCATTAGAAATTTCCCTGATTAATCAGGTCAAAGCACATGCTGCACAAGGAATTGCAAGATCCCTAAAGGAAAATGAGAGGGAAGGGAGCTTTTAATGGTGTTGACTTTGTAGTTGTTACTTTTGTTGTTGTTCGTTTTTAGTGTTTACATATACATAATTACTGCTAGTAAACCAGGGAAGTCATATAATTAAAGACTATTTTACTGCAGAATTTCAATTTCTTCCAAACAGAAAAGTGAGAGAGAAAAGTAAAACTGTTACAGTTTAACCTTTTTAGCTCAAATGCACACTATAGCACTTGGGATAAACAGGGTACCTTTTCAGACGTTTCAAATGCACAGTCAGTTTTGGAAGTGAGACTATACACTAGCATTTCATGTAAAATCAACTTCTCTGCCACAATGCTCATGCTGTGCCCTCAGGCAGTCAGCTAAATTAAGGAGCTACACTGTAAGAACTGAGTTTTGAAGTAAACTGGAATTCTGAAAAGATTCAGGGTAATTAAAAAAATCCAAAAGCCACGCACAGTGATGGGTCATTTCAGTGATCAGGCTGACAAGCAGCCCCAAGCCAGCTGTGTTGTGGCACACAAAGGCCAGAAGACGACAAAGCACCACCATGGGCAAAGAGAAAAGGGGAGTGGGAATGTCTTAACTAGGCTTCAGAAAGCTAGAGAGGGCCTTATAAGTACTGCACCCTTCATATTTGAAATGGCTTAATTAAAAGCCTTTTTCAGAGTTGAAAGACTAAATAAAAGGGAAAAGGAATACACAGCTTGAAACTCTGACTCCAAATTGGCTAGGATCATTTCAAATATTACAGGCCTTCCCTTATAGCTCTTCTATGGATAGTTTTAATATCACAATTTCTTTCAAATCAATCAATAAAACATCTCTACTATGTCTTCATTATCCCTTAATTTCTCTGTATGTATTCTTTACAGTATTTAAATTTATATGTGAGGGTGTTTTCTTTTGAAAATTGAAAGGGCAGCAAAACACAATGACCAAAATTACTTAAAAACTGAAAAAAAAAATGTTTAGCTTCTCAGAAACAACCCCATAAGTATGACTTGTTCTAATGTACAAACACATTACTTGAAGCAAGTGTAGGCTACTACATGTCCCTGCAGTTAAGATAACAGAACAAAAAGGAACAAAACATAAGTGTTCAAGCAGTCTTTCTAATCATGGGGATAATTAAACCTTAGACTAGACAAAGGTAAGCGGTAAACTGCCCAATTCTCAATGCACACGCTGACACTGCCACAGAAATAAATTTATTAGCCAGTCCCTTCTACCATGCACCTCTCTTGGGCTAGTTCAGTCGCTTAAGCAGTTTCACTCCAACTCATGCAGCAAAGCCATCAGGATGGAATGCATAAACTTTCAGTCTACCAGGGCTGCTTCACTGCAATCTACAGCCTAAAAGCTGAAGTGGGAATCCAGACACTCACTATGAGCTTCTGCAATGCTGGTGAAGTAAAGAGTAAGTGTATCTATAAGGAAAACCACCCAACATACCTTTGGAAGCTCTTCAATCTGATTAGCATCTAAATACAGTTCTTCCAAGGTCTTTTCAAAAGTAAAAATCTCCTTAGGCACCTGTTCCAGGCTGCAGTGAGAATAATCAAGGGTAGTCACAGTTTCCTCCTCTCCACGCAGACAGCGGCATGGCACCAGCCGCAAAAACAAATTCCTCTTCGTTGTCATTTTCAGGCACTGTAAAACAGAAATTGGTCGATTTAAAAACCAAGACAACCTCAAAAATACCCACATATGCAGATTCTCAGACTTCAACTGGCTGCTAAATACTTTTAAAAAAAGGAAGTTTTGTGTGTGTATATGCATATGTTTGCATATGCATGAGAGACAGTGGAGAGAGAGTTATTTTCTTTTAAATACAACAGATTAGTAATGACGTTAAATGGGATTAAACACATTTAATACCAGAAGATGAAGTCAAAATTTAGCCTGTGACTTCTCACCTTCTAATACAGCCTTCCGTTGCAGAGAATCAGAGAACTTTGAGGCAGCATTTCTGAACTCTCAGTTTTCTCTTTGCAACATAGCTTATCTCTACCTTTACAAAGGTCAATGGGATATTTTTGTTCAGTAGAACAAAATCCACCCCCTACAGATAATTAAAATATAGTTGTAGGAAATCTAGTGGTTTTATTTCTGCATGTAAACTCATGTACCTTAATTTCAAATCTCTCATTTAACAACACAACAGAATAAAAAGAACCAGCACGGCCACTACCAATTGTTCTACCTACAGCTTAAAGGGAAGGTTTCCAAGTGCACAGACAACAAAGCAACCTCTTTTGAAATTTCATTCACTTCTGAAAACTTCAACACGTGCACAGTGGAACTAAGAAAACTTCACCTTGCTATGGAAATGTATCTTTCTTCCTTGAAACTTAGTCTTTGTTACAACAGTATCTTCTACTCCCGCAAGGTGGCAAACCTAAATGGTGCTGACTAGCTGATGACTGACAGCACACATCAGCTGTGCTCCTGCCTCTTTTCTCCTCAACAAGATCCCAAGTTTAGGTCTCTTTCTCCAATTAGCAATGGATTTTCACAAAATCTTCAGAATGTCACCCCTCAAGCTTCAAGTTTGTCTTGAAATCAGACGACAGGCTCAATTTTTAAGGAAGGACCAACATATGCAGACCAACAATACGATCATGTAAGCTTCATTTCCTCAGGAAATTGGCCTAAAAATACATACTTCTCCAAAATGGCACTGAGTATTTATTTTCTCAATCAACTGCCAACACTCCAAATGAAATTATGCTTTTTTAATCTCCATTTTTTGGAGGGAATTGGAAATTATATTTCAACTTCTGGACTGGTGACAGGAAACTTTCTTCTCCAAGTGTCAAAAAAGTCTTTCAGACACATTTAGCAGATTGCACTTCAACATTCAGACGGCATGTTAGTAACACTGTGAGAAAATAAAGTACCATGACCACTGCACTGTGTAAAGTCAAAGGCTGCAAGCCCTCTTTTCTTACTAAGACACCAAAAAAGTAATGCACTTGGATTTTCCTCTACATGCAGCTTAGCTTGCCAAGTACTTCACAGTATGTATAATTCGTATGACAACAGATCAATAGACTGTTATACTTTAGTGTTTTCATTAACTAGAACTTATCACTCGGGCTGTGAACAGTCAGATTCTACATCCATCCATCAAAAAGATGGAAGAGAACTCTTCATTAGAATAGTGGGATATCAAAACTTCTTTTTTTAACAATGCTTCCGTGTTGCTAGGATTTAATTAAAGTGTTGATTATCATCAGAAGACAACACTTCCCATATAATTCCCACTATGTTATTTAAATAAAAAGTGATCTAAAAGGAAAAATATATAACCATATTGCTATACAAAGAGTTTGGAGACTGCAAATACCACAGTAGGGATGTCCACAGAATAGGAAAGTCAGCAAAAGAGAGAGCATAACCTTCTCCTGCTTCTTCCAGAGGCTCAAGTATGACATCCTCCAGCCACCCACAGACAGATGCCAATAAAGCTATGGAAGCTTGTGTGCTCACTTAGTCAAAGATACCCATGCCTTCTCCAAGCCTCAGATGCCATACATGAAGACACCGGTTGAATTCCCTGCCCAACATTTACAAACCCAAAAGCCTTGAACAAAAAAGAGAAATTGTCTCATTTTCCTATTAGTTCAGAGATCTGCAAAGCTTTGGAAAACACAACACTTCAGAAAAACATAACACTTTTGAAAGAAGCATCAACAGCAGCCCCTTTAAAGAGGAGTATAAACAGAAGAATATACAACTGGAAACAAGTACTGGAAGCAGAAATTGTACTTATGAATTGATTACCAGAATCTGGCAGAGGATACACCTGTATCAGACTAGCTGCAGCCGTCTACAAGTTCACTTTGTCCAGTTATTTCGATTTCTAAGAATTATGTTTTGGAAACAGAATATTAGGAAGTTTACTACCTGGTTCATATAAATAACAAAATAAGATACTATTTTTCATTCAAATCCCTCAAAATGAGCATACATTACACTGTTTGCCCTCTCTTCTTCAGTGGCTGCTCTCTTCACACGTAATCCTACTTGCCCATGTCTCAAAAGTTTCTGAATCAACAAAACTTATAAGGCCTAACAATGCAAAACACACATACCTAGGTTTTCTAACTTAATCCTTTATTTTCTAAGAGAAATCTTGAGCTTTTGGTAGGGTTGGGGAGGAAGGATTTTTTTAAAGATCACATGCATCCACAGCAACGTAAACATGAATTTGTAAACAAATTCCAATTTTTGTACAATATCAGAGTGTTGGGTCATCTCCAATCAGTTAAAGTACCTAAACTCACAACTCACATCTTAAACTAAAATAGTCAAAACTCATATTTAAGTATCAAATAAACAACAGTCTCCCCAAAGCACTGATTTGACCAACCTGAGGATATATCTAATTATAACTCTTCAAAACCCAGAATGAGCAAGAAAGCTGTATTTCAGTAAATGCAGGAAACTATGTAATTGATTTACTTCAAATTTATGTTTGTTCATATTTTACTTCACATACATGAAGAATTGTTTAGCATTTACGTTCTACAGCAGATGGCTGACAACACTATGAAATCGGTATGTCAGGATAGTCACAGGAAGTACTCCAGACCACCACTCTTCTGCAATATATATTTTATAAACCAACAGTCAGGCATATACCCCCTATCTGTCTCTGTCTACCTATCTTATGGTCAGTTGCTCAAGCAGAAAAACTGTAATAGATGTAAAAAATCACGAACTACAAAAGAGAATCCACTGGTAGAAGTACAGAAGGTAGGAAAATGTCATTTCACACAGAATGTGTGCTTTTCTTACACTGTTCCAAATATTAACTTCTCCATGGATAGTTTGGGTAAATACAGAAGGGAACACAAATATAGCATTTTTTTCTTCCAATTAGAAACCATTCTTCAGAGGAAATGTTATAGTGGCACGTACTTGGATAGATTGGCTGTCCAGATGGAAGTTAACTTCTAAAACTGTCTCAGGAAAAGACCAAACGAAAATGTGTGAGAACATACTTGCAACTATCTGGGTTGCAATTGTGTTGTGACAGTGTGCGCGTATTACAGTGCAGTACTGTGTAGTGTTAATATGAAAAATCAATATAAATATTTTAAAAAGGTTAAAATTGCAATTGCTTGGGTATCTCAACATTTTAAATTTTAGTTTTTACTGTAAACTTACTCTGTAATTTTTCTCTTTTTTTTTTTTATTTTTGCTAAGGATGTTTCTGTAATATGTCTTACCTTAAAGCCCTGCCATTTTGTCTCTAAGAAATATCAGGATGGTTGAATTATAGACCTGTACTTTCATATACCTGTGTCTTATTGATGTTTTGGTCTAGGCTTACAAGGATATTGAATAATTGCTGTATTTCAGTTAAAGGCTGCCCTTGAAATAGAATGTGGCAAGACAAATACTATAATACTATCAGATCTACTGTAACAACAGTGGACTGTATCTATATGGTGGGTTGACCTTGACTGGCTGCCAGGTCCCCACCAAGCCTCTCTAACTCCTGATTTCAGTAGTGCAGAGGGGCAGGGAATGGCAGTTCCAGCAAGTTCATCACATGTTGTCTCTGCTGCTCCTTTCTCCTCTCATTCTTCCCCTTCTCCAGTGTGGGGTCTTTCCCACATTAAACTGTCCATCATGGACTTCTCTGAAGTGAGCCCTTCACACAGGCTGCAGTTCTTTACAAACTGCTCAAGTGTGGGTCCCTCCCACTGGGTGCAGCCCTTCAGGTACAGGCTGCTCCAGGGTGGGTCCCCCATGGAGTCACAACTCCTGCCAGCAAACCTGTTCCAGTATAGGCTCCTCTCTCCACGGGGCCACAGGTCCTACCAGGGGCCTGCTCTAGCACAAGCTTCCCACACAGTCACAGCCTCCTTTGAACATCTACCTGCTCCAGCATGGGGTTCTCCATCGTCTGCAGAGGAATCTCTGCTCTGGTGCCTGGAGCACCTTCTCCCTGTCCTTCACTGACCTTGGTGACTGCAGGGTTATCTCACGCATATTGTCACTTTTCTACCCTGGCTGTTGTGCAGCTTTTATGGTTCCTTAAATATGTTATCACAGAGGGACTACTAACATAGCTGACTGACTCCACTTTGGCCAGTAGTGGGTCCATCTTGGAGCCAGCTGGAATTAGTTACATCCAGCATGGCAGCAGCTTTAGGAAGCTTCTGCATGTGGTGCAGTCACACCTGCAGCCTCCTTGTAGAAGCCTAGCAGATAAGAGGCTAATGTGTTTGTCTCAAACACCAGTAGCAGGATAGCCATGGAGCCAACCAAGGACTGCTGGTAAGAACAGTCAAGGACTGTTGGCAGTAACACGCTGTGAGAAAGAACAAGATGTGGCTGGAGAAGAGCGCCATTTGGAGGCAGGACAGAGCTTTTCTGGGATAAATCTCCTTGTTCTAGTTCCTGGAAGTAAGCACAAAACCATACAGCACAGGCACAGAAATGAGGTGAAGAAGTGGGCATGGACTGTAGGGGAGAAATCAACACCACCAAAGACCCCCAAAGCCCTCTGACACATTCCCAGAAAGGTCTAGAAGAACACACTGTGCATGATAACTAATTAGCACAGAAAGTGTGACACTTATCTCCAGGGCAGGGAAAGTTTATCTATAAAACGTACCACCACCAAGCCCAGGTGTGTGGGCACCCACAGGACCCTGGACACCTCATCTGCTGGATCAATGCTGGAACCAGGACTGGTGATCTCTCTCCCTTCCTCTCTCTCTCTCTCCATCTTTAATTCAACTCTCTCTTCCCTTTCACTCTACCTCTTCATCCCAAACTGACTGCCATGTACTTATACTAGAAGGTCAGAGACATACATACCATTTTCCACGCCGGCTGTAATTTGCTAATAAAACTTCATAAGCTTTTGTGGACCTTCTGACTTTAGTAATTTCTTTTGGCCGCAAGCATCTACAAACCTTGGGTGCTCCCTCCCCCTTAAGGGTGGGATGCCACACTCCCACTACTAAAACCTTGCCACCTACACCCAATACAAACTATAAACAGTGAAACTGAATAGACTAAAATCAGTGAAGTAGAAAAGAAAAGCATTGGTGTGAAGACCAATGAAAGAAAAAAGATACACAGTAAGATTGAATACACACTAAATTTTAATCCAGAGGAGACACCATCATTCAGTGAAGCATCATTTTTCCCTGGAACTCTTTGATGATTCCCTGCACACCCCATCAGCCAAGAAATTAGCAGCCCAACAGCACATCAAAACAAAACTAACAAACAAACAAAAACCCAAACAAAAACAACAAAAACAAACAAAAAACCACCAAAAAACCCATGCACAGCCTCTGGTTATCACAGTCCAAAAATTCTGAACTCAGGCCTGTTACAAGCAGAACTTAAGCTCACAATAATTTTGTTCCCAATCTCTGTTAATTTGTTCTAAAAGTAACACTTTCACTGTACCATTAGTCCCTTAAATTTCTTGTCTGATGTAACAGCCCTGCTCCCCCCTCTCAAGCCTTTTAAAAAGGTGTTACATCAGCAGCAGAGCTGAAAATGAAACCAGCTATCAGATGTTTATACATTAAGGCAAGACGAACTAGGCACAAAAATACACAGTCAGGTTCTTAGCCCAGTCCACTATCTACAAACTAGTTCAGAATTATGGAGCTATGTGTAGACAAAGGAAAGGGAAAAATTGTGTTGGTGAGTATGTAACCTAACATGCTGCCCGACAAATATAAGAAAGTTTAATTGGCCAACTGACAAAAGCCCAAATATACTCCTGTCAAAACAAAGAACTATGAAAAAAAATTATTTATTCAGAAACTTACCTAATCCACTAAAAGATGAATCATACACCAAAACAAAGAACCGACTACTTACTTCTTCTACATCAAAAAAAAAAAATTCAACACTGGACATAAAAACAAGAACCATTCTATCTTTAGAGGCATTAAGGGTTTTTCTCTGTCTAAAGCAGCTTCAAGTACCACAGAAGACACTTAGACAGCTATTTATCTTGCTAATCTGAGATGCTATATTGTGAAAAGTCACAGTACAATCTCCGTGAACCTATTCCAGCTGAGGACAACACTAATCCTCATGAATTTGGGAAAAAAGTAAGCATCTTAGTACTTCTAGAAAGAACACAAAACATCCTCAGCTTTTACAGTAAATGAAGCACACAATTATTCTTTCTTTGAACTCAGGAAAGACTTGGCATCTTTCACTCATCAGCAAATAAAAAAATACGGAGAGGGGAGAAGAAGGCGCTAAGATTTGGTACAAGGCTTCCTCTAAAAATCAGTCCAGTCCTCTTGGACAGGAATGGTGAAGTCTTAAGTTAACAGACTGCAACCACCATCTTGCAAATCCTCACTTGAAAGTGTGTTTCTCTGCAATCCTTTTTCTTATCTTCTTTGGGAGAGGAAAGGATGGCTCAAACCTGATGGCCACTGATAAGGACCTGAAACATGAAAAGATAGCCTGTACAGGGAAGAAACTGTCTCTCTGCGAGCAGTACTGGCATTTTCTGGTTGAAGTGGCAAAGCCTTATTTGATGACTGTCAGTTTAAGGTATTTTTACCTCTTCCTCCCTTCTCATTCAAGCCATTTCTTTGCGTCGCTTCCAGGAAAAAAAAGTCCCAAAACTGGATTGGTTATGTCATTCATCTGACTGAGATAGGCAAAAACTCAGGTCAGTACAAATGAAAGAACCACAGCGCTATACTCTGGTGGGAGAACACACGATTGGAAATAAAATGGATTTTGGAACCATGTCACCATTTTGATATGAAGCTTCCCCACTTCTGGTATGAAAACAATGCTCAACCGCATGTCCTCATGCAGACAAGGAACACCAAAAAACACAGTATGTTTGCTCACAGACAGTGTTCAGAGAAAAAGAAATAGAAGGCATTACTCTTGAAACAACAATAGTGAATGGTAACAACAGGAGGAAGAACATGTTAGTAAATAGAGTAAATAATAGCCAATTGTTAAATGCAAACATATTAAGGATATTTGTTGCCTTTTTTGAGAAAACTAAGGGAACAGAGAGGGCAGAAATCAGCGGTTTTTTTACTGATTCAGCATACCAGAAAATAACCAAAACCAGCCATACTCTACTCTTAGCTTCCTGAAGTACCAAGCTTAAAGCTTTTCTTGGGGTTAACTACTTTTCAAGCTCTCAATACCTCTATATATTAAAACAAACAAACCAAAAACATCCACCCACCTCCAAGGGTAAGATAATTTCAGATAACTCCCAGAAAAGCAACGTCAGGTATCAATTCTGGAAATATTTGCTTAAATTATCTCTTTCATGTATTCTATAAAGTAAATTTTTTCTGTTGAAAAATTTATCTAAACTGCCTAGGCTAAAACAAACCTAAAGAGTTAATTTTGACAAGAGTATAATTTTGACCCTAAATATATCAAAAGAACTCTTTAATAATTTCTATTTATTTTCTGCAATTGTAATAAAGCAACAATACAACAAGGTAGCCAGTACTTGACCTTATCATGGCAAAAGCTTAACAACAGCAAAACCAGAATGACCATCGAACAGAACAAAAGTATTATTTTTAAACTAAGAACAGGAAAAAAAATCCTCTGGCCTACCTAACAAAATCGACATAACAAAACATTCTATTTCAAGGGCAGCCTTTAACTGAAATGCAGCAATTATTCAATATCCTTGTAAGCCTAGACCAAAACATCAATAAGACACAGATATATGAGAGAACTGGTCTGTAATTCAACCATCCTGATATTTCTTAGAGAGACAAAATGGCAGGGCTTTAAGGCAAGACATATTACAGAAACATCCTTAGCAAAAATAAAAAAAAATGAGAAAAATTACAGAGTAAGTTTACAGTAAAAACTAAATTTTAAAATGTTGAGATACCCAAGCAATTGCAATTTTAACCTTTTTAAAATATTTATATTGATTTTTCATATTAACACTACACAGTACTGCACTGTAATACGCGCACACTGTCACAACACAATTGCAACCCAGATAGTTGCAAGTATGTTCTCACACATTTTCGTTTGGTCTTTTCCTGAGACAGTTTTAGAAGTTAACTTCCATCTGGACAACCAGTATATCCAAGTATGTGCCACTATAACATTTCCTCTGAAGAACGGTTTCTAATTGGATATCATTAACAATGATGTGATTAGCATTAGATCTGAGCTTCATTTTTGATGTTTGCCTTGATTGCATATTCTTTGGGTGCATATTTGTTGTGTTACTAAGAAAATTTTAAGAGGAATAAACTGATTTTTAAAACCACTGTGCTTGAGCCTCATTCACTTCTCCAGAGACTAAAAACAAAAAAAAAATAAAAACACCATAGAAATGCAAGGATTTTTACTACGGCAAACTGAAGTTTGAAGGAAACTGCAGGAGTCCCACAAACCCTCATGGAACATACAAAAAACCCAAGCTTTTTTAAAAGCCGTGACATTGATATTTCAGTATTTCAACCCTGATGTTTTCAAATGGTTAAGGAATTCCTTTACATTATGGAACTGACAAGGTTCGGATTTAATGTTTCTCATTTTTAACTTAATACATAGCCAGGAACATGAAATATTTATCCTAACAGGATACTGAAATGCACTCCACTCCCGCTAGCCCCCATATCCCTTTTTTTTTTTAAATATGCAGTAGAAATAATCACAGCTACTGTATAGCTAGTAATCACAGCTATTTGGTACAGCTAGCTATAACCAAGCTACTTCAGAACTGCTTTGCTTTCAGAATCCACTAATTTCTACATAAAATAAATCCATTTTCTGTTACTGTTACTGTGAAAAAAGATCCATGGAAACAAACAGGACAAGTTCCTGACTTTCTATACAAAGAAAACAATGGAGACTAAATACACAGAGCAACCAGCCTAAGTGATGGTAAGCGTCTGAAAGAGCTACAAAACCATATTAAACCGTTTATGTTTCAGGTTTAGTCATTTGAGGCATTACATCTGTATCTACTGTACAAGTAAATACTGTGTATCACACTGTCCACACCTATTCAAACAGAAAGGAAGAGATAATGTCCTAACTCCTCCAGTTAACACAGTCAAAAGAGATGAGCCAGCACAGGGGAAGTGAAGAGGTACTGCTAGTCATTTGCCCATAGGAAGCAACAAACCTTACAGAGTAGTAACCACAGCTGAGGCAATCCATCAACAGCATGGACTATTAGCACAGGGGAGAATGCCAAAGCACACAAAGCCTACAGCGTTGTAGGCTACACAAAAGGCTGGAAAACACAAGCATGTGCTACATGCTTCTATCTACTGAAGCATACACTGTTTGTAGCAATGCCAAATAAAATATGCAGAAGATTTTGTATCCTTTAAACTGATATTTTATAGTCTCAAAATTACAGTCATTGAAGAGTCAATATTTATTAGCATTTCCACAATCTGAGCAGCACTATTAATAAAATCAGAGCAGATGGAAGCTGCTCTCATATGTTGTTGGTTGTTTTCTTCTGGGGTAGGAGGAATACTAAGCAATAATGATTCCTCCACAGGAATTCATACAGAGATTCTAAAGACAAAATATTCTATTGGGCATTCTTTTTATTCATGAAAAATACTTGCCTCCTCAAATCCTTACAATATAAGGCAAAACCAACTTCGTACCATCTGCACTGGCATAATTTAATAAAGAAAAAAGCTGATTCTGAACATGCGTTGCTTTTTCATAGAGCTTTGAACAGCAAACTGAATTTTGTCTTGTATAACCGTTAATACTTTTCATGTTCTTATGCATGCTCTCTAGCTAAAAAATGTTAACCACCAGTAAGAGAGAAATGACATGATGTGATGCATGCCTAGACTTTAGATCAGCAAACCAGAAAGTAAAGTAAGAGGTCCAACAGGCATTTTAAGCATTTTTTCAAGCATCTTTCATCCAAGGTTTTGAAAAATTGCTTATCTTTTCTAAGAACTTAAAAAAAAAAATTAAAGTTCTCAAGTCAAAATACTTAATAATGTCCACTGAGTTTTAAAATGGAATTATTTTCCTTTTCCATATATTCCCCTTTCTATATATACACACAAACATATGGAAATGGATATAATTCACTTGGGTTTTCAACAGATATCTTTGAAATAACATGAGAGATGATGCAGAATAAAGTTCAAGTGCTCTGAAGGTGATTATAACAAAATAGGAATAAATAAGAGGATTTCTATTTCAAGATATTGTGTAGTTGGTCCAGAGAAAATAAAAATAATGTACTTACCACTGTGTTACTTTTTTCTCCCTGCTGCTTCTTCTTCCCTGAGCTTTCAAAGTCAACATTCTGTTTGAGAGAAAGTTACAAAAATTTTAGTCAACCCTATCACTACTAAATAAGAACAAAGTGATGTTATATTGTATTGGATATGTATTTTGCTTTCAAAGTTTTGGTTTTGTTAAAAAGAAAAGCTGTACATGTGTGTGAACAAGAACTTGAATATTTCAGAGTACTTGAAAGACTTTCCAAGATAGTAAAACTGCACATATATTTTTGAAGTAAATAATTCTTTTATGTACAAAATATTGCTTTTTATCCTACTGTTATTTTAAAGCATTCTGTCTATAAAGTTGTTTCATTTTTACTCCTTTTATAATTACTGTTTTAAAATATTAAATATCACACAGATTTCTCCTGTACACAATTCTGAAGAAAACTAAGAAAAAATACATCAAAAATTAACCAAACATAAAAAGAGCACATTTTTGTATTATTAACTTCAGGAAATTTTTTAGAAAGTTGTAACACATAAAGCATAACAGATCTCCGACACTAGGAGGGCAACTATAAACAAAAAAAACATCCAGTGCATTTGACCAAACACACTCAATATTAGCAGCTGGACCTATGGAAAGGATAAATTTTGCCTCTAAGAAAGACAGAAGCAGAACATATCTTCAGAGGGATTAAATGTCACTGTGGTCAGACAGATTATCTAAGTGAGCACAAAGTCATGTAGAACAGCTAAGAAGCTAAGTCAGGCAGAGTATAATTTTTCAAATTTGCAGTACACAGAAAAAAATTTAAACTGTGGGGATTAGAGGTAGTAGCTTCATTCAAAGGATTTACCTGTAAATGGAACTGTATTTCATGCCTTTCCAATAAAAGCCCACCACGAAATCGTCATAAGAGTAGGAGGGACCTCAACTAGTTCAGATCATCACCTTCCTACTTGTTTTTGCAGAAGTAGTACAGGTACTTTGGATGACCAGTGACAAGTTACTCTCAAGGTAACAACACCTAATGAAATCCTATTGAACTGTGCTCTAGCACATGTTATCACCCACATCAGACCAAGTCTCAGTATCTGTCAGGTTTCTCCAACCAAAAAGGCACAGCAGAAAAGCCCTAGCACTCAGCTTACAGGATGGGGAGAGTACTTGGAGGAACTATCACATATTCCTCCTGTTTTTACCATTTTTTAAGTATAACCCAACTGCTGCTAGAAAATGCTTACCAGATGGGCTGCTGGACTGTCCCAGCACAGCTGTTCCAATCCCTGTACCCCGAGGGTTGCTCACATCTACATGAACAAACATGTCTTGTTCCATCTACGTATTTCAGTTCCAACTTACCACTGGCTTTAGCCTGTGGAGGGTGGAAGCAGGGATAGGTAGCCTGGGAGAAACAGAGATTGTCCAAGCAGACAAGGATCAGGTTAGGAAAGTTAAAGCACTGATAAAATGAAATCTGGCTGGGGTATCAAGGGCAACAAGAAAAGCTTCTATAAGATGGTTTCTTTGCCACCTGTAGGGAGCTGGACAAACTTGAGAAGTGGGTCCATGTGAACTTCATGAAGTTCAAAAAGGCCAAGTGCAAGGTGCTGCACTTAGTGTAATCCCAGACTGGGAGGAGAACTCATTGAGAGTAGCCTTGTCGAGAAGGACTTGGGGGTTCTTGTGAATAAAAGCTGGACATGAGCCAAGAGTGTGCACTTAGAGCCCACAAAGCCAAAGGCATCCTGAGCTGTATCTGAAGAAACATGGTGAGCACGTCAAGGGAGGTGAGTCTGCCTCTCTTCTCTGCCCTTGTGCCACCCCACCAACAGCACTGCATCCAGAACAAGAAGAAATTCTTTACTATGAGGGCGATGAGGCACTAGAACAGGTTGCCCAGAGAAGCTGTGGATGCCCAATCCCTGGAAGTGTTCAAGGCCTGGTTGGATGCAGCCCTGCGCCACCTGAACTAGCGCCTGGCATCCCCATCCATGGAAGGGGATTGGAATTTGATGATCTTTAGGGTCCCTCCTAGCCCAAGTCTTTCTATAACTTCTATGATTTCTATAAGTATATTGTATGGCCAGTCTTCGCGAACAAAGATTTGGGAAAGGTCTTTACCCTTCGAGCCTGCGCAGTGGATTTTTTAGGTGAGACACAGTGTGCGCTGAACTGAGCCCACCCTTTAATCCTAAGGTTCATCTGCCGGGGCCGAGCGAGCTTGGACGGTGGCAGCGAGGTCCTCAGGACGTAGGTTTGTTTAGAGTGACCTTCTCTTAGATGGATGGCCTTACAGGGCTGACGAGCTCCATCTGCCCGGGGGAGTTTCCCTGACTGGGAATCGAACCCGGGCTGCAGAGGTGAGAGTGCTGCATCCTAACCACTAGACCACCAGGGGTCCCCTTTCTATAGGTACGTGGGTGATAAAAGCAAAACCAGAGAATATGTGGGCCCTCTCCAGAGGAAATGGGAGACCAAGTTACCTGGGACATCGAGAAGGATGAGACAATGAAGAACTACCAGCTGTAGGCAGAAATCATATTAGAGACCATCCAAGGAATCTGAAGGTGCCAAAGTCCATGGGACCTGATGAGGTCCTGAGGGAAGCGGCAAAGGAAATAGCTAAGCCACTACCTATCATACTTGAGAAGGTGTGGAAGTTCCCAGTGATTAGAAAAGGGATACAACCACCATTTCTAAAAAGGGAAATGAAGACCCAGGAACTATGGGTCAATCAGTTGCACCTCAATGCTCAGCAAAGCATGCAGCAGATCCTTTCGAAGCAATGCTAAGACACACAGAAAGTAAGGAGATGATTTGCAATAGCTTCACTAAGTGCAAATCATCCCTGAGAAATCTGGTGGAGTTCCACAATGCGTACATTTCACCTCCTCATCATTCTTCCAATTGTTTCTGGAGGACTCTGAATGCATATTCCTGTACCCAAAACATTAGCGGCAAACTTTCACACAACAGATCTGGAAGTAGGGTTACACTTCAGCATACTGACTGACAGTGAGTAACACCCAAGCAGTTTATACTTTCTCCCACCTGCTTAAGGAAAAAAAACCAAGGAAAAAAAAAAAGGAGGGCAGGTAAACCACAACGAGCTCTTCATTTCAGGAAGGGTTGGAAATAAGTATCTTAAACATCCCTTGTTTCAGAAACATTTCAGGTAGCCTTCAGCCCATGACAACCATCCTCCATTCTGAATACTGAAAACAGTGAAAACTGCAAATAATTTCTTTAGCTAATTCCAGAAGAGTATTGCAGAATCCAGATTATCTGTGCTTGTCCTTAAACATCCATTCATATTCAGTAAGAAAGTATGTTTAGCTAAAAAGACTTTAGATCAATCAAGATTATCCATACTAGAGACTCACATTAAGCAGAAGTGGATCCCACACTGCACTACTAAAATCTATCCTGTAAACCAAGAACAATTTTAGGGCAAGGAAACCAGTTACATTTTTTCTTTTTGGAGCTGGGATCAGGAAGAGGAGGGGTTCCGAAGCCAACTGAGGAAGTGCAACTGCATGCACAATCAGTATCACTGTTCTCATGAAGCAGGATTTGCCTGCACAAAGATACCAATAATTAGAATTTTGTATTAAGTATCAGGGGAGTATACACAGATGTGCATAATCATTTCATGCACAATGATAAGAAATAAGTTTTACTGTCAGTGGTTACTGGCAAGATTCTGATTCAACCACAACCTGAGACACTGGTGAGAAATGTGTGCCTTACAGTGAGCTAGATTTGAGCAAACAAAATAACATATGATTTTGACTGAGGAAACAAAAGATAAACACAGCTGGGAAAATATTTATCTCTAGACAGTATACCTTTTGAAATGAAACAGATATTTTGCACAAAGTAGAAAGGTCTACGGACCACAGACAGTTTAGTTAATCTTGGATTCCCCAACTGTGGAACAGGGAGGAGTAAGAGGGGAGGATCAAGGAGTCACAAAGGATTCTCAAGAAAAAACGAATCTTGCTTTTCCTGGAAGCAGATGCTGTCATCATGTCTCACTGTTTCTGGTGTCTGAACCAAAGCCAGACATTTAGAGTGAAGCAAAGAAACAATGTCTCATTGACAAAAAAACTGACAAGTTTCAGGAGCAGCACTATCTTTTTACTGATCTTGGGTGGACAAATCTAAGATGTTAATAATGAAACATTATTTAAGTGGCATGAGACTGACACACTTGAGGATTTATTATCTCCTAGGACCAATGCTGTCACAGCTGCTGACCATCCAGAATCCCTTAACGCAGGAATAGGACAGCTGATGGTGCATTCTAAGCAAGCACACAAAGATCCACATTTGCTTCCAGCATGCCCCAAAGTAACCTGCTGGTATACTGCAGAGGACATGCAGTTGAGAAGTGTTCTGCCAAGGGTATGCTTACCGACATGGAATGGAAAAGGCACTTTGATAGGTTCTTGGACTAGCTGTCCTATATGAATTATATTTTAATATTAAGAGTTACATTGTTCTGCCAAATTATCTACAGTTCCATTACAGATATTTTTAAGTATCTTAAAATTGAATGGAATGCCTTGAGTGTGACAAAATGAAACTTTGTTTATTATTTACAATACCATAACAACACTTTTGTAAAAGACAGTTAAGGAAACACATTCATACTTGCACATATACAGATAAAAGAGATCTGCTGGATTTTATGGTTGATTACTTTCCCTTGTGGAAGCTGGTCAAAGAAGGGTCTGGTTTCCAAGGCATAAAGGAAGACTGCACCTGCGACCTCAATTTTTTTAAGAAGGTATTTCCAAATTATTTATCTAATCTGAGTGGATATATCTTCAAAAACTCTTCCTGTCTAAGCATTCGGAGAGCAAATTGTGATTTTGCAACAAAACAGACATACCTAGACTTAGAAAAACTTTTTGAGATTCAAACCTTCATTTTACAGTAGTGGAACTAGTGCAGAAATGACCAGTATGTCTGCATTTGATCTTACAGTGAAACACTGCTACAATGCACATGCACCACATTGGAAGAGTTTCAGAATTCAAACTGCAAGGAATCATTTATGAATCAGGATGCCTCTTTCCCAAAGCATAAGCTTCAGCACATACGCTCTGAAAAATTATTCTGTAAGAACAAAATACCATGTTGCTATTAAGCATAAACAATTATATCTACAATACCATCAGAAGGCCTAGTTGTTACAGATAAGAATCCCACTGTGACTTTTAATTACCTTTAAACTCCATATTCTCTGTAAAACCAGTAAGATAGAGCACTATTTTGCTTTGTTTCCTCGAGTATTCTGAACAGAATGATGGAGGTTGTTAGGGACCCTTCCAGGTCATATTGTCCAACCCACCACCAACACTACCACATTAGGGCAAACTTCAACATTAAATGCAACAAAGTAAAACTCTACTTTCCCCTTAAAGGTCAATGTCAGCTTGTCAGATGAAGAAGATCAGTTGGTTTATTTAGGAACATTTCCAGGGGAGAAAGTTGAGATTCGGTGATTTTTGTGAACCATGGAGATACATGTTTATGTGTCTCCACTCTAATAAAATTGTCTAGTCCATCTAATTACTCTTAGGTACTCATTTTCCAAGTACAAAAAAGCAACAGAATAAAGACACATTTATTCAATAATTTATTAATTCATAACATACAATGTTCCATCTCACATTAAAGGTATCAGAAAAATCTCTTTACAGAACCAAGATGGCTTTTCTCAATATATTCTACTTTACAGAAAATAACACATATTCACCAAAGTAGATTCAGAGTTCACACACTTGCAATTTATTAAATTCTATAAACCAGGGTTGCTTTCCAGAATGGTAGATGTGAAGGGGATTAATTTGTAGCTGTATTCTGTTGCTAATCATCCTGTTTAAGGCTTTACTGTCTCTGTTACTCTGATGCCACTGCATTAGCTCAAATAACCAGAAACTAAGCAAGGAATAAAAAGAGAGTCACAATACTGATTTTCCAATCCAAATTAATGCTATAAATCAAGAATTTTAGGAAGGCTTTAAAATATTAATATTCCTGGCATCCTTAAATGTTGTGTCCATTTAATATACACTTTTTACAACACAAAAATAAGCAGGTTTAGTGATCTCTTTTCACAACAACTTGATTCTTGTCTTTGAAGTACACAGTACAGCCACACCTGAACATAATAAAAGACAAGAAACAAAACAAGCACAAGAGAAAACTATTCAGGGTCTTCAATCAAGAAGACATGGCTTGCTAGACCACTTATCTTGGCCTCACAGACCATTTTTAGGGACCACCAAACCAACACATTTCAGAACAGCAACAGTCTGTACCCCTTGTGCTATCACAGCTCTTTGCCAAGCTATTTTTCTCCAAGTGACACTTGTGCTAACTCACTAACTAAAAGCGAGTAGCCGCATCAAGATACACACCAAGGTCTGGTTAACCCTGAGGAAGCTTTGTTGTTAGTGGTTACACAGAGAATCCAACTGGATTCAATCTACAAATTAAAAAGTAAAAAAAAAAAAAAACCAAAACAATCCATCCTTTGTAAGTTATGACAACTTTCATTCAAGTATCAGCCATTCCAAAGATTTCCACTGCTGCTACAGAACTGACAACAACTTTTGGGAGAACTGAACATACCTCTGTCACATGAGGAGGCCAATTAGCACCACAAACAATGTGACATGAGAACTCAGGATAACAAGAGACACTACAAATCCAAGAGAAAACTATTTAGATCTGGTGCACTTACCCTTTGCTTCTATGTGACCTTCTTCACCCTTTTCCCCCTCAATTTTCTAGTTTCCCATCAGCACATCGAACCCAGACAGTGACAACACCAAAAGGTCAGAACTCTTTCAGTCCTACTTGTTAGCTGTAGAAACTGTGCTCAGACCTCAGCCTTCTTGAATCACAGTAGCACAAGAGAGACTGATGATGAGAAAGCAGAGGAATGTGGAAAATTCAGAAAACCAATAACAAAGAGAGTAAGAATACTTAAGAGACAGAATATACCAACAGAATAAGTAGTAATATTAATAACTAAAAACATGAAACTGAGTCAAACACACACACTAAACAACACTAGAATGTACACCACTGCTTCTAGAAAGGACACATTTGATCTAAATTAAATAGCATAATACAAGTTTAACCACCTATTATCATGACCTTTATTTCTTTTTGCCTACTGTCATTCATCAGATAAACCCTTTCACCTACTCTACTTCATCAAGACCACATCCTTAATCAGATATTTAAATACTTTATTTGTGCAGTACTTCAGAAATATGGCACCATGTCTTATAACAATATATAAAGTACTGGGCATATATAAAATACTGGTGGCAGCCAACACCCACACTCCTCTGTGCAAGGAGTGCTTGTCTAAACATTGCATTAAGTAGATGATGATTCACTAGTAGATAACATGTTAACTACTTAGTATGAGGAAAAGAGAATTTAGAAACTCAAATTGGTATGACTACCAAGCACGAGAGAAAGCACATGAAATAAGAACTTTTGGCAATGATTTAAGGCACAATATTTAACTGTCTACTAAATTCTCCAAAAGCACGTGAAACTTAAACAAATCCCAGGAGGAGTCATTCATCTGAATGACCCCAAGATTGTCATAGACTGTGCATTCCTATGTTAAACCACAAGTGATCTAAGGTTCAAGTCCTCTTGGACAACATTTAAGTACAGGTGTCCAATACCCCAGCAGAACAGTCTATTGCTTACACGTCAATAAGAAGATTAGTAAAGGTGGTATATTTCTCTCATGTAAAACAGGCAAGCAGACATACTCTCAATACACCTGATGGATCAGGCAGATACTTTGCCAGTTACGCCACAGCTTTGTGTGCCTCGACACAAAATCAGACCCTGGAGCTGTTTCAGAATATCAAAATACAGAAGGCTGTGGCAGAATTCGGCTTACAAATTTTACCAATTCTGTGAATGTTTGTGGGCCTAAATGTACGAATTCATCTTGTGCCTGTGGCCTTTTCTTGCTAGTGGCTAGTCCAGAAGATTCTGCAACATAGTTTGGGCTCTTAATCAGCTGAGGCTTTATATTTCAATTTATCAATTATGAATTAAATACTAAAATGTTAGAACCAATAATCACCTAGCAGTTGTCTGAAATATGTTATAAAACAGGTACTATTCCTATATCCATAGGAACTGGATGAATCTTCTACATTTCACTTATTTCAGAAACACAATTTTATAGCATAAGGGATATTTCAAATTTAAATTGTTTCAAAAAGAGAAGAAACTATCAGCAAACAGTTGCTATAGTTGTATACTTAATAACAGATCTCATTTATTAACAATGACCAGCCACGTCATTGTTAGGGTATGTAAATTCCTGAGTTCTCTTTCCTTCCAGGGCAGAGGTGAACAGTGCTAGTCAAGCAACACTTAAATCTATTTTTAGACATCATTTCCCCCCCCCATATGTGTAGAAGCATAACTTTCCAATTAACAATTGCTATTATGAACCATTTACTTCCTTCTCCATTTATTTTGTTCCTTATTGCTTTACAAAACTGAATTAGGAGACATTGCTGACCAGTTTGATTACAAATACAATTTGCAATCTGAGAACCTGCTTTCAAAACTGTTAAATATTCATAGCCACAACAGAAATTAACCTCAGCTGTGATCTTAACATACAAAGTGATACAAAAATACTTGGGTGTTATTACTTGTCTGAGTGGGTTTAAACAAAAAAAGAACTATCAGATACTTGTTATAGCTTCAACTGTCAATTATTGTGCACACCAATTCACTGTCATGACAGTGTATCATTAACTCACCCTACACACACACTATGAAAAGCAATTCTTGAATATCACTGTTCTCTATAAACAGTAGCAAAGGAAGACACCAGAAGGAATAACACACTTCTATGTTCAAAACAGGAATTAGACAGTGGAGTTGGAACAACGTAGAATTAGAGATACGGATTTTTTAAAACACACTGATCTCAAGAAGGGTATATCCCCAAGGCAAATGTCTGCTGTTAGAACTTTTTTTGTAAGTTGTGGACAACTGAACAGGTGTCTGACTGGAAGGTGACGTTTCCTGTTTGAATTAATATTAAATTCGTAACTAACTGCAACAGCTACTGGCTGTGACTAAACATATAAAACATCTAACCAAAAAGTATTTTTACCCTACTACACTTCACACAGGCATGCACCATCTGTCACCAAGGTATGATCTGTTACTCTGTAACACTATCACATTACTCTTGAAAAGACTAATGCTGCTGCTTAATCTCATGGTTTGAGCCAATTTCTAAACACTAAGCCTTGGCTTGCTGTCAGATCTCATTACCTGCCTGAGAATCAATGATGGAACACAACTGTCACTTTTTACCATATAATTTAAAGCCACCCAAACCTCGTGTGGCAAGCTAATTTATATTCTACAAATACTACTCTAGAAGTGATTTGTTTTGTGGATGAAAAGGAGCTATAAATTCCCCCCAGACTTTTACTATGTAACAGCATAACAATCCTCCTCTAACACACATAACAACCCAGGACCACAAGCCACCTGAATTAAAACACAAACAGCTTATTAAGGTAGTAAAGAATTTCCATCATTTGAAATTGCAGAGCTGCAAGGTAATTAATCCCCAGCTCACAAGAAAATTTTAGGAAATTAATATGTTAAATTCAACTTATTGGAAAATAATTTTAGGTTTTTCCCTGTCTAAAAAAAAAAAAACCCTCTACTGATTAAACTTGCAGTAACCAATGGAGAGATAGCTTCTGAATATAAAACAAACAAAACCACCGTTGTTATTTAAAATTCTGCGTAGATGGCAGTATCTAGAAAAGAACAGGATATGAGTTTGTTACGTTCCCACTGACAACGAGGTTACAGTGAGGGTTGTTTTACCTCAATTCTTAATGGCTTTTTACCAAACTTAATCTAAACCGACACAGTGTAATATACAGTAGCGGCTGTTTGTGTGTAGTCTGCAAATCACCAGTAGGTTTCTCCTCATTCCCCATTTCTCACTCTTTGAAGGGTCATCTTGGAAAGAGATATGGCCTAGAGGAATGTGCCCTTCACATACTGACAGAAGCACTACAAAACTGCATGCTCTAATATGCATTTTGAAGACATAGCCATGCATCTTCTAACAACCCGTTTTTGTGTAGTTGCCATTACAGTTCAAAGTGTCTTCCAGTAATAACTGAATTGCATATTAGATGTGAAAGCCAAATAAGAGATTTATAGGGGTTTCTGGATACAGCTCCATTCTCACTCCTGAGTAAAGACAAACGCAACTAGACATTAGCTCTAAAAACAACCTGACATCTGTTTGATCTAATCTAAAAAAAAAAAAAAATTAAAAAATCAATTTTTCTTGATCTTTCATATCTTCTCCAATAAGCTAATAAAAGATCTAGACAAAACAATTAAATCTGTATTTAAAGCTTTCATAGCAATAACGTAAATCACTTGTTTACCTGCAGATTACTGGATTCTACTTTTTGAAGAGAAAAAAACTGTGTTAGATGACACCTCTGTGCAATATTCTGTCTAGCAAAAAGACACTAGCTAAAAAAAAAAAAAACAAATAAAATCAACCTTTTCCAATAGGTTTATTTTTAACATACCAGTCATCTTTGTTAAACAGTGAAAAAGTACTAGAAATTTTTTCTAGTGCAGAAAAAATCTCAGTAGTAAAGATCATTAGTGAGATGAATGGACTAAATCCATTCTAGATACCAGCTTTCATTTTAATACCATTAAGGGCTCAGAACTAAGACAGATTTAAAATGATGGATAAAATCATTCAACACAGTTTTAATGCATGTGCTCTCTGAAACACACATAGTCCAGCTTTCCCATAAAACTACACAAATCTAAAAAATACCTTTGAAGTTAACAGTTGTCTGGTGTTTACATCAGTAGGAGACTGGGCTGAGAATAAATGCTAACACCATGACATATAAAAACAGAGACCAGAATAAGTGCTAGCCGTAGTGCTATTAGCAACCCATTTAAAATGAAAGAAACGTTCTCAACAGCTGTGATTAGATTGGCAGGCCAGTATCCAAACCCAAAATAGCAAACACTGAGACAGAGTTCAACCAATTTATCTAACACCCACTCACTAGTTTAAGTCTCATGAGTCTTAAACTTAGATCTTGCTACAGGTAAAAATGCCTGGGTAATCGCTCCCTACAGAAACCACATTTTTATCTTCTATCAGTTATTGTTTGCCTTAAATGCACATGCAAAGAAAACTACAGCTGACATGCTTCAAAATCAGGGAATTTTAAAAGAGGAGTCTAGACTCTTAGTCAAAATTTGACTCTTTACAAGGTATGGGAATAAAAAGGAAAACAAGGAAAAGGGAAATATCAAAATATAGAAACAGGAAAAGAAAAACTTGGTTGGGTTGCTAACATCTTGTATCAGTCCAAGGTTTCTCATAGACGTAGTACAATCTACAGGTGATCCTTGCAACAACAAAGTCCTCAATAATGTGAGAGTCCCTGAAGAGTCATCTCTCTTGCTTCCTCATCTACTCCATTGTGATTTCTTGTTGGTTAGCCCATTCCTCTCCATTACTGTACTGTTTCTTCTTTTTCAGCATTTTTTTTACATCCAAGTTTTTTTTCCCACCCCAAGTTCCTTCCCCTGTCTCTCAGTGTCCCTGACACGTTCCCATCTCAGAGGAATGCTCCACATCGTGAGCCTGTCTGGGATTGCCTACTTAAATTCAACGCATAAAAACCAGAACATGATCTCAACCACAAACAAAAATGTTCTTATCACATGCTTTGATTACCTTGCCCATTACTGACCCACAATGATCCTCATTTCTTTATCCCTTGAGTCTCTGTAGTCACACTTGTCCCCTGCCCCAAACACCCAAAACAAAATCTTAAGCCTACAAACTTGCACTATTTATTACCAAAATCATTTCTAGGACACTGCTTGACTGAACGGTTGTTGAAGTACCTCTATTCTTCCCCTTTTCCATTAAAGAGATAAACAGCTTATTTTCACTTATTTTTTCAAACTATTTTCTCATTCAAAATCAAAAGGAAGACTCCTTAGTCAATAAAGTGAGCTTCTATCACCTTGATCGATTCTTCAGAGCAACATCTGACAGCATCCGCACACAGATACACAAAATTCCCTGTGTATGCTTTCTCGTTTTCCTTATCTCTCACATTCACAACACTTAAAAATAAAATCCTGACAGTTACCAGGCTGTTGTTGTGCAAATACTGTTGCTCATCACACTAACCAGTGTTTGTCACCACCACCCCTCACATCACGTGCTCCTCTATCCAGCTAAGTCACTCTACCCTGTCCTGAAGGACATACGACCTGTTGTCTACTCTACATTTGTGTTGAATCATGACAGGCAATTCCAGTTTGCTTACTAAAACCCCTTTAGGTTACACAGAGGGTGACCATAAATTCTTAGGAAAAGAATGGATTTTAATCACTCTGCATGAAAATGCACCACATGTTACACCTATAAAAATATAAGCATAAAAACCAAAAGGAGCAGCTATGCTGGTACAAGCATTTAGGCTTTCTAAGAAGAAAACTTAAAAGCTGACATATCTACCTGGGCTGTTTCTTTACTGTCCCAAATAGTAGCAAGCAAAAATACAAATGAAGTTTAAAAAAAATTCAAGAGAAAAAAATACATAATTCTACCTTGATAGGCAGCAGTCAAGCAATTTCCTTAATATCTGAAAGAAGGTGGTTTTTTCCCCTTGTGCTCCAGTTAGCTAGCTACAGCTGTAGAAACTACCTTCATGAAATGGTTCAGGTTGGAAGCAACCTTAAAGATCATCCAGCTCTAATGCCGCTGCTGTGGGCAGGCACACCTTCCACTAGATAAGGTTGCTCAAAGCCCAGTCCATTCTTGGATGGAGCATTCACAGCCTCCCTGGGCAACCTTTTTCAGTGTGTCACAACCCTCACAGTAAAAAATTTCTTCATAATATGCAATCTAAACCTCCCCTCTTTCAGCTTAAAGCCATTCCCTCTTGTCCTTTCATTACATGCCCTTGTAAAAAGTCCCTCTCTGTCTTTCTAGTAGGCTCCCTTTAGGTACTGGAAGGTGCTATAAGCCCTTCCCAGAGCATTCTGTTCTCCAGGCTGAACACCACCAACTCTCAGCTTTTCTTCACAGAAGAGGTGCTCCACTCCTTCAGCCATTTTCACAGCTCTCCTGTGGAGCTACTACAACAGGTACAAACTTGCAGAAAGTTCTTTCTCTGGATTAGATAGGAGGTATTTCAGTGTGTGTGACTGGGAATAGAGATTTAGATAGAGTAACTCTGAAATACTTTTTACTTGAAGTCTGCATTTTTAATGCAAAGGGTAAGAAAGGATTGAACGATCAGCAGCAGCCATATAAGGATCTAAACTGAGCATGAGCATTCTCTTGCTTGAGTTCTACATAGCTCGAAGAAGACCACATAGGTTTCTACATCTAGCCAAGAGTCACAGGCAAATCACAGTTTTGTATCCTCAAACAGGAGTAGTTACATGTAAAAGGTAAGCAGTGCTCTGTTCTCATTTATGCAAACTAGTTCAAGGGGGAGAGAAACGGAACACAAGAGTAAAACATTATTTCACATTGTATAATGGGGAAAATATGAATCCTCTAACCTAAAACCAGATTGAACAAAATTAATTATAGGACTACAATAATTTTCTGACTGATCAAAAAATTTAAAAAGTGAACCATTTGTCTGTTGAACAAGCCTAACAAGGAATCAGATTGATCATCAAGTTCTTCTCAGTTTTCTCAATTACAAAAGTCTCCTATTTTGCCAAGCAAATGAAACATATTTGTTACGTTTATACACATTGGTATATTTTAACTCATTCTCACTTTAGTGGTCTTAACATTAGCATCCCATATATTTTAGGTGGACTCCCTTCATCCTTCACTTCCTGAAGTCTTCAGCTTCATACCCAAAATTCATTGCTATAGCTTTTTTCTCTTCATTTAATTAACAGATGAACACTTCTCACTACTATGATATTAGCCCTTCTTAGATTTGATGTTTTCTAAGCATCTACCAAAATATCCCAAATCTTTGTTTGCGAAGCCTAGCCATGATGATGACTAAAATATCCTTTAACTGATTTCCCTTTAAAACTGAGTAGAAAAGGAGTTTATATACAGATGATTTGGCTGAAAGTGCTCTTTATAAAAAGGAACAAATAAATGTTGGTGATTAAACTTCGTATTTGTTACGTACAATCAAAATCAATTCATAGTAATTTATAATTTATCAAAAACAAGGAGGTTTTAAATACGCAATTGTTACCTGTCTCCTTTCAATGACAGGTCTGACTACAAATCCTTCTATAATGACTTCTAAGAGTATTGCATCCATCATCTTTTTTACCAACATGTTAGTATCAGTAGTACAAGACCACCTGTACATAAAAATTAAGTTTCTTAGGGAGTCATCCTGTACATAACTGCAATTTGATGTCCATAGCAAGCTATTTCTGCTTACTACAGTGGCTTATTGTTTTTTTCAGTTCTCAAAAGTCAAAAAGAGGTAAAGCTAACAATCAAAACAGCACAGTCCTTTTCTCTTACTTTGTCATTTCTAGGCAGCTGGTTTAACCATCAAGCACACTCTTCCTATCAAGGGCTACCAATTACACAGATCAACCATAAGCTTTCTCTTTTTCCTCCACACTGAGTACCCAACACTTCTTTCTTTATAAAGATTCTTAGAATTATTCTTCAGTCCTTATTGAGCAGTATTTCCAATATCTTCATTTTGTAGTAGAATAAAGCTGTGTTTTTTCTTTCTGCACATTTTTTAATAGATATTTTATTTCCCTCTTCCCTGTAAGTGATGTTCACTTCAAGTCATTCCTTTTTGGGGAAAAACTATCATCTTTCTTTACCCTAAAACCAACCTACTGCTTCATAACAGGAAAACTCGCTCCTTTTGAACTACTTACCTATCAGCTAACTCACTTTTATCATCATCTGCCTGTGTCCTTATTGGCTCTTCAGCAAGAGAAATGTCAGAAGATCACCTGGACCTCCAGAAACACTATGCACCTGCCTTTTGTCCAAGTCTGAATGGCTAAAAATCTTTAAGGACATGAAAGCTGCAGTAAAACAACTTCATGGTGATAGGGCATTTCAAAATACACAGCACTTCCCATGCTACTTCCTTCTCTACAAATCAAAAGCAACTCATTCTTTTTGCTTTCTATGTACAAGGCTTCTTTGGACTGAACTTGATGCAAACTAGCTTCAAAATTCTGTGGTCCATTTCTGTTCTTATTAAGTGACAGCCAAATTCCGTATTTCTCATACTGATGGGGAGTCTTTTAGCATATCAATCTGTACAGCATAGCAATCTGTAGCATATCAATCTCTCCACACCACTGTTGTATGATCCTCCAGACACAGCAGTGCTACAGGATGTATACTTCTGCAAATAAATTTGTAAACGCTTTCAATTCGTACTTCATATAAAAGAAAGTATTTTGTCAGAAAAGCAAACTACAGCACATCCGTTACAGCTCCACACAACTGCTTAAGAGAACACTGAAAGTAAAGTATTTTAATAGGCATTTCTGTCTCACCATCATTTCTTCCCACTAGCAGGAATATATACTTTCATATTGTCACAGATACAATTGCACCATTAAGGAAAAAAAAAACAACAGGAGCCTGAGGGAAGCAAGAAACCAAAGGGTCAGAAGAAACTTGTCACTAAGGTTTGTAAATGGCACAGAAGCCATACAGCCATATCTTAACTGAAGAAATAGGTCCTGACATTCAAAGACAACTGTCAGAAGGAAGTTTACTTGCATACATTAGCTAGCACTTGATTCTATCTCCACAGAACAATGTAGGTATACAAGGAGAGAGAGAACAGGAAGACAGAATGCGCCATGCTATTTAAGTACGTTAGAACAAGTCTGTGCATATTTTTCGTCTGACATCACCACACACGTTTATGGCATTGTATATGAAGGTTTATGGCATCGTATATGAAGGTTTTATTTGCTAATTGACAAATAAGATTCAAGAACTGCTTACGTAATCTAAGCATGAACTTCTCAACATCTAGTCTTTGCATACAATTAAACAAATTTCCCTAGATGGAGACAGGATGTTTTCCTTAGAATACCCATTTCTGGTCATGTGACAGCTTATTACACAAGCCAACTCTCTGATAACCTAAATTTGTTTAGACGCTGCTAGCAATGCACACATTTTAAGGGACAAACTAACTACCCATGCTTCATGAGTCCTTAAACTAAAATACCATTCAACAAAGCAGTGTAAAATATGTTAATGTTGAAATGCCATGGGCCCAAGAATTATTTCACCTATTGAGACAGCTTGTCCATACCTCTTCTGCACTACAGGGAACAGCAGGCTGACAGAACAATGAGTTCCCCAAGTGCACTGCCAAGATAAAATACATCTCATGCTAACTGGATTAACCTTCATAGCTGAACCACCTGAGATATGTTTTAGCAGGTGATTCATGCCAGAAATCATCAAATAGAACCAGAGGGGGCAGTTTGGGGCAGCATTTATTGCTCCAAGGAAAAATGAATCAGCAAGTCAGGAAGGCTTATAGATTAAATATGCAAACTAGAGTTTACATAAGAATCTTGGAGTATGTCCAAAACCTAATGAAAAAAAGAATCCACAAGAATACTGAAGGGACGGGATACAGGGGGTCTTCTTTAGTCAATATTGTTTTCTTTATACAGGTGGAAGTCTTGATGGTGAGACAATGAAATAAGGTTCTTCTTGACTGTAATTCCTTATAGCTTCAAAACTGTGTCCTTACATAAAGCATTGTCAGAAGATTTCAGGGTCTTGTCAAATTTACCTATCAGGCAGCAGGCAAGGTACAGATTACAAAAAACAAAAACAAAAACAAACAAACAAAAAAACACAAACAAAAATCCAAAAAACCCAAACAAACAAACAAAACTACCATTCTGACAGATTTTAGGTTTTGATGTTTGGTCTTAAGTTTCTTTCCTGTATTTCGGCTATACACAGATAGAAACTCACTTATGGTCTGTACTATAAATACACATTGGTACATTACCTTCATATTGGACCTAAGCATTTAGCATTGTGCTCACTGTGAATTTAGCAGCTTAACAAATTACAGCAACTTTCCCAGAAACCTATTCATTATAAAAAACTTTGAGAAGCTGGAGAACACGAACTCAACTGGCATTAAGAAGCCTCTATCCAAGATGATCACAAAACATCTGGAACACTTACGAGGTCTCTTGTAATGCCCACAAATTTTTCATTTTTCATAACAACATGCTTTACAATTCAACTATTAAAGATATGTGTGCAGCCACAAGCCTATTGCAAAGGATTGCTTCCCAATCCTGTTCTTTTTACCCAGTAGACATTTTCTTCCCCTCATAAAGCCTCATTAATCAAGTCTGCTAATGAATCAACTCTGTTAGGAGTGAAAAAGGGACTATATTTAAGAGCAAACTACGCAAAGCAAAAAGAAATAAACTCTAGATTAACCATACCATTTGAATTACCTCAATAAGACTTAAGTGTTTCAAAGTGAAAACAAGTAGATGCATAATGAGACTTGGATTATAAAACAATATTCTAATTTAGTATAAAATTATTAGCAACATTCAAATATTTGCATATTATCTTATACATATTCAATGTTATTGAACAATATTAGTAGCATAGCAAAGGAAAGAACCTCCTCTAAACCCAAGCTGTACACGGCTGCCTGTTCTCTCTACTTTGTTATTGTTAGTTAGGCAGTAAATTGGACAGTAATAGCTTGTTAGAAGCCTCAGCCTATCTAAATGATAAAATTGTTCCTCTTTTGTGACAGTTTTTTCACAGCATCACTCGCTAGTGAGCTGTGAAAGAAACCTCAGAAGTTTAACAGAAAAAGATGGCTCTTTATCCAATTCTCTGTAAACAAGGATCTACAGAAACAATAATTCCAAAGCCCTCACACAATATATCAAGTGCTTTTAAGAGATATAATTAGGATTTTCCTCTCAAAAAAGAATATGCTCAAGATAAAAATTCTTGCCTTTATTTCTAACCTTTTTTATTAAAACACACTCTTTCCCCACAAACCTCTTATCAAGCAGAAGTTCCAACTTGTACTATCCTTTCATAATTTTTCCTAATTTAAATATCATAAGACTCTCGTATTTCCAAGCACACCATTTCTACAATACTACTAAGCATTTTAAAAAGTATTTTTGCCATTAAAATATGTCCCCTCTAAAAGTCAAACATTTTCTGTGGCTGGTTTGTGGGTGTATTCTAACTACATTCTTGAATCAGAGCAAGAGATGGCAAGAACAGAATAAAAAATGTGTTTGCTCAATGGACCTTATTCAGACTAGGCCAGTATATTATCCTGCTCCAGTATACCGTGATCAGAATATACTGTGATCTACTGAAGATTTTTGTGGCACTTCAATTAAGTATACACACTAAAAAGAAAAGCCACATCATTCAAGCTGTTTTGCCCCTGCTCCCCATGTCCGCTTTCTGAAAAGCTACATGTATCCGCTATTGAACTATGGGATGAAAAAAAAGTTTTAAAAAAAACCCCTTATTACATTACTAACAATGTAACAAGTATACAGAACCAAAACAGTATATGCATGCAACTGGGGAAAAAAAAAAAAAAAAAGCTGATTCCCCTCCAAAACAAAACCAACCCAAATCCTTACTCTAGATAGGAGAATAGTATCTAAATTAGCTGATCCAGGGTAGAAATATTTGTTTGAAACTGCTTTTATTTTTTGCACATAGCTACTCAATTACCAAACGAATTATTAACTTGTATATATTATGTTGCATTCAAGGTAAACAAATAATGCAGAAAAATATACCAGAAGCAATGGAAGTTAGGTTGCCTCTACACAAGTGCTCTCACAGAGCCACATCAACTTTAAAATGTAGACACACAGACCACGTTCTGTGTCCCAAGTGCAGTAGACTGTGCCACTGCAGTGAATACCCCCAGTGCGTGTCTTGAGAGAAAGCAATCACAATTCACAGCTCTTTCACACTGGCCCTACAAGCTACTGCAATGCAAATTCAGCAGTTAAAAGTTTGTCATTTTTACATAAGAGGGCAAGACAAGATAGTATTAGCACCCTTACAATGTAACTGAAACAGTCAGTGTGCCCAAAACATTTCTTTTCCCTTATCTCCTTCAACACATCTGGACAGTCACCTCCCCAAATCACTCTAACACTGCCAATCTACACCATAGGAGCCTGAATCAGTTTCTCAACTGCGACCACAGATTCACCAGGACTTCAAACAGTTTATTAAACCATCCACATGGATCTGTGAAAGAGAATTAAGAAGTTTTTTCAAGATGCTGGTGTAAGGGGCCTTGCATAAAAACCAAGACAGTTTCAAATCCATGTATTTACTTACACCAGAACTAAACACAAGACAACAAAGAAGTGGTAATGTGTAGCGTACCACCACAACCACCATCCTATCAACATTCACTCTTGTCTTTTGTCAAATCTGAAGGTAATGCAAACAGAGAAAGTGGTGTGCCAAAACACAGAAAAGGTAGAAATTATTATCATCTCCTATGGCAGCCAAAACTGAAACATATGCATTGCTAGGAAGCTAGAGGTCTAAACAGCTCCCTCTCTGCCACTTGTATGAACGGACTTCTAATTGAATTATCAGGTTAATGAAACCAGCAAGAAGTTACGTTCAGGACCTCAACTGAATTACTTCATCTTAAAGCACTACTGTTCTGGTGACTCTCAAGCACATTCTCTGAAAGAAAATCAATACCACACACACTGACATAAATACTCCCACAGCCCTCACGGGGAAATACAACTCCTTGCAACAGATCAGTTTTTAAAAATAGCTGCAATTATTTTAATTGGACCTGACAGCTGTCTTTCATTTAGTTTAACCTAAGGTTTTCTTGAAAGTTTGGAGCCACAGCCATTGGCAAGAGTGGAGACGGTTGCTTCTAAGTAGTGGGATCTATTTCTGAGAAGCTTAGTCTGCCTAGTGAGCTTTTGTGGAGTACTGCCATACACTCTGTATGTTGAAGATACATTTTAAAATGTGGTCCTGGCTAGTACATCAGAATAATGCAGTAATTCTAAGATGCATGAAGAATGCACCCATAGCCTCATCTTCATGATGTTCTGAAGCCAGTTCAAATAAAGTTCCAAAATATAGAAGAGAGGATGATAAATTACAGAATAGTTTTGTCATCTGTTTTTAAAAAACCAATACATCCCACCCAAAAGAAAAAAAGGTCTAATAAATCTACGTTTCTAAGTTGATAAATGGAATCTTTGCTGAAAGAAACTATTCTTCGGGAGATCAGATCCTGATTAGCACTCAACATACAGCAGTAAAAATGAGTTTCATGATTCCTGGAAATTTGTGATTCTTAAAGTTTCTAAGACAAACGAGCAACAGAATTGTCATTAAAATAACTGCTTCTGCCACTTCCAGAACACTCTTGAGATTTAACAAGCCCTAAACCCTCCATACTAATAGAACTGTTTAACACATCTTAGCTACCTTTTCCAAACACTATCAGCTCCCCATGGTGCCATGGCCAGCACAGCTAGAAACTATGAAGGATGGCAGAGTTAATGACTGTACTGTTACTTTCCTAGTTTGCTCAGGAATAAAAAAAACTGGGTCATCCCTTATAGCTATGGAACTTACCTTCTAAAATTTTCCCAGTACTTTTCCACCTACAGCCAAATTTTTGGATGACTGAAAATACTAACATAAGTATCCTATTAATTCAAGTTTATATCTAGCCAGCGTCTCCCTTCATATACATACTGCTGGTCTATGATGTAAAGCCTGGAACAGCTTTCTTTCCTCTCAACTAAAGAGAGCTGACTAACTTTCCTGTCCCGTCTTGCAATCTTCCACAGAAGGTTAAAATTCCAGTTCAATGCAAGATATAAATCGCATACACAGTGGACTGTCAAACATGATGACTCTTCCAGATTACCTGTTCAAGTTTGTGACTATCTGGCATCCATGATACAAGTGCTCAGTGCTAATCTAGATCCAGTAAGTTAAGGGCTGAGGTGTGGTAGGAAAGTAAGAATTTTACACACCTGTAGAAGACATACCTTTTTCTCTGACAGTTCTTTCCTGCAACCTGATAACTTAGAAAGTAAGTAGAACTAAGGCTACAGTCTACTTCTAGTTTTTTCATTATCACAGACTCATAATTTTTAATTAAAACACACTGCCTAATTAATACCAACAATCCATTCCAACTCAAACCCCTGATGGGCAGGTCACTATATGAAAAAGCACCCACAGTACATTTGAGTTATAAACTTATTTCAAAAGAGTTATGAACAACCAGGACTTTTCAGAACTAGATGGATTTTTGATCATGAATATACAAAATCATCCCATGCAGACAATGTCTTACAGCTTTTGTGGCTGCAAAGACAGAGAATAATCAGCTTGGATTTTACTCCATTACTGCACTTGTGAAAACCATGCTGCATTTCAGAAAAAGCTATGAATTAAAAAAAGAGACTGATTTTTTTCCATTGTACTGTTTCTAGTCCTGTGTCACTGTTACTCAATTTTTTTCAATAGCTCTACAATACGAAAGATCAGGGCCTGCTTAGCTATAGGAAATTTAGTTTCAGTATTGTGAAAAATTAGGTTTGGTTAGTACTGCTATCAAGCACTTCAGACTCCGAAAGAACATGTCCCAGAGCCCATGCTTAAATGACAGTAATATCACATTATAAACCTAGGCCATCTATCACTTTGACTAGGCTTACTGGAGAAAGGTGCCAGATGGAACATTGCAATGGATGCTACTCTCACTTCCACCCAGAGCCAAGAAGCATCATCATACCACTATCTTATCAGTAGTTGTATTTACATTGCTAGCAGTGAGCAATGGAAAAGATCAATTAGAGCAGTAAAATTAATTTAGAAAAATTTTATTAACCACGTTCTAATAATGGCAAAAAGACTATTTGAGATATATGTTAGCCAGTTCTATTGCATCAGTAGATCTATGCATAAAATCTAACATTTTGCTTTCACAATGAACATGAAAAAAATCATTCAGTACTACAGGATTCTTCTCTTTTCATTTTCTTCATCTACCAGGACAAAGTAAAAAACGTTATTTAGCCTTTTTTCAAGCACAGTTCAGCTGAATCCAAAGTCTCAAATAAGAGAAACATAAGAACCTATGAATTAATGAGCATAATTACTAGGAGTGTGTATATAAAATCAATAATTTAGCAGCCATATTAATGCAGAATAATGTAGGGTGTGAACAATAAAAAAATTAAATGCTCTCCACAATTATTTTCTGAAAGCAAGTAAATATTTTGTACATCTGATTCTTTTCCATTAAGTGGGACAGAGGATGCACATTATTACAGATAACACACAAAAATAATTAGCCTATATTACAAGAAGTTGTTTCGATAGATATTTATTCTGCTGTTAAAAAAACAGTAATACGTGCTTAAACATACTTGGCTACTTGCTCTAAGTGTTAACAGATCATCTGGTTATTGGAAGCTAGGTGATTGGCAGGAGATGGCATCAACTTACAGGTACTTTGTGAGTTTAAGAACTTGATGATGAGTAGCTGGACTAATTTGTACACAATCTAAACAGTGAATTTGACATTGGATCCTAAATTCTTCTCCAGATGAATGACTCAAGGGGAAGAGAGGAAAGGAACCCTCTTCAGCAGTATGTGTTAATCTCACTAAGCTCTGCTTCACTACTGGCTATCACTCCAGCATACAAGATTCATAGTTCATATCCAAGTATCAGGACTGATACCAGAAAATGCATGATCTTAGGAGAGGGAGTCAATCTTATTTTGGATCTTAAAACACCTATTTTCCCCTCTTATTTCAAGACACCATGATACAAATATATGCACATACACCTAAAAGGCAGTGTCCAATTTATATTCTAATCACTCAGCAGAATAAACATAGATATATATATACACAGTTATCTTTCACAGGCCTTTTCTGCCCAGCATTTGAAGACACAACAGCTGCACTGAAACTAGACTCCAGTCCCTCAGAGTCTCTGACTCCTCACCCAAGACCCCAAAACTACAGCATCAAAAAACCCTTCAAAAACTTAAGTGTTTTAAGATGAAAAATCCAGCAGAAAGATAATTTAAAAAACAGAAACAGTGAATACAGTTGGTAATATTTCAGTCACATATTCACTTGGAGGGGGAGGGATTAGTAAAAATATGAAATTGTACCAAAAGATACACTTGCTCTCAGGTTCAAAGTCCATTCCAAATTACCACATTCCAGATTCTTACTACAGATAGACTCTCCCAAATGAAGTAGGTAAATTATGGGAATATGAAAAAATGTGCAACTGTTTCATGCTCATTTGCAAGGTGAACAGACACTTCTAGTTTCTTAGTTCTTAACAAGACTGTGAATGCATTCAAGAAAAAATCATAGTATATTTTCGGTCTGGGGTTGGAGGAAGGAAAACAAATCCTCTGCATATTTTCACAATTTCAGTCCCATAGAACTTCATATCATTACAGTAGTTCCTCTCAAGCATGCAGAAGATCATAACTTGGAAACTACCTTTAGGTAAGAATTCACTATCTCTAAATCCTGCATAGCTTAATCCTTGTACTACATAATTTGAAAGAAAAAGCCTAATACACAAGTTATCCTCTCAAATACAATATTCAAGATAATTTAGGACATAATATATTCTGCTGAGCTTTTTTTTCATCTTTGAATCCTAGGAAGAGAAATTATCTTCCAGCAATCACTGTTTCCCCTCATGTGCTACATCAAATACTTATCAATCAACAAGATGATAAGCAGTTATTTTGCAGATTAAAGAGCAGAACATACAAATAGACAACTACTGTCATGAGAAATAGTGTAAATGCTTAAGAACGTGTTCAGAACTATCCATTTGACACCTTACCATTCCAGTAAGCAGGCAATGTCCAGCTAAGCTCTCCTGCAGAAGTAATTGATACTAAAACACTGGTGTGCCTGAAGAAGGAAAAAAACTACACAACTCAATTTAAAGGTTTCTCATGCAATGGCTCTAAGAAATGCATTGTGGGGAGCAATTTAAACTCAGCTAACAAGAAATAAATTTTAAACTCACTAGTGCTTTTATAGATCACTGCACTCTAGTCTCTTCAGAGAAGCAGAGATAAGCACAGTATCAGAGAGTCTTAAAAACTGGGTAACACCACAGGCACAAGCTGCTGCTGTTTACCTCATCAGTGTCAACTCATCCGCACTGTATGGGCTTGGCCTTTCTGGAGAGCGGAGGGGAAGATCAGAAGTTTTGCCATCTGCACTCCATGAATGCAGTCCAGCCAAGTGAAGCTATCATGCATGGCCCCACAATAGAGCCACAGAGCACCTCCATGCCCAAATGGCAAATTTCCCAGAAGATTTTAGAATGGCGAAGCTAAATGTCTTTTAGTTTTTAATTCCTTGCCCCTAAATTACAATGCATTTTTATTCCCTCCATGAATGAAGGTGATTCTACACTGTCCATCTGAAATGAAACAGTAAAATACTGTAATGGTATCTCACACTGTGACAGACATTTGTGAGTCCATCATTCTACTTATGATAATACATAACTTGTTTACTAACCATATCAACTGCTAGTTCACCATTTATGCCAGCCTTAAGGTCTAATCTGAAGCCAGAGCATGCCACATTCAAACTCTGCTGACCTACACATTTCAATCAAAAGATCCCTCTAGACAATTAAAAATACAAAGCCACCAGAAATCCCTAGGAACTAAAGAAACTCGGTATATAAGTCTCAAAAGCAAGTGCTCTGCAAAAGAGCTTTTAAGGGAAAACGAATTCACTGTTTCTTCTCCTTATCCAACTTGAGTTCTTATAATGGTTAGTTATTTCCCATTCTTGTAGTAACTAAAAAACATTTTACAGGTAGACATGAAATTCCCAGCCTACTGCCTCAAGTCTCAAAGTCAACATGCCTATGGCAAGAAAAAGTAGGAAAGAGGGGATGTGGCACACTTTAAATCTGCCCAAAAAGAGATACAGCTGAGTAAGTATCCCAGGGTTTAACCGCACTTTTGACTTTTATGGACGTATTATCAAGGATCAAATAATTGACGATGAACAGCAACATTTACATTTACCGTGACTAAGTGAAAGACTATTCCAAATCAGCAACTGTTGGAACTCAAAAGGCAAGTCAATCTCCATTATGCTAAATTCAAACTAGAGCCTGCTGAAGAAAGAGTACTCCCTGCTTTCCCCTCACATCTGCCTTTTATTAAATCTAGGGTTTGCACAATCCCACCACAGGTCCAACTAGTAACTGATTCAAAAACCCTAACCTTGCAAGACATCAGGGGAGAACTTTTTTCTATTTAGATCAGCTTGATAGTTTTGGTGGAGGTTACAAGGACAAGTAATTAAAACAAACAAACAAACAAGATCAACCATGCTAAATATCTACAGGCAACCAAGAAGAAGCAAAGATGGTAAGTCAATTCAGTAAACAGTTATGGTCCAGACAGTGACTGCATCAGCAGGTTGTCTTCTACAGAACTGAAAAAAATATTTACAGGATGTGGTCTAAACTGCAAGACAACCTTGCTCGGAAAGTGCTGTGCGTGTTTTTGCAACAAAAAGTCAATCACTTTCCTACACAGCAATGCTTTGAATTTATAAAAGGCTTGACAGAATGAGATTGAAGTGCACAGAAGTATACAGACCACCATTCCCAACACAGTAAGTTAAAAGCCTACATGCACTTACTTTCAAAAAAAAACTTACTTAAACAAAAAAAAAACCCACCTTCTAAGTTCCAAAGTGACCAATATAAGAAGGTGCCCTGTCAAGAAGTAATAATGATAAAAAGTGTCAGTTGTTCACTTTGACCTGATTGTAATACTAAGATTAAAAAACATTTAGAAAAATATTCAATGAATATCAATATGTAATTCAAACCATTAATAGATATATTGAATAGATTTGTAAAAGGAAAAATTTATATTTATATACAAAATAGTGCCACTGTTCTAGATGCATCTGTCCCACTGCTCTTAAAATCTAAGTGAAGATGCACAAAATGCACCTCAAGCTTCTTAGAGCATCAGAAACTGCCACTTTATAGCAGAAGATGCCATTACCTACAGCAGAATGCAGCCTACTTCCAAACTTAATTGTAAAGGTGATTTTTCCTATAAGAAATCCATGAAATAAGACAGTTTCTGTTAACCTTTATGTGTTTGGATTTAAAGCAAGACTATTAACTGCTATGGATGAAACCAGCCTCTACAGGGTAGCCAAGTTTCTCATCCAAATTCCTCTTCTACAGCCTCTGCTACTAATTCATTAACTACAAGTCACACACCTGAAAAACATGCTCAACAGTAAATCCTGATAGGAAGATATAGAAACAGCTTCTTTTTAATTAAAAAAATTAATCTAAAAAATTAAATTAATTTAAAAAAAATAATCATTCTTCCAGGATATTGTCTTTTAGTCTGCTCCCAAGTCAACATTATCAAGGCCTTGGAGAGCCTAAGGAGAAGGAAGAAATCAAGAAAGGATGAAACAAAGTATAACAGTCAATATGCTTTTAAAAGTCACAACAATTATATGTCATGGTTAATTAAATCACAGTAAAATTAAATTTAAAAGTACTTTAAAATAACACTAACCAAAAATAAAATAAAACAACACAACTGCTTAATGGAGAGGTATAAAAGAGATATTTACAATGCCATCAACATGTAAGATCTTAGGGAAAACAGATCTTAGGGAAAGAAATCGGAACAAGTGCCAAGGAAGTAAAAAAACTCTCTAGATACTTGTCTATTAAAACTAGAAATGACAAGTGCTTTGACTAGAGTTTAGGTTGGTCAAAGAGAGAGAAAAGACAAACACATCATAACAGTTGCAAATATACAGCAATTTGCGACATTACAGGTTCCAAACAGCAAAACCCAAATTTGTGTTAAGATTAGGCTTTGTGGAATTGCATTAGCACTAAGATAGTAGCAAGTGCAACTTGAACACAGATGCATGAACTAATTTCCAAATCCATTTGAAAATTAATTCCAGTTACTAATGATGACAAGGGCTGGAGCGCAAGTAAGGTTTTAACTTGATATTTCATACTGAAAAAGTCAGTAAACCGGGCCGGACTCAACAGAAATAACAGACAGCTCTAAGGTGTGGGGAGGATGGTGACACCCACAGGTGCTTGCCATGGTACACTGGAAGTACATTTCTGATACACAAAAGGACAGAAGGAAAACATAGGCCTGGCAGAACATTTCTTTGTGCTACTACTTCTGGTACTTCCTACAATTCAATAGCTACAGAGCACTGCTGTAGCCATTGACACCTGGGAGACAAGCAGAAACACTGGAATTAATTGTGCTTGACCAGGTCAGGCCTCTCTTTGGTTAGCAGGACCACTACTCCTTCATGAAACACAAAACTTGGTGACTACAATGAAGATAAACACCACACTTCACAGGAGAATGAAGGCTGAGGAGGAAGAAATTTCTTGTATACCTGAACATATTCCTGTAGATTTTCTCATAACTATCCCAAAGAAGGCTGAGACCAGTCAAACTAACACACACCATAGTGAGGGAAGACTGGTGGACTGCCAGAACCAAATACAAAAGCCTATGATAATCCAGCTGACTCAGATCTAGACACAGAGAGGCAATCCAGAAGTTGCCTCATCTCTCAGCAGACGAGCACATCTCTAAGTGGTGGTACCATTACCATGGGACAGCCAAAAATCTCACGGAGTAGAATTTAAAATTAAAAAAATCCCCACCAGCATCTCCCCTTTCAATCCAGGAAACAGGAGCATATCAAGCTTCCAATCATGGTTCACAACTGAGCTCTTAAAATCATCAAGAAAAAGCACAAAAATTATAGTAATTATGGCCTCTGCTTCACATGAAGCTACTTTATTGTTAAATGCTTTATTTAAATAAATCCATGCCTTCCACAGCTATGGAAATAAAACATTTGCCCTCACTCTCTCCTCTTTCAGGGACCTCTCACTTCTTACACAAGACAAAACAAGAATAAGGACATGATGCAAGTTAATTCACTGAAGTTAATTTTTAACTCTATGCCTAATCATAGTGATTGAAAAGAAAGAACAAACAAGAGAAAACATTCAGAAAGGACATGTAAAATTGCTTTAAAAAGATACGTACTTCATTCCTGTGGGTTTAAGACAGCTATAAATAAAGGCTATAAAATTATTTCAGATAAGAAAAATGTACACAAAATACTAGTTAGAAACTGGTTGGATTAATTATAGCTTCTAGAGAGACATGTATTTTTCTGTCAATGCAATTTTTAATATCTTTGCCTTCCAAACAGGAGAAATCAATGTGACTGCCACCTCCTTTGCAAACAAAGACTAATATACAACAAAATGCTTGGCCTTGGGCTTGTTTCTTTATAATAATAAAACCCTGCAATATTTGCAGCTGTTAGTTGTAAATGTTCTTACTCCCTGTCTTGAGAACTTGTGGGAATTAGGTATTGGAGAGAAGAAAAATTCTTTACTGCTCATTTTTTATTTTCATCAACCCTGGTTTCTACCTGCAGTATCAAGCAATTACATACATCTCTCACAGTGCCCTAAGGAAAAAAACAAAACAAAACAAAAAAACCCAACCTATTCAACCAACCAAAAAAAAAAAACCAAACCACCCACCAAAACTCTATGCTGTGCACAGGCCTAGATATCCAAGGAGGAATACATAATTCTCTTTTTCCTATAGAGCAACCCTACTGATAGACTGCTTGTTTCAGTTTCCATCTACAGTATATGTTAATCAAAAGTAAAAATAGGGGATGGGGAAACAAACAGCAGCAAAAATGCTGAAAGTCAGCAGTTACTATTTAATACTATCCTCAATACAAGAAGTCCTTTTTAACTCCTTAATTCAGGAAATAAAATAGGTTTGAAAAACATAACTACCATATTCTGTTTCACATGAGTATGATATTTTTATTCCTTTGACATATGTTGCTTCCTGAATGGATTTAAGTAATTTGGCATTCCAGAACAAAACTCCTCTCAGTGTTTGGCACTTCATGTACAATGCAGCCAGGAAGCCACTCCTTAAGACTATGCAGACATCTGCAGCAGACATCAAACTTTTTGATAAGCAAGCTGCACTGCTGTACATATGCATTATTTCAATACACAAGAAAAGTTCTCATCTATTAACTAAACCCTCCACATAAGTGCCTGCAGATAACTTCAGACAAACTGAAGTTATTTGTTGAACTATTGTTCAGCACAAATGAAAACAGAAAAGGGAAAAAAATAATAATAAAAAAAGGAGACCACTTCTTATCATAAAATTTCCCGATACTTAATTTTCTGTTTTGCTTGCTAAACTGTGTAGTCTACATACAAAAACAAAACAGCCCCTGATGCCCTGTTTTACAATCACTTCCCCCCAAAAAGTAATTGCCAGAATTCCTACCTAAAGCTAGGATGGATCAAACAACAGAGGTCAGAAGAACACAGCAGGCCCCAAACAATATAATACCTGAAGACACAAAGTAAGCAGATGTTGAGTACATGGGAGGGGAAGAAGGAACCACACTCAAAACTCTCTAGTGACCAAAATTAGAAACGCTATTGCACCAAATCCAGACTGGTTACACAGACTCTGTGGTAACAGGAACACACAAGGAAACACATTCATAGATCAGAGTGCAAAAGAGAAGTACATGCAGATATGTATATTCCCTGTTTTGAATTTGTCAGATTCCAAAAAAATATATCCTACCAAAAACACAAATAAATACACACCCCGACACTTAAAAGACTATGCAGTGCTCTCATGGAAGTTACTACTTTAGAGAAATAGTAAGACTTCCATTTTACTTTATAAGTCTTCCATCTTTAATTAAACACTTATGTCGTCTCTGTCTACTAAGTGTCATTCACCTTAAGCTAGTTTGGTTTTTGTTTACACATTATTGTCAGCAATTTTAGGACTTCCTGTCCTGGACAGATAAAGAAACCCCTGAACTGTACCTCTGCCTATTGTTTTTTCTCTGCATTAATTTTACAACTGAAACACAGATCCTGATACACTCCAATTAGTTGCTCATAACTGTGATGCATCAGAATTACTCCTCTCTGTGGTTCGAACTACACCACTCTTCATATTTCCATGTGGCTAAGCACTGTTATTCTTGTCCTCTATTTACTCAGCTTTTCTCTCACAATGCACATTTGATTTTTGCCAATTAATAATCTCTTTTTACTCCCAACACAGTGATGAAACATTTAAGCTAGTATTTTTGTACTAAATTATTTTTCTCTTCACTTGGTGTTGTGTTCCTCTAAGTCAATGGATGATGATTAAAGAAAAAAGAGCTGCTATTTTTATTTTACTACATCAGGCATTCTGGAGATCAGATAAGCAACTGATAAAACCAAACTAACAGAAGGCTATTCTTGAATGGTTTCCAAAGTATTTTTGTCTCTTTAGAAAGGGAAGAACAATAGTTTACAATAGCTTACAATAAAAATTTTAAGAATAACTTGAAAGTTAGATAATTATATTTAAACACATTTTCTCTAAAAGTGCTGCTTTCAACATAGTTCAAGATAATAATTAACTATCTGAAGTCAGAAAAAAGTTTTTCACCTGACAGGAGGTTTAAGTAGAACTAAGAGTCTTCCTTCTCATCACAATGCTAATTACAGCCTCAAAACTGCATTCAAAGTTGATTTAATAATAACTCAAAGTGTTACTTAATTTCTGACATCCTGTGCTTTCCAGCAAGAGAAAAAAATAGAGGTACAATACTCCTTTGACACTACTGAAGTAAAAAGTGGGACAGTGCCATGCTGATTTGCTATTAACATGTCACCCTCTTTTTCTCAGAACAGGAAAAAGTGACTGAAGAGCACAATGTAGGAATTTCAGAGAATTTCACAGCTGTTATTTCAAATAATGTGAACTGCCCAGCGTGTACTTCTCTTCAGACTTCTCAAAGATCAAAATCAAGTTAATACAAGATTGGGGAAAATGAGTACCATTCTGATTTTGAGGGAAGGTTACTCCTCTGTAGATATTTCATACTCTGAAGCTGAAACTTAAAAGCATAGTCAAAACTTAACACCAATGGAATGATGGGTGAACTAGGGACCTAAAATGAGACATATATATTTAAGTTTGTGGAAATAAGCAGGGACTCACTCCACAGATGAGAGAAAGCACTGTGTTTAAAAGTTAAAGGAATAATTTGTTGGTTCTTCGTTGGTTGGTTTATGTAAAGGGAGAAGCAAAGTAAGAGACAGGATGAGGAAAAAAAATATTGATTAAAGACATGTTTCTCTCCCATCCCGTAACATTTTCTTCTAACCTGCTCCACTGACAAGGCCGTAACCTTTCCCTCAATGTGTCACCATCTGCAGCTGCAAAACCAATTCAGTAACACTGATGTCACGAAGGACTACAGGACATTTGAAATCTTTACAACACCTCTCCCACAGATCCCACAGATTTCCCACAGGAAAATTCCACAGATATGTTTGTCTGCTCTACAGTCTTTCCCTAGTAAGAACAGCATTGCAAAAGCACACAGTAATGCCCTGATCCTCAGCATTTCTTTTGCTTTGTTTCAGTAAAACAAGACAAAATAAATGCTACCTGAAAAACTGACAAACTCACCCAGACAAATACAAGCAAAAGAATAAATTATTCCCATCTAAGTCTACTAAAATCCATTTTAAGTATATCTTGCTTTTCTAGTGCTTGTATTGTTTATATTTTCATCTAGTTGGATGAAACTTCTTGTACCAGACCCAAAGCCTTAACATGCAGTTTAAGGATAACACACTGGAAGAACAGGATTGTCTAACAGCCACAGAAAACTCACTCCCTCACAAAATATTGTTCAGGAAAAAAAATCTCTCCAAGATGCACTCTAGTGAAACAATAGTATAGTAAAATAATAAAGCTCTGGGCGTTTTTCCTTCCTTCATATTAACGTTTCTAATCTTATCCACCAGGATCACAGCCAGATGGATTGACAAATTATAAATTCCACTTGATTTTCCCTTCCTGTCACATTAAGAGAAAGGATGGAAACAGACATGTTTAATCTCACCTCCTCTTACTTAAGAGTTGAATCCCTAATATTTGTTACCTTGTTTTTAATAGTTTCCCAAAACCCACATGTGAACCAACAAAAGTGACCTGACAGAAGTCACAAGTAAAACTGTAGGTTTGTTCCAAATATCATTTTCTAGCACTCTACATACAATTCCCTCTAACTCCAAGAAAATCTACTAAATAACTAAGTAATTACTTAAAATAAATGACCTTGTGTGTTTACTAAAGCACAACAGAAATAAATTTTATAAAGACTGAATAGCAATGAAACAGAAAGATGTGAACTTTTCTATTTTCTCCCTCAGTGTCAAGTTTTATTGCCAATCCCCCACAAATATATAGCACCTCAGAATTATGTAACCAGAAGAAACCCAAAATGAGTATGTTCTCCTAAAAGGAACTAACTACCAAGCTCGCATTCCAGGTCACCACAGGCTAACATGCCACAGCAAGCAAACATACCAGCAGCAGGGCATCGGCGAACATTATCTGCTATATGCGCATGCACCTCCTCTTCCAGGTACACCTACCTCACAGGCCAAAGCGGAAACTAAGTAAATTCAACACCTACATATTATACTCAATACCATGAGCATGGAAAGTGAACATTTACAAAGCATTTAAGTCACAAAACATTTAGGCTGCTACACTGACACACTTTTCAGTTTAGTTTCATTGAAAATACAGGCCTCAACCTTGTAAATATTACTGTTGTTTTAACCATGAGTGTGCATAAGCACTTACAAACTATTAAGCATAATGTTTCCACAGTGGAAAAAAAGAAAACCAAAACAAAACTGCAATTTGCATTAGTAAATGTTCTCCAATATCCAGTTTCAAATATAAAAATCCATCCTATCTTCAGGGTTACCTGTAAGTAGAGGAGACCTGCAGTAATTTGACAAAATTATTGACAATACAGTTGATCTTCTAAACTATCATTCCTCCCCTCTGAGAGAGTAATGCCAGAAAGACTACAATCACATACTGGGGAAAAAGCAGCAGCTCTCAAAATTTAGCAGTCTACCAGAAGTCTTCCAGACAAGCTTGGAAACACTTTCCACCATTCAAACACAATGACATCCATAGTCATTAGATGTCTGGGACTGACATTGACAGGCATCTGGCATTGCATTTCAGATGTTTGTCTAGAGCACTGATGTAGCTCAAAGCACCTATGCCCTCTCCTCCTTAAAACTTGGCAGTTTTGGAAGATATGTGGTGAAAAACTCCAAGATTAAGAAGGGCAAAGAAAACTGAAGAAATAAATTCTACAAATCACAGACCTTACATCATGTGAGAGAAGACTAAGGAAGAACATGAAACTTCTCTTCCAGTACTGCCTGGGAAGATGAAGCCTCTTATGCAGCTGCTACAGGAACTTCTCATGCCAACCAGAGTTGAAAAACTAGTGAGAAGGTTTCAAAGGCAGCAGTAAAACTCAAATCACAGTACTTTTAAAAACCAAGACCATCCTTCTGCACCTACCTTTAATATACTAACAGAACTTCAAGTACTTTGAGTTTATTTAGTAGCACTGGAGCTTTCCCCAGCAAAGAGAATAGGGCTTTGGCCACCTCACAGGAAAATACCATCCATTCCAAATTAAGACTTAAATTCTAAGCTTTTCAAGTGTTTGTATCTTTTACTAACACTTCAAACCACCTCAGAGCTTCTTCTATTCCTAAAGCTAGCCCCAGACAATTGACACAAGAAGCAGCCATTGAGCACTAGGAGCTCCCAGCAAGACAATTATACTCAAGCCATCTATTTCAGAAGTGTAATTTTAAGCTCAAGAGAACTCAACACTCCTAAAACGACTATTTCTGTCTTACCTGTTTCTTCCTAGAAAGGAAATTCTACTCAAAACAGCTGCAGTCTCTCCCACTGAAAGCATGTGATAGTCCAGAACAGACAACGTATTCACTACTTGGACCATGTCTATATATATCTGTTCATTCCACCCCGGCCAACTTCAAGACAGGGCCTACAAGACATGAATCACAGCACTGTACATACTGAACTACACAAATCCGGAGACTTCAGTGTGCTTAGAAGACTTTGTTTGCAAAGAAGCTTATGTATCCAGTGAATTCCAAACTGACTACTATGGAAATACTGATCTACGGTTTCTTCCAGTTGTTATTCTTACAATGTGTGTCTAAGTAAGGAAACATTAAAGAACATGTACTTTCAGCAGTTGTTTTACTTTGCACATATAATATAGCCTTACGCTTGTAGAATTAAATCATACAAAAAAATCATATAAAAGTTTGAGAAACCATAGTCTATTTACAAAAGATGCGACACTGTTTAATATTGGATATTTAAGATTGAGCAACTACGAAAAAAAGTCGTGCATTTTGGAACGAACATCTTTCCAGTAGCTGTGCTCTTCTAGGGACAGCATTTGTCCCTACTGTCATAAATAATCTTTAGTCTGTGCCTAATCATTGACAAGATACTGAACAGAGGACGGCATAAGGCATTCCTCCTTAATCAAAGTTGTGTAAGAGACTTGTTACCTTATGTTTTCTTGGCCATGCCAAAAATACAAGAGAAGAATGTGGCCATCCCATTCACTATCTACTGAAGTGGATAAAGATGGAAGGAGAGTACAAAACATCTTATCTAACAAGACTGAGACTTCAAAGGCTTGGTTACCTTCTGATATCATTACAACTACCAGGACAGACACGGCTGTCAAAATTGTTCACATTGTCCTCAGATTCCACTTAATCATCACTGCTTGTTTCTACATATAATGATCGTTTAGTATCAAGTATCTACAAATTAGTTCCAGTTACAGAAAGAACTAATCTACTTTTCAATTTAAACTACCCTAGGGAAGACAGTTGCAATGCTGATGTTCTCCCACATTAAGTACACTTCAGTTTGGTTTAATTTAAACCAAATTAAGATATTTGCTTTATTTTTCCCAATTATGGAAAGTCACAATGTATTTTTAAGGGTGGAAGGTGCAACCTAGTGTTGAAATATCATGCTTCTGTATTCCCTCTAGGGAATGTGCAGTGACCAATAATTCAAATACCTGTACTGAAATTTAAGCATCAGAGAAAAAAGTATCTTAAAAAGCACTGGTAACTATGATGGTGCACAGCAAAAAAGCCTAGTTATCCTGAGATTATTATGTAAGAAAAATACTATTGATTCCAGCTTAGCAATAATAATTTTTTCCATTTTTAATTAGGTGGAAGATGAGATACATAAATCTCCCCTAAATCAGTATCCTTACTTTCTAATCTTAACATTTTACTCGCAATACCTGAACATTGTATTCCTAGTTCAACATGAAACCTGTATTTCAGTAATCTTTTTACAACAAAAAAATCCTTAAAAAAAAGCCCATATATATAGTTATCTATGGACTATTTACTACTCAAACTGATATATGTTACCCTCAATGTTTTCATTCTGATATGAAAAAAGCAATGTCTGACACATTGTTTTACTTACTTAGAAACTGACAAGGTAAAACAGCAATGTTTATAAATCTTCATTTTCCAGGTAATTTTCATTTAACTATCTGTATCAACTATCACCATCAACATCTGCATGCTCATATAGAAATATAGTCTATTACTTTCATATCCATAAGAGTAGCTCTTCCGTCAACTCAACTAGTTACTCATACGGAAAAGGTTAGATTTCTAATTCCTCCATGTGGACTAAATGTCAGGCACACCTTCAGCAGATCAGGTTACTCCATGGGGAGAATCTGCTGAAGATGTGACATATCCACCATCTGATCTTTACATAACATTCTCCCTAAAAGATTTTCCTTTTTGCTTGGGAGCAGGAAAGACAAAAACAAAACAAGAATGCAAAGCAGACAGACAATGATTCATTACAGCGCTACAGGAAAGCCAAGCTGAGGAATTTGCTCCCATTCCCTTCTACTTCCAGAATCTACTGCTAAAACACTACGTATAATGTATGTTACATATGATCACGCCTTTCCTTAGCTTTGATCTTCCAAGGGTGGCTCTTTATGCCTCTGAACAAACTCCACTGAGAATCATAACAGTGTTTTCTTAGACCACCAGTTTAATACACTAAGCAACTATCAATCATTAATATTTTCTCCATGGAGCACCCTCATCAACTCTATATGAATATGATGTGCAAATTGATACCCCACAGAGTTCTACATTTACACTCGACATCATCTATTGCACAGCTTATCCATAAGACAGTCCTATTCATATTTTTACTAGTATGATAATCATCCTAACGATAATCACATTCCATGGTATACCACATGCAGTAACTTCCAGCTCTATGATTGCAAGTACACCTTCTTAAAATTAGCAATTTTTGGTTGAGCTTAATTTAATTCACGAGCAAGAACCACCACGTCAAAAGAACATCTCCCCAAGTCATCGACACGTAGCGATAAAAGTGCTGTTTCAAGCACGAGCTACCATGTGTAAACTTAAATAATTTTGTTCGTAAGATGAATATCAATGTCAGATTGATTTTTAGTTGAGATCGTTGATCTCAAGAAAGAATACATCCTTTCATAACTTCTAAACTATGTTAATGACATGATGGCATTCTATGACATAACTATTAGCTGTAAGCAGTACTGAATTACACTTTCAACATTAAAAAGGGCCTTATCCGTAGCTACCATCATGACAAAACACTAGCATAAAAAGTTGTGCCTCCACTACAAGGAACTATTCTTCTCCATGGCACTGAAAAATATCGAGTGCATCATGAGAAACACAAAAGATCTGAAAGATACAAAATTGCCTTCATTACCAACATAGTGGTTTACAACTAAATTTGTCACGCACTGCTACAATTTCTCACCCTCCCCTCAAGAATCTCAAGTCATTATTGGGACTGAAACCCTGCTCTGGAAAGGGATCATTCTTTGTAAAAGGACTACTCTATTTAGACTGTATTGCTTTTCTGCCAAGCATCAACCATATAAGGAAATCAAAGTTCCCTACCATTTATTTTGTGTAGACCTTTCTGAAGCCTAGGAACCCTTACTGCTGCCTGGAAAGGTAAGTCTATAAATTGGAAGTCAAATTATTTATTTGCTATCAGCCATTGAAACCACTTTCAGCAATTAACATTTTTCCTCACAGTATATCAAACAGATGGAGCTGGATTACAAATTTTTTCTCCAAACAAGAACAAACATTCAAGCAAGCTAATATAGAGCTATGGCTTCTAGCTCATTTTGAACATTCACAATGCGAGAAATTCTTTGCCTTCATGAAAACTAACCGATAATTGCCTCTTTGAGGTATGGGAAATAAACCTGTGGTGAGCAATACTGCCTTCACTAAATGCAACTAGTTAGTCGGCATAAAAAGCATCAGCACCCTACACCAAAACTTCATATTTAGTTTCCCCTTCAACAGCTTCAAAATGAAGTCCTTTCACGAATTATGAAGGGGAAAGTGGTCATCAAAACCAAACAAGGTTACATTAACTTGCAAGTTCAATTGCGTGTACTAAGAAGTCAGACAACTAGCTAGCTGTTTTGGTTTTGTTTTGTATTTTGTTTTAAATTAAGGTTCTTAAGATACACTTTTCAAGGATCAAAATGCAGTACAGACTTCTGCTAGACAGGCTGAAAAATATGCAGTCCAACTCGTCACCTTGAGAAAAGAGAGGGGGCAAAGAGGAAGAAGTGGTGCCAGCAGTCGAGGGGGAAAACTGCGACATTTATAGAGGACCGGGGGGGTATATTTTTATAAAGAAACTTAACAGCAATCTTGAAGTCCAGCCAGACATTCAGAGATATTCCAGAAAACAAGGCAGACACAGGGAGCGAGAAGGCTCAAGATCATTCGATTAAATAAAAGATATCACCTCCTGCTTTAGGACTTTCTCATTTCCCGGTAACTTAATTATTATTTGCAGGGTTACCAAACGTTTTGGAAGGGAAGGAGCTGAAGCAGCAATCACGGAGTCCAGTAGTTTCAGCTCAGTACCTTCTCGGACCAAACAAAGAAACTTCTGTGTCCTAGGAGATTAAAAACTTTCGGTTTCCCCAAACTCCTTCCTAAGCCTCCATGAAACCAGTGACTACGTTCACAAAGGCAGCGTTTCGACGAGAGGGGGAGAAACACAAAGGGCAGCTAAACTATGCAAGGCGGAAAACAGAGAAAAATAAAGGCCAAAAACAGGATATCAAAATGAGGCGTGAACTCCTTCCTTTTTCCCCACCCCCTTCGCAGAGGAAGGATTTTTCTGTCGTTTTTGTTGCTGCTGCTCCCCGAGCCTTCCCTATTTAATTTACCTTTTCTGTCGGGGCTTCTAAACCAGATCCAGCAGGCAGGACTTTCTTCCGACCCCACGGAAATGCATTACATCCAATCGAGTTTTCTTCACATAAAGGAGGAATGGGGCGGGGGGGGGGGGGGGGGGGAAGGAAGGAATGTTACGGCTTTCGGCAAGGACGAGGGAGTTCGCGGAGCGTGTGCGAAGGCGGCAGCATAGCCGGGCTCGTCCCGGCCCCCGCCGGGGTCTGCCCCGCGGGCGGCGCCGCGTCGCGCCGGCCCCGCCCGGCCCCGAAACCGCCCGGCTGCAACACCGCAGTGCCCCCCGCCCCCAGAGCGGCCCGGCCCGGCTCCACCGCCCCCCGTCCGCCCCCCCGGCCCGACGGGCACTGCCGCTCCACCCGGTTCCGCTGCCCGACCGCGGCCGCCGCCCCGCACACCCGCGCCCGCCGCCGCGGCCGAGGGCGGAAGGGGAACGGGATGGCCGCCTGCCTCACCTGCCCGCCGCCGCCACCCTCGCTCCCCGCCTCCTCTCGCACACCGCCCCCTTCTCCCGCCTCTTCAGCCTCCCGCCCCCCTCCCCGGCCGCGGCAGCGGGGGGCGCGGGGAGGCGGCGGAGCTGTGGGGAGGGGAAATGAACGCCCCGGGGCAGACACGCGGCGGGGGGAAGGGGAGGTGGCCGCGGGCGAAGCCGCCGCGCCCCTGCTGCTGCAGGCGCCGCGCACCGCTTGCCAGGCCGGGGGAGGCACTGCAGCGGCGGCAGGGGGGGGACGAGAGCGGGGCGGGGGCGGGGGCGGGGGCGGGAGCGGAGCCCGGGCTGGGACCTGGCGGCGGCGCAGGCGGGCGCGGGATCGGGCAGGCGCGGCGAGCGCGTCCGCACTAGCTGTACTGGGCGGGAGGAGGGGACTGGCGGCCACACCAGGTCCCACTGCGCTCCCGCTCCCCCACCCCGCCTGCACCGCCGCGGGGCCGAGCGCGTGGGGCCGCCTCGCAGCCAGTCACGAGCCGGGGGGCCGTGAGGGACAGGCCGCGCGGCCAATGGGGCTGGGCGGGGGGCGCTGGCGCGGGGTTGGCGGGGGCGGGAGCGGCGCCGTGAAGGGCCGTGTCCCGCCGCAGGGAATGGCTTCTCCCGCCGCTGCCCGGCCTGGGGCCCGCGGGGGCACCGCCATGGGCCTGCCCTAATTTGTCTTCAGAAGGGGCGCTGGCAAATTCAATCCTGAATGATACAAGTTTTCTCGTAAGCAGCTCATCTTCCTAATGTAATGGTTGCACACCCTCTGTGCAAACTGCTAAGGCAATGGCTCACGCCATCAGGCGCTGCGCCTCGCATCGTCGTGGCCATGCCACTCCTGCTTCATCACACTTTGTACTGCCTGACTTGGAGTCACCAAGGTCTGGGGGAATGAACACACCCAAGGGAAAAACTGACGGCCTCCACCCACGCTGGGGTGTTTGGATATGCCACAGTGAACTTGGATGCAAACAACAACGATTAATGCCGCGTGTATAGGCACACTGTTTCACATAAACTTTGGAACGCTGCCGCGTGTTTTCCAAGTATTTCAACACTACTAATGCAACACAATGGTACTGAAAACGCATGTTGATAGAGTTACGCACACATATGTTTGAAAAGCAGCCAGTGTGTGCACCGGGGTCACACAGGTTCGGTATTGGTGTGGTTTGATCACAACAGTGCATTGATGGAAGTGGGTTTCTGTTTAATTTCCTGGATTGTTTGAAATGGGTATTTGATAACCTACTGTGTGTGCAATATGCCATCTTAATAGTCCTGGAACCCGGAGTTCTGCTCAGCCACTACACAACACTCAAAGATGACAGCAGGGTGGATTCGTACGTGCTGCTTACCTTATGCTCCTTAATTGTGCTCTGCAGAGACCACATCTAAGGACAGAGGTAGTTTTGTTTTCACGCTCATTTAATCCCTGGCTTCTCTACTGAGACTGCCACCAAATGAGCTGGAATAGGGTTTTATTATGTTAATCTGTTTACTGAGAAATTGACAAAATGCCAAAAAAATGCCATTTTAGTTGAGACATTGAACAGCAAAGAAAATCATATGTCATGTTGGTATTAACCTACCCCTGATTTTGGCATAAAACTAGGTGTGGGAAGTCCTTTACACCCCCACCAGTCCCTGAAAGTAACTCCAATTGGTATTTCCTGTTCAGGATCATTGGTTGCTTCATCCAGTTTCTTCAGAGCTTCACATGAAGAAGGTTTAATCTTTAGCAACAAAACATACAGTTGATCATATTTTTATAGAAGTCCACTGTGTTTAACAATACTGTTATTTATTTGAAACTTCTCACCTGTGTTTGAGAATTTTATGTTCAAGTATCCTATTTGGATCCAGATGCAGAAAATAAGGATGTATTTCTACTAGGGTCATAATAGTCACTATTCCTTTACTTTTCTACAAATCCTCTCTCCATCATCACAGAGCATACTGCCCTGCTTTGGAGACTACATCTATGCCTAGATTTAAATAATTAAACTAAATTAAATACAGACATCAGAGTCTGTAAAAAATAGAAGTATATGTGTGTATATATATCTTTTTCCCAAAACATTAAATCACTTCCATTTCTTCTTGTTCAGATAAACTAGCTATTTTCTTCAAATTAATCAGCTTTGGACTAAGGCCAAGCAAGAGAACTTCACCCCAACTCACAATAGATTTCGAATATCTCACTACAATGCACTACACTGGTGCTATCATAAAATTACTGATTTTTTCAATCTCTTGCAAACGATTGATCATTCCTGTCCAATACCCAATAGTGTATCCTTATAATTAATGTGAATAGCTCTCTATAACTGATGTCCTCCATCATGAACTCTCCAAGGCTCTTTTATGCGTGAATTATCCTAACATTTTTAATATGAAAATGTTCTTTGGCAATGTTTACTGCAAATTGCCCAATGCATTTATTAATGCAGCAGAGTAAGAGATGGGTGTGGGAAATTTATAGTAGCTGTTGCTCAGATGGTGAATCTCCCATAGTTGTTAATGTTCGTTTCAAAGTAAAATAATGTTTCACTTACAGTTTTAGCCATCAAAAATAAAAGCCTAGCCAAAGTCTGATGAAACTCTAGCTAGCTAGAGCACAGCTCCTGAAGACATTTTATACAGACATGATATATCTATACAAATTAAGAAAATACCAGAAGTTATCCCAGGGATCTAAAACTGCTATAAATATCAAGACAGTATTTAGATTACAGCTTCAGCAGAGTCCCCAGCAACATTAATTCCCAGAGTTAGTATCCCAGTTACCAAATAATTACAGATTAAGTGCACAAAGTACAAAATAGAGAGTTACATAATGAGTCTTTCAAGTGAGACTATGCAACTGATCCCACTGAATGTTTAAACAAATCCTTTATGCGCAATTTCATGCTGGACATCAAGCTGAAACTCCTCTCATTTTAATTTCTATTTCTGTATTCGAACAGGAACACTAGTAAATACTGCAAGAACATGCAGCTAAACCAAAAGAACATTTGGTGAAACAGCCACCTCTGTGTTTGTCCCTTTTAAGAGTTCATGGTCTGAACAATGCTTTTTGGAGTAACAGGGTTTAATTGTTGCTTTTCCCTGTTCCTTCTTACCACTGTTGTTCATTACAATCATGTGTTTCCACTTTTCCAGGAAATAGACAGAAAGGCCTCTGGGGTAAGCACTTCTGCTTATTAAGTGCCCAGGTAGTAAGTTCAATGGTGAATTTCAAATTGATTTGAATTGAGACTTCTGGACATCACTGCAATATAAACATAAAATAATAATTAGTGGAATTAATAACCACCTGATAGACATAAAGAAGAAATAAGTAACCTGTTTTTTAACAAGTATATATTGAAGTTTATTTTAAATACTCCATTATTTAAATTTGCCCATGGTCCATTCAAAATGTCTTACTGTAATATTTTCTGAATATATATGATTTGCAATTGGATCACACCACATTTTTGCCGGTGAAATCAACACAAAACTGGTATAATAAGTCTTAGAAGTGTGTTGCTGTAATTTCTAAATGCATAATGCATATCTATTATATCTAAAGAGAAGCTAAGTAAATTATCTCTGTTCAGTTTACCATCAATAAAATCCCAAATTTGCACTGGTTACATACACCATACAAATAAGTTTTCTCTGTATTTGGTTGCATTGTTTTTCAAACAGTAAAATCAAACAAAGCGATACACATAAATGTATTGTGTAACTAAGTTTTGGAATATTATGCAAATACCGATAGAAAACCTTTGTAACACCACAACCTATTTTGTATATGTTGTGTTCTAGAAATGGTTAGGAATGTTTTAGAGTTATTTTTAAACATTTTATTGTGACTTTTTGTTTGTATTTCTCTTCCTTGGTTACCATGGGAGAGGTGACGAATTCTGAGGAATGCTTGGCACACTGTTTCACATGCAGGAGAGAAGACGAGAAGGTGGTGTTAAGATACCTTTACTCTTGCCTGATTTGAACTGCTTTGCTCCTGGACAGTCTTCTTAACACTGACTTTAAGCTATGCTGCAGCCTCTTAGCCTAAGAGTCTGTTTTGACAGCTGATGCCAGCACATAAATCTTGTGCTGGTGAAAACAAACAGAAAGGAATCAAAATGCGGCCCTGCCATGTGAGGATACTGACATCTGTGTATCAAAACCACAAATCCTTGCTCACAAGGTTAAGACAAAGAGTTAAACATGAAGTTGGCAGAAAGAGCCAACTGTGAAGTTGCCTAAAATAAGACATATGCTCGGTATTTTGCCTATGCACCAATGATGGTTTTGGACTGCCTTTGTTAAGTTCTTGGATCCTAAAAGGATAATGATTAATGCTGTTGAGATTTTTCTAACCGTAGGACGAATTGCATTTACTTTACATTTTATGGCTTATCTCTACTCTGATGATTAATTTTTCTTAGAAAGGGCTAATGCTGACAATACAAATCTCTTCGTTTTTAGCGATGTTGTTGTACGTGCGCACACAACAAATTCTTTACTTTTCCCTTTTCATTTTCTGTGAATAATGTCAATCATGTAAAAATACTAACAATATGAGAATTCTTGGCTTCAGTGTTGGCTCAATTATATTTCAAGCTGAATTTCTTATGGATTACCAAGTTTGGAACCACAAGTTAAATGCTTTTGAAACAAGGAGATGCAGACAATCCAGTGAGATGACGTATCCTGTCTCTAGATCTGTTAAACCGACAGATTGTACCTTAAGTAAAGAATTTTTGATTTGTAGAAGAGCTGTCTTGGAGAGTTGTTTTAGGAGAGTTCAAAAAACAATCCTTTTGATTGTTCTCTATCTGCAAAATATGGTTCACAGAAGAAGATTATTTTAGTTTGGGGAAAACTTTTCCTTTGATAACACTGTTTTAAGAGTGCTTTTAAAAATCAAAAATAGATATTTTTTCAGTAATATGTGTTCTAATTTATAAGCCATGGTATATGCAAACAATAAAATTAAAGTAATGTTTTTAATGTTTTAATTCACAGGTTTCATCTACTGGTTTCCTCCAGTAGGAGGAATATTGTTATACAAGCTTTACATGGCAAGTATGAGTATTATGCTACATCAGTAAGGAAAGAGTGACTTTCCAGGACACAAAAGTGAAAAAGTTGTCTATAAACTCATTTCCATGCCTGCAAACAAGCAAAAACTCTCAACAAAAACCTTGGCTTTGCTAAGTACTTTGAGGAGTGCACTTCAGTCTAGAGCTGTAATTACTCTTTATTATGATTTCTAGAAATAAAATATTTTAAATATTTTACTTTATTAAACTAAGGTGCAAATGCATAGATTCTGATTAACCATGCTATTAGCAACGTAGAGTTTCCATCTGAGCATCATGACAGCATCAACTCAACACATTTCCATGAACATATTTCTAAGTTCTGTGATTAGACGTTATATATTCAGATTAAAAAGACATACAGCCCAGGTGAGAAAGACCTAACTGAATTTTGATAGAAAAGATTTCTCAGAAAAAAACCCAGAGCCTTGCTCTTTACTGTTGGTAAAATAAATCCACTTAAATCTTAATGCAGGTGACACAGAAAACTATCAACGCAAAAACATGTAGTGTCAAATACACTTGCTGTTCTGAGGCCTTCAGGGCACTGCTCTCCAGCCTTCATACAGTGGTCATATAAATATATTGAGTCCATTCACAGCATATTTTCTTCTTCACAAGCCTCAGTTAGGCTGTCTTGCAGTCCTTGTTTCCATTCGAGGAACTTTTCTTCTTCGTCTTGGATACTTCCAACAGAGATATTTTTCATATGAGTAAACTTATTGCCTTCACTGATATTGCAAACAGAAATAGGAGTGCTACACCTGTCTCTAGATCTTGTGACCTAAGGGCTTGTTTACACTGAATCAGAAAAGTACACGAAATCTATGTACACTGAGGCACCTTAATTCCATGTAATAGTTTTAGTACACGCTCACTGTTAACGTAAAGCCCATATACCCATTTGAAGCTTATTAAATGAGGCATAATGTTTTACTGAGCTACTGCCTTCCTGCTTTTCCCAAGCTGAGAATATCCTGGAGTGATTAGGGAGGTAAGAAAGCGTCTGTGTGCCCCTGAACTCTGCTTCCTCATTACAACGTTGCAGGGTCACAACACAGCAGAGCAAGCTTTTTTCATCTCCTCGTTCTAGAGAAATCAGATATAGAGCTTGAGAGAGTACTTACAGACCCTCGTGACAAACACACCCCTCATACAGGGAAACGTGGAAGCAGCTTAGATCTTGCTGAAATGAGGATGATGTCTGTCTCTGGCTGCCATAGGCAACTCACCACACTTCTCCTCCTGCTCTCTTGCCATACCAAATAAGGCATCACAATCCACTGCAGGAGAACAAAAAGTAGATTACCAGCAATTCTCATTTTACCTGCAGTTGTTAGGAAAAGCCTGACTGGACTTTGTTATGGAAAGACATATTGAAGTCACTTTGCTGTAGGCAGAGTTTATGCTAGTGAGGACTCTGAGGCTGACACACGCTATTGTCAACAAGGCTTACATAAAAGCCAGGACCATTTTGCCTGAGTGCCTGACCAAGAGTCTTTGCTGGATACATCCCAGGGTAGCAGGACAGGTGTTCAATTTGCCCATCTTATGGACTACTCATGCTGGCAATCCTGAGAAAGAAACATCAGCCAGTAATCTTCTTTTGCCTAGTTAATATGCCATTAATTTGAAAAGTTGCACAAGAGGTAGGAGTATGACTTGCAGTGTTGTTTGTGGGCATTTAACATATCTTGGCTCCTAAGAAACCAACTGTCTCTTCTTTCCCTAACTGCTCAGTTCAGTTGCCTTCATTTGTTTGTTCCAAGCAGTTTCAAGACCTAGTTAAAAATAATGATGTCTCAGTAAATATAATAGTTTACTCCCTCTCAGATGTTCAGTGGAAAACACTCCTATCTTTCCCTTGCTCTCCTCCCCACAATACGCATTTTCTCTTTCCTCCCCTCCCCCTCAACTTGAGCTTAGAAGGGAGAAGTCCTGAAAATCTGTGTTGTAGCAAATGTGTCAAAGTTCTCTGCCATCACCCCTCACCAATAAAAGAAGCACGAGACACTGCTAGCTAATGAAATTTTGAATAACCAATCTTCACTGGAAACAAAGCATTTCATAGAGGAATAAAAACTGAATTATTGTATAGCTGACTTATTCCTTATTCCCTATTCCATAGTCACTGAAAGCAGTGACTATGCTTCCAAAGGAGATTAGACTGCTTCTGTTCTGCTACATATAGGAAACGTCCTATGAATTCTTTCTTCCTATAGTGATTGCATGAAGAGGGAAATCATCTGGAGCCAGTGCTGAATTCTTTCTCGTATTTAAGGGACTGCAATAAAAAGGTGAATATGTAGCTGCTACTGAATACTGAAGACCTTCGGGGAGCTCAATGAAATAGTTCAGCTGACATTCAGAGAGTGATTGGCCTTTGAAGTGTGAAAAATAAGAGTGATAAACAGAGGTGTTTTGGTCCCAGTTGAAGAAGAGTGCTGCCTTGGGAAGAGGTAAGTCAGTCCAGGCAGACTACTGTGTAGTGAGTGGAGAAAAGGCCAGTTTTACCATATCCAAATATCATGCAGGTATCCCAACAGTTGCTTTATTTTTTTCTGTGTGATGTAGATAAAAGTCTGGGCAAATTCCAGTCATGCTACCTGCATATACAGGCTTCTTGAAATGAAGAAATAAAAAGCAGATGCTAGTTTTCTTGTAAAGGAAGAATCGGGTCTCTGTAAACTGTAGGAGTGATCCATTAGGAAAGAAATGCTAAATAAAGATTTGATTAAGAAGTATAGGGAGGAGCTGCTGACATTCAGAAACATGAGGAATAATACTGTTGGTATTATACAGAGGAAATGGATGTGAGCAGTTAGTAAGTACTCTCAAATCAGTGTACAACTGTGAAGAAATGAAGGATATAACTGAAAATAAATATTGTCAAATAGAGCAGAAGAATATTCAGTGGTCTTTTCAAAGCCTTGGAAGAACAGAGAAGCAGTTGAAAAATGAAATTAAAGAAAGCAAACTAATTTTCAAAAATAACATCGTCACGTGTCTGAGAAAACACAGGCACTCTGCTAAATCATTCAGCAGCAAGCAGAGAAATGCAGTCAGGGCAAACATCATGCTAGGCAGAAAGCTGCCACATCAGTGTTTTCTTACTGCAGTGGCAATAATCACACCACTCCTTCATCAACTGCTCCATCTCTCTCTTCAGGGTAATTTGTTTTTTTCTCTTAGGACTTTATTGAAGAGCAGAAGTGATGGTCTGATGGAACATGATGTAAAGACAAACAAAGGATTGGGAGAAGTCATTAAGTCTATGGGTAAAGATGACTACAAAGTAGAGGGTGATTAGCAAATGGAGGGGTAGAGAGGAGGGAAGGGTAAGGAGAGAACAGAAGAAAGGAGAGGTAATAAAATACCCACTTTTAGCCCAGCACAGCACTCCAAAACCACAGCCCTACCAGAATCACTCCATTTAATGAAATCAACATATATAACATCAAGTCTCTGGAACTTCTGGCAAAAGATTTAAATAGGATTTAAGTACTTTCCATTTTGAGCCTTACACTGCTGTATCATATTCTTCTGGTTGTTTACAGCCACTTGAGGATTAAAAACTGAAATGAATTAGAGACTTTTGAATAAAAGGCTAGAACCTAAAGCCAATAAATGTATTTTGGCTTTGAATTCCATTTATTTTAGGAGAAGCAAGGTTCCTCTGATATGACCTGAATTTCTTACTCACAGAAAGGACAGCTACAATGCAGGTCCTAGGACTCTGCTAATTTATGCCACTTGACAGTTCTCATCACAGATGCAGAAAAAATCAACTGTTGTAGTACAATAGTGCAGCAAACACAACCCATCTAAATTAATGATATTCTGCTGTACTTTGTAAGATATACTCAGACATACTGTTAATCCAGTGCCCAGTTTAAAGAATTAAATTGGGGTATATTTTAATTGTTCTGTAATGCCGCGGTCCAAAAAGGAGGGGGGGGGGAGGGACCGTGGCACCGCGCAGGTCCGGGACACAAAGGTGGGATGCAAGTAGGATGCTTTATTCACGCGTGCACGCCGTATTTTATGAGCTCGGGAGGGGAAAGGGCCAGAACACGGGGTGGAGCATGAGACAGACAAGCGGGGGGACAAACCAGGATAGGGACACGGGCAAAAGAGGGAGGAACGTGGGAGGAACCGGGGAGAGAAGAGGCGAATGGAGGCTGTCCCTTCTTTGCAGCTTCTCCAGCCAATCCGCAGGAAAGCAGGGGAGCGGACAAGCCTGAACATGCCCGGGAAATACAGATTCTGGGGAAGCATACAGCGTGTATATACATAATAACGGTAAAGTCTGTATCATAAAGTCCTTTCAATCACTGTACATCGTTTTCCACTTCTGAGATTTTCCCCATTCTGATTCCTGGTCCTTCACACTGTAATGCTTGAAATTAATTAGTCAAGTGTTAAATATAATTTTTGTTTGCTGAGGCATCATGAATCATAATGCACACAACTGTATTTTTATGTAACTTACAGCCTTTTATATAACCGACGTACTAAACATTTTGTGAGTATATGTATATACTTGTGATTTTTTTATATTTTGTACAATTTTTTCATTTCTCTTTACTTGACTTCTGAATAATAAAATATGGAGTTTCAGTTGATGTGACCTTTGCTGTCTAAATTACATAAATTTTAAACAGAGCAAATAAATTTTTATATATATATAGAAACCGATATTCATTCACAGGCTTAAAAAACTCAAAAATCAAACCAAAACAAAATTCCTGTGTAAATACTCCTTTTTGTTTGTGTTTTTTAAGGAACATATTCTGGTTTGGTTTTTAAGGAACATTTTCATATATGTTGAAGCAGACTATTATGCCTTTTTTAAAGAACACTATCTTTTTGAAGAAGGCTGCTAATGCTACATAGCCAACACCATTGTAAAATACGTGTTCTATGAATACTCTGCTTTCACATTCACTACTACTTGTTAAACTTTGCTGATAGAAATATTAAAAGAGTGGACAAGTTACACTGGAATTAAAAAATTACATGGAACAGTCTACAGTTGTCTTATAAGTTTCCCATTTCCATTGATGGCAATTTACGTAACACAAACCTAAGTTAAAATTGATTCCTTACACTGTTTTGGGAGTAATAACTCACAGAAATACTTTGCTGTTTCTCTCCTATCTGTGTATTTACAGATGAACAAAATTAGTTCTATTACCAGCTGGAAAACGATAAACTCATTTAGATCTCTCACTGAAAATGGATGCTTAGATTGTAAGGTAAGGCACTGATTTTCTTTATGCTGGATGGAGAAGGAATGTGGGTTTTTAGCATAAAAGCTAAGCATAATACGGTGAAAGTATAATTACATTTGCTTAGAGTTCTTTTGTGTCATGCATTTGACTGTAAAAAACAGGCTCATCATTTAGAAGTTAGGGGTGCTAATTGATATACTAAGAGAAGCAGAGGCAATTAATTAATTAATTCCATTAAATTTGTTGGTATTTTTTACCGAAGATCCAATAGTATTTTTTCCAGTAAAATATTTTTCTGGATGTATATGCCATTGACACAATGTTTTATTGGAAGAAATTAAATGATAATTTTTTCACATTGACTAAGCTAGTTTTATGCCATCTATGTTAATGCAGCTTAGGTAATATGTTAAGAACAGAAAATCATTTTTTGGTCAGCAAAAGAAAGAAAGCAGAACAAGCATGGGATTTTTTTCGTTTGGTTGGTTTTGGGTTTGGCTTTTTTTTGTGGTTTGTTTTTGTGGGTTTGGGAGGGTTTTTTGTGGGGGTTTTTTTGTTTGTTTTTTTATAATTATAAGTAATCTGATTTCTTGGTCGATTTATAAAAAACTACTTAGGAATCAGGAAAGCAGGTTTTATGATGGCAATTAACAGCCACAGTTCTGTTTCAAATCTGATGCCTGTACAGTATTCATTCCACACATCACTTTTGGAAAATGCTTTAGGGAATAGCATTCTTATGCTGTGGCATTACTGCAGATTTAAAAGAGGTACTATAATCTTTTTCTGCATCATTCAGCTTCATTAGAATACTGAAACCTCACCTACAAATAAATTCTAATATTTATTTGCTGGAAAAATATGTACCAATTGTTTACTACTTCTCTTGGCCTTGAGTTCAAGAAGGACTGTAGCACTAAGACAGATACATCACCATTACTTTTATTACTCCTCTGTCTCGGAACACTGATAATTGGGGTTTTTTTGGAAACCATTTTTCTGCTTGATTATCTGCTAAGTGGGATGGTATTGTTTTCCACCATTACCTCCACCAATGATACTGCACTTAGCCTCCAAGAAAAAACAGCAGACTTTTGTAGAGGCCACAGAAATCCAGCAAAAGACGATGATAAACACCCAGGACTATTAACTCTGTTCTAACCATATTACATATGCCACTACTTTGTTGCTTTTGAGGAATAAAAGACCTTGTGGAAGGCGTGCACTAAAAATGAGCATTCAATAAGCAAACAGCAAATCAGATAAGGAGAACAGTCTAAATATAAAATTAAAAGGGGCAGAAGTGAAGGAGCTGTAAGAATTTTGTTGAATTCATGGAACTCTTAGGGCCGCTGATGTTTTGTTTCCCTAAAATACTCAGGAGGATGAAAATCTTTCAAAGTCAATCTGGTAAATATATATTTTAGGGCTCTGCCTATTTCTAGTACTGTCACCTTGTTTCTTATTAACTTTAGTTACTTGATAATCTTTATTGGGAATCTTGATGCTATATCCATGTTGCTAGCAACTTCAGAAACGTATCTTATTTTAATTTGATAGTTAAAAATAGTATCTTATGAAATTCCCACTGAACTTTGGTCCTGGCATATGTGCTCAGCTCTAAAAGTCTTCCATTTTAAATCACTTTTATCTTTAAAATCACTAAGGTGCTTCTCTCCAGTGTTCATGTGTCATTTTCTAGGCAAAAGAATTTAACAATTGAACTGAAAGCAAAAAAAAGAAAAAGAGTGACATTGAGGCATACTTGGGCCAAAACACAATACATAATTGTCAGATGACTATGTAAGGTAATTTAAGATTCAGTGTAACACCATGTATAACAGTAGTTTGGAAAAGAAGGAAAGAAATTTATCCAGTCATGCAGAATCAAAGTCTCCCCGTGTAACTAATTCTATAATGAGCAAAATGAGGTGAGACTTTAAAGGTATATATGCTATATCACAAAATCTGACACAAAGACTTGGCTACAGTAGCAGAATCTCTATACCGTTCTCTGTAAATTCAGTTTTGAAAGCCAAAACACCCTGGGGGAAAAAAAGGAAACTTTTCCAATCCTCCAGCACAAGTATGCTGAATGCGCAGGGCATTGTAATGGCAAGAGGAGCATCTCGATCCTGGACCTGGAGGAAGACAGCTGTCACTGCCATTGGTACCCTGGGTAAACTGTGTTCCTGGGATGGAGCAGACAGAGGGGTCCTGCCACATAGTCAGGGCCTCTGGCCTCACAGGGCAAGGAAAACAGGCATTTTCTGCCTGCTCCCAGGGAGCTTTGCACTTTGTCCCTGACATGGGCTGCAGCACAGCACACAAGTTGGATTTACTCCTGTTGTTGTGAGCCAGTGGGCAGTGGCAGAGGCATGAAACAGTCCCAAGTGTTTGGCAGCTGCTCTGCTGTGGCTCCCCTGATCCTGTGGCCTGTGCAGCAACATGCTGAGGGCAGTAGGATGATCTGCAAATCTATAAAATCCCTTCCTGGAGCATGGACATTCTTAAGGCAGTCTAGATGTTGTGTACTTCTGATTTCAATCTACAGTGGATTTCATACAGACAAATCATAAACATCAGGAAAAATTAATGGAATAATAAAATAAAAATGTGAATTTAAACATCTAAAAATGGATTTCAGTGAAAAAGTGGGAGTTCCTTGCTTTGGAAATATGGTAACACTGGGACATGGCCACTAGTCATCAGTATGGCTCTGCTTTCCCTCATTATCATGGTCTGCCTGAGTTTTGCTGAAAATGCAAGTCACGCTAATAAGCTAAATGATAAAGCAATGCAGTCCATGGAACTGGCCTAAAATGGATTGTTATTATTTAATTTTACTGGATAGCATGGATATGCTTTCTCAATGTGACAAATACTGATGGGAGCAGAGATCTGCAAATATGTTAATGGTAGTTTTCCCACTGCTTATATTTTTAACACAGAAATTTCAAGCAAACTCATCTACAATTAGGTGATCTTTTCTCTCCTCTCTCCTCGAGGCCATGCTATGCAGTCCTGGCAGCTTCTGGGCACAGCCTGTGTTGTACTCAGAAACTGCTGTCTGGAGCAGAGATGAAGTGTTCTGAGACCAGGTCTGCACAACAGAACCTTTTAAGGGGACACTGGAGATACACATGGACAAAGCTCCTTCCATGGCACGTACTGAATTTAAAGCTGACATGATCAAACTCTTCATAATCTCCACCGCATGCTGAGTGCACATCCAGCCATGTGATGGGACAGTTACTCCTGGCTACACAAAAGCCAAAAGTTGTCTACTACACAAGTAGTCACATGGTGGACATATATGAGTCCCACACACACACCCCAGACCACCAGGAAGGCACATTGCTGTGTGATGCTAACAGTGCCCTATCCATCATGTGCTGGGCTGAGGAGAGGAGCAGTCTGGGTGCCCTGACAGCTCTGTCATCACACTGAAGTGCTGCCATGGTTTGAGCAAAATGAGTGGGAAGGAGCCAGATGGAGACCAGGCCCTGTCATAGAATGGCTTGGATTGGAAGGGATCTTAAAGATTATCTAGTTCTGATACCCCCTGCTGTAGACAGAGATGCCACCCACTGCATCAGGTTGCTCAAGGCCCTAACCAACCTGGCCTGTGGGCATCCTTACACTACTCAAAAACAAGCACAGGCTGCAATGTTGTTCTACCTACAAGAACCTGGTCACAGAGGGGCCACTCTGTTGTTGCATCACCGTCAGTCCCTAAAAACACAGAGGCTGCAGGTGGCAACATTCTAAGAAAGAAAGGAATGGGTCTGTTGGAAAAGATGGTGAAGGGGAAAGAATAGCAGGGGTCTGCATCTGCTGCAAGAGAAGCTAGAGAAAGCATGTGGTTGGATTTTTGTGAGATCAGCTGAAGGCACCTTTGGATTATTGACTTCTTTGCCAAAGATGTAGTTTAAATTTAACATTTGTCTATGATTTTTCCTTTCCCTGAGACAATTCATTATTTTGGCCTGGCATCAGCTCTATTACTTTGGCGTAACGCAATCCTTCCTACAGACATATTATAAATGTCGGGAAAAAGTTTATAATAGAAGAGCAGAGAGGAGCCTGAGAGCCCTAGGCTAGGAGCTGCTCTGCAGAACTGCATGCACCCAGCACTTGGCCCATAAAAACTCTTGTTTGTGGAAGACCCACCTGCTCTGTCCTTCAGTGGCATCTAGGATGTCAGCAGAGCTGTTGATCAGGACAAACTGCTGCTTCTAATGCCATTAAGCAGAAGACTTCAGCACGGTGGCAGTGTGTATTTAAGTACTAGGACATCTGCTCTTTCACGGAACAAGTTATTTTCATTATGAAAGCATCCATAATGTCATGGGAGCTATTCAAAATAAAAGACATGTCAGTAGTATAACTTTCAAACCGCCTCACAACTGACACATGACTGACACATATGATTAAGGTGGCACTTTTACACTTTGCCACCAAAGTTGTGGGGTTTTGTTTAAACTAAGTATAAAATCTAAACGTTTTACAATTCCAGGCAATTTAATGTAACTTAAGTTTTTGGTGGCCTGTTGTTATCAAAATCTCTCTCAATCTTGTTTTCAGAGTGAAAGGATAATCTTGTTAATTCACTGATCTAGGATTTAGAAGCTCTGAACTCTGTATCCCGGTCTGCAACAGACCACAGGTAGCAGGGGCACTGTAATCCCTCCAGTTTTGGATGGTAGACAACCCGGGAGAGGGAACCTCCCTTATTTAGTATTTGCAGTATTTGGTATGCCATTGTAATACAAGTCATAGCTGCTGCAGTGTGGGAAGAACCTAACAAAGTCATTGAACTCTTCTTGGTTGTGTGTCAATATCTGCTGAACCGCTGTAGGAAATGTGCCTGACAGATGCAGCTCGGTTACCCAGCACAGGGCTGGGCTGCAGCAGCACCAGTCCAGCCGCCGCTCCAGTGAGCAGGGCTGTCTGGTGGCCCCTGTAATGTGACAAGCAGAGTGTGACCAGCAGCAGGGGGTCTGAAATAGCCATACATTCAGCTTCTGGGACCTGAGGAGCGAGTCGCTCAGAACTGCTGGCCAGCAGCAGAGCTGCCATGCTGCCCCTCTCCTCGCTGCTGAAGGCCCCAGGCAAACCACGAACTGCTTATACCTGGCAGGGAAACAAGAAGAGAGAAATCAATTTAAAAGACAGTTCAGCTTGATAAACCGGATAAGTTTCTACACTTGCAAGCTCATGGCATCTAAACATTATGGTAATAGCTTACCAGGAGAGCAGCAAAAGTGATCATACATGTTTTCTTTAGCCATTCAGAACTCCCAGGGCTGGCACAGCCCCTGTGTGGACTTTGGCTGTGCCACCTGCCTTACAAAAGCCTGCGGTGCTGTGCTTCATTGCTCAAGGGTGGTGAAGGGCATGATATGCTTGTGTTTTGCTGTTTTCTTCCCTGTTAAGTCAGCCTCAGGCCTATGAGAAACATTTTGCCAATTTATCCTGTCAATAAGAACAGGTGGTTGCACAGCTTCCTCTAAAAAGTGCAAAAAGCCATCCAGCCAAGGACACATGAAGGGTATAAATAGAAGTATGTGGGGACAAACTCAAGGGCAGAAGCAGCCCAGGTGAATGGTTTTGTTGTCAGCAGAGCACAGCTCCAGGGCCTCATTACTGAAGGTACAAATGAAGGCAAGTCCAAACATGGGAAGTGCATTTCAGTGAGATATAAGCTGCAGTGTGACTGGAACATGCTATTAGAGAGAGCATTCATAATTTTGTTTCTGCAAAGTGGATTTAAACATGAGTGCCAATATATGGAAATGGTTCTACAAAGTATCAATCTGAGCCATTTGCATCATGTGCTAGGAATAGTCCTAGGTTCTCCCAACCTGCCCATAAGCTTTTCCTATTCACTAAAGCACGTTCATATTCGCTGTTCACACAATTCTCTCTGCTCTCCCTCCTGCTTTACCACCTTTTTCCTTCTGTCTCCTCGAGTTCTGCTTCAGAAGAGTTCTGCTTTCAAATACAGACATTTAGAATGAAGTCAGTCAAATTATTAGACATTCTGCATGTAAATTTCAAGTGTCCCACAGACCAGCTGGACAGTCCTTTTCTCTGACCCATCAGTCTGCAGGCCTGCTGTGTTCTTAGATTCCCCATCTTCAGATGCCAGTTGTTTGCCCAGCCTGCAGAACGCAATTGAAGATGAGCAGAGTATGCTATTGTATGTTCAGAACAGCTTTTCTTTCAGTTTTTCAGATCATTGTTATTTCTGTGTAATTTCTTCTGATTAAAGTAAACATCCTTAACTGTGCTCTTTCTTTTTGTAGACATTTATGAGTATGCTATCCCTGGTTTACCCTAGGTGATGCGTCAAAAAGTTCTGCCAAATTTCTCCCTGAGGAAAATTTGTATGACAGCCATCTCACTGCCAGGATGTAAAACGTTATATGCTCTCATTTAGCCTGCAGAGAACTCTCTGAGTTTTTTGGGAGATGGGACATCAGGCTCAGTAGCAGGTCTGCTCAGAGGAGATTTATAAGAATTGGTTTTCCCATGTTTCTCTTCCCAGAAGATGTCTTTAAAGCATTATGACAGAGAGAATTTTACTTACTACCTTGCTCTAACTTTCTTCAGAGCATTCACCAGTTTCTTATGAAAGCACATCTTTTTCTGCTTTCAGGCATCTTTTCTACTTTCAGGCAGTATCCAGCCTCTGCTTTATTCCAACTCCTATTGGGCTGGAATATTTTTCAGACAGACATGTCTCACATGACAAATAAAAAACACAGGAGAAACATGATGGGCCTTTAACTCCAGCTATAAAGGTATAAGGACATCAGTAAAATAATAATAAGCCAAATGAGGACAAGAGGATGGCACAAGATGTCTTAGTCTCACACTGTTGTCTTTGCATAAACACTCTATTGAACTCTGATAATCAGTAACATGGTTTGTTTTTGTAAGTGGAAGGATCCAAGGAAATCATAGAATCCTTAAGGTTTGAAAAGACCTCTAAGATCAACAAGTCCAACTGTTAACCCAGCAACCACCATGTCCACCACTCCAGTACAGGGACTACTTGTGGTTAGTAACCATGTCACTTGTTAGTAAATTAACAGCAGCACTGTCATTATCAACAACTCTTTATCTTTCCCCTACCCCCAAGTTTGCTGGCCATCAAAAACTCTTTTCCTTTCCTTTGCTTCCCTTTCCTTCCCCTTCCCCTTTCCTTCTCCTTCCCTTCCCTTCACTTCCCTTGCCTGATAGACCATGCAAATATTTAAGGTACTACATTTGACATCAGTAAATAAAGTGTGTGCCCTGATCCTCAAAGCTGAGAATCATCTAGTTCCTCCTTAGATTGTAAGGCACCATATATTATTTATGATTTCCCTATTGTTCTTATTTCTTTTAAGTAAACAGGATAGGTATAATCTCGCTGTAGAGAGCAGACTTGCTCAAAAGTGAAATTTAGTATCAACTGCAGAATTGAATAAACTTTCTTTAGATTAAATAAAAAAAGGTGTGAGCTAAGAAAGAACTTTCTTTTAAAATGTATCTGTGCTACTCACAGAAAAAAAATATTCCTAGCTGTTAATATTTCCAGAAGGAATTTATACTACAGAATCCTTATGATCCTTACTGAATTATGATGTAATTAAAAACACCCTATAGAGGAACCTTTATGTAAAGCCTAACACTCTCTATAGAAATGAGTTGTTGATAAGCACTGTTGAAGTGTTCTTGTTGGAGCTGGTTTTGAGCTGTGAAGCTCACTGAGACAGAAAGCAGCATACCTTGAGATTTTCTGTTGCTCCAACTCCACTGAGATCACTTTAGAACCTTCACTTCCAGGGCACAGAAATGTCATGCTTGCCTTTGCTAAGCACAGCCTGGAATCTGTGCTGCTTCATAAAGAAAACATCAGTGATTCGCATTTACAATGTGGAGGGAAATATCATAATTACATGCTAAAAGTCTCAGTATATAGGAAGTTCCTGGAACTGATGGCAGCCTAAGTAAGTTTAATGCTGACTGCAAGTCAGTGACATAAACCATTCCAAATACAGTCTGTTTACAATTTCAGACACACTTGAAGTGCTGGTGGGAATTTCCTTTTTGAAATTTGCCTAGCAGACTAGGCCCAAGAGTCAGATAGTGGCAAAGCTATTGTTTTCAGCCCAGAGGGCTGCAGGAAGAAAGACAGTTGCTGAGTCAGACAGAATATCCCCTGGACACTCTGGCTGCAGACTAGCCTTTAGAAGACCTGCCAGCTCACCTAAGGGTAAAATCAAAGCTTAAAAAAGCCAATAGAGCTCATAAAGAAGGAAACTCATTTTTAGGATACCATTTTTTGGTATTTTAACTTAGATTTGTGGTGAAGAAACCTATGGAATCTTGGAAAATCTGTATGCACAGTTTGTACAGTATCTTTCCAACCTCAGCCACTGCTGACGTAGCCAAGAGCTCTGAGCGCTGCTAGGCTGCATGCTGCTGTACCTGCTCCTGTTACCATGGGAATGGATGCTGGCAAAACGAGGATAAGAGTTTTAAAGTAATTGCAAATATAATTAGCACTTTCACCTTTCTGGAGATTGGCTCCCCAAAAGCCCCCAGATAGTATACTCATCCAATTCAAACTCATCAATACAGCAATTAGTGTCTAAAGAGGCATTAGTTAACATGATCAATGTGGGAATGACACACAAAAGGAAGGCATTGTTGCAGCAGGGAAGCAGTGGGTTCCTGTGGCCTTCTTTGCCTATTACTAAAAAGGAATTCGGCTCCTTTGCTGTGAGTCAGTGTTCCAGTTTCATCCTTAATTAATTCAGAGTCAAGAGAAAGGGCACTTATGTGAAGAGAAGCTCCCAATGATGGCTCAATGAAGTTTGCAGAAGAGAAGGAGGGGAAAGAAGTCATTATAGCAACAAAGTTTGAGATCATAGAGAGGAAGAAACCTCATGGGGAAATCTAAGTAGCAGTGTTTCTTATTACACTGGCACTGTCTGAATGAGGTGCATCAGATAAAGAAATGCTCCTCAGAGTGGCATTACCCACCCCCTATGCACAAACCTTTCATCCAGGCAGCGAGTGCATCAGTTAGTACACTGTGATCTGCACCCGTTTCTACAACATGGCAAAAGCCTTCAAAGGTCTCTGTTTTTCCACCATCATCTCCTTTTTAACTACAGAGGTCAGAAGGGAATTTTGGAATTTTGTACAATTTCACGCTTCTTCACTAAAACCTCAATAGCCTGCTTGTATTCAGGTTCAATACAGAACTCACCTTCAGTGACCAGTGAAGTGACTGCTTGCATAATTATTACTGTTTCTAACAACATTAACATTTAGCTGGATACTGCCTGAAAGGTTTTGGCTGTGATTATCTGGCAGAAAAAGATGCGCTTTCATAAGAAACTGGTGAATGCTCTGAAGAAAGTTAGGGCAAGATAGTAAGTAAAATTTTGTAGAAGATTTCTTGGCTTACTAGTGGATCTTTACAATCTCTAAACACATACTGTAATTAAAAAAAAAATATCAATTACCTCTATTCATCTCATAATATTCTCTTAGGCTGCCTTTGGACAGGGCTGGGCAGCAGAGCCAAGCTCCAGACAGAACTATCTGAAATGAAGCTGTGTCCCTGGGGATGTCTTTTGTGCCAGTTCTGCTTGTCGTCCGTCTATAGCCCCCAACCTGTTCTCTTTGGAGTGTCTTATTACTTAAGCATTATCACACAGTCCAGTCCTTGCACAGCAGAGCAAATAAAGCATCTTTGTACCTCCCATCCCCATCAACAGTGATCTGAGGTAGCACAGTGATCTTTCACCTTGTTAGATAATTATGGGGGGGGGGGGGCAAAGGGGGAAGTTGCTTTAAGCTATGTATTGTTGTACAGCTATTTCTCATGCATCTGGATTTTCAGGACCCTTTAAGATACTAAGTAATTTTCTCCTATTTATTCAGTGCAGTTTTTTTTTGTAAAGACACTGAGATCCAAAGATACTGTTATTCAACAAAATATGACTGAGACAGAAGATTATATCATCCAGATGCATTTGTCGTAGTCTGTCTCCCTGCCTACTGCTGTTAAATGCTTTCAAATGAGTGTGAGGGTTAGGCTAAATTCTTCCATTAAGGGCAAAACATTGCTGTGGGTGGAACACTTCTCTGCTTTCCCCTTGGCTGGACAGCTTCCTTACAAGACAGCACCCTTGAGACACTTGTGCACATGAAAGACACACATTTTATCATGGCTTGTTTCAGAGAAGACTAAGAGTTTTTCCTGCAAGGACAGATATGTAGGGGCAAGAGTGGTGAAGATCACCCATGTAGAGACTGCTGGAGGGAACCTGTCATGCCACCTGACTCTGTCAGGAGGTATTGTGGCTGCTAGGCACTGTGTTTTGCTCCAACACACAGTCTGGACAATTTCCAAAATGATGTTGTCTGCTCCAGACGCTCCAGGAAGCTTCCAAGATTCCTGGGCTCCCCAGCTGGTATACAGAGCCCTCCTGAATAGCTTTCATTCCCCAGAAAAACAAGACAGCCAAAGCCCTCAGTAAGAGCTTTACTTTCTTCACAGTCTACTGCCAAATTTCTTTACTAACTAGCTTTAAAAAGTTAAATGCTTAGAGACAACCCGCTGATGCTTGCATTAACCAAGTAACTGTCTTCAGCTGTAAGATGGTCACAGCTCACACAACCATGGTGTGTTTTGTAGGCCAGCACAGCTACACCAGACTGAGTTCCAAGGCAAGCACACAAAGAGTTAGGAGGTGCTATAATTAAAGTATATAAGGTTAGGAGATGCATAATTACGTTCAACCATAATTACACCCACTGGTTACTTTGCTTTATGATATAGTCTTCAATTACATGACCACCTCTTTTCTTCTTTTCCCTATGGGATCCATGCCTATGTCAGGACAGTCTACATGGGACAGCGCAGCAGGACTGCCCAAATTGCCATTTAGCACACTGGGAAGTGCCTTTGCATTGCATTCTGTTCAGGACAATCTACCTTCTTGTGAAGTTAGGCTCGCAATAGAGATGTCTGAGGCATAAGAAGTCTGAGCTCACAGTCTAGAATGTTCTCATGCAGATTTGCAAAAAAATTCAAATTTGCATGTCTGGCTTCCATATTATTAAATCGTATATTTATAAATATCTGCTGACAGCAGCATCTTTATGAGCTGCTTTCTTAACTATAGGATAAGAAACTACTTACTGGGACTGAACTTATTCACACAAAAGGCCTTATCCAGCCTCAGTTTCTGTAGTAAAATTCTTACCGACTAAAATGGGATCAGGATCATGCCTCTGGCACGCACTATCATGCATTGCTCCCAACAGAGCATTGTTCAGTTCAGCCAAACCAACAGGAAAAACTGCCAGAGCAATTTCTCAAATCAAAGCACAAATACATGCACATGGCATGACAGACTGGTAGACTACTACCATTGCTTACACTGAAAAAGTGAGTCGTCTCTTCAGTGAAAAAGAAGTGGGAAATCTTTTTGTGTGCATTCTGAAATGCAGAGTGCAGCACTCGTCTTTTACAGGCACTCACATGTCAGCATCATAAAGAAATATTTATACTGTGAGCAGCTAATAGTAATCTTTTGTAATTGCTGCTTATTAACATCCTCATACTTTTGAAGCATGGTAGAATCATAGTTTCAGTGATACTTTTGAAATAACTAATGCAAGGCAATACGAAGTGTAACCATTCATAATTTTAGGCTCCCTGTCTGAAATAAATAATCTATATACCAACTATACTGGTGGTACTAAAACACAGTCCCAAATGACAGGCTAACCTAAATCTGATTTTTAAAAAGATATCATTAAACTATATTTCTCCTTATAATTTAAAACCAGACAACTAAATCACGGAGCGTACTTGAAAATTCAAGATTACATGCACTGAGTGAAGGATATGAAGACCTTACTTTGGTTTAATTAGTAGTATAACTATCTATCCTGTGAAATAGGAAGAACTGCAACAGAAATTCAAAATATGTGTCTATCAGACAAATATGCAAAAGAGGAGTCCTAACAATAAGAAAACACAGATTTCAGAATTCATGTATTTTTTATTTGCTGTGACTAACCTGGCAAACCATTCTATGAAATAACGTAGTGAGGCTACTTGCCTTCCTGCAGCAGAGCACTTGGCATGGCATTCTTGGCATCACAAATTCCATCAATAAATCTCAGCAAGATTTTTGGCAGCAAGAACAGAACTATTTCTACCTTCCTTTAATCACACTGGACAACCCAGAGCTGTTATGATTCAGTGCCCCTGGAACAACTGGAGAAGGTTTTTTGATGTATTACATTACACCAGCATAAATAAGATTAAAGATCTTACTATATATCTGGAAACAAAACAAGTATTTGGATAAAGTTGTATTCCCTTCCTCCATCCTCCCATAGCAATAAATATTTTTAACCTCAATCTGTTATTTATATGCTGTTTATAAACAGTTGTCTTACCAATATCTCATTTACTCTAATTCATAATCTTGATATGAATGATATCTTTTCATGTTCCCACTTCCAAAAGTTAAAGTATCATATCAGATTTGACTATCAAGGAAGAATTAACTCTGAAGCTGAAGATTATAATCACCTTCTTGTTTTGTCCTACAATTACTACCCACACAAGTGTCGTCCCACTTTTAGTTTCAACACATCCTCCATACATCCACAGCACATACACGCTGTTGTCATTTGGCAAGTTGCTTTCCTGCCCTTTGATCCTTTCTTAGTCTGTGACATCTACATTTGTGTGTCATCCTTTTATCCACGTCTCCAAGTGTTAGACACAGAGGAGCAGCCACATAGATATCCAGCCCATTTCACTTGCAGCAGCAGCCTTGTCAGTAGTTCTTCTCACCAGTAATTCACAACTCTGGCTTTGATGCCATACCACTGTTTTTGAACATACTATTGTTTGAAATAACTGTCTTGATACTGTCCTTCAGGCTTTAGCTTTACAGCTCTTCCCACACTGTGAGATTTCAGGTCTAAATGAGAACACAGAGGTAGTACAACACATATAATTATTAATATTAATAGGATGGCTGAAATAAATCTATCCCTTACACAGAGATATCTTCTCTTATTAAAGTTACCTTAGCAGACATTTAAATATTTGGTGAACCTCACAGTTCATTTATTCTGTAAATTCATGCTGAGCAGACAGCTGACTTAACAAAGCTCCACTGGCTTTTAGCAGACCTGTATCAGAGAATCCCTGCTGAGGATTCATTTCCATCCAACAGCTACCTGAAAACACATCTTATTCATGTTAGAGTAAAACTCTAAACCTGGCCATTCTATTACAAAAATCTGTTTTTTATGGAAAGCAATATGTCTGTAAGCATCTCAATGAAAAAAAATTAATAATTTTCTCCATTAATATTTCAGTGAATAGTTCTCAGCTAATATGTCAGGAATTGTTCAAGTTCTACCACTGACCAAAATATAAATTATACAAAAAAGTCTCATGAAATAAATGTTGAGAAAAAAAGATTATATTGAAATCCAAAGCTCCAATTAAAAGTATTAAAACATTTCAACCAGTACCAACTCTGATAAACCATTCCAAAAAACTCCTTCTCACCTACTTTTATGAACTCTCACCTAAACTGAGAAGTTACTTTCTACATGTAGTAAACTATAGTTTGGGCTTGCAGACCTGACTGCAAGTTAGGCTGCCCAACAAGTCCTATTATAATGACCTGTTTTCAATTTCTTTTAAATTTGCTGAACTGTAACAGTTTGAGCTGAAGTTCTCCATGCTGAATATGCTCCCCAGGCTGATTTCAGTGAGGAAAATGTTCCCTGAATTATTTTGGCTGTCTCTGAAATCAGAGAAAAGTATTATACATATTATTTCAACAATTAAAAACATCTGATAGGAACGCTTTAAAGTAAGATTTGAAACGTGGCAGAGAACAAAAATTGTTTTGAAATGTCCTTTCTGCTTTTGTCATGAAGATACACCTGAATTTGGCCTGGTTATATACCTCTAAGAATATGCAGTTCAGTAAAAACCTGCTGCAGTTATATAGCTAAAAATGTCTAAAATCCCTTGAAATGCTTGAACCTCCCACAGGTTAGACTAAGCTCAACTGCAAACGAGCCATTTTATCCCATGCAAGAGCTCCCTTCAGGCCACAACCACCGAGCTGAAGTTGGGCAGACTATAGTAACAGCTGCTAACCCACTCAGGCTACAGCAAGATAAACCAGCAGAAATGTGGAAGTGCAGCTTGTCCCTTCTGTGCCCTCAGTGGTGAATTTTCTGGCAGCAGATAAGGAAGCCAGATAGAGCTCCCTGTTATTAGTGCAGAAGGAACAATCCACAAGGGAACTGACTGAACAATTTTTCTAGATCTTAAATCTAAAAAACACACTGTACCTTGTGAGCTATTGTAAATTCTGCACTTAAATCTGTGCTGTAGAAAAGATTATCTAGAAAGTATCCCATTATTTCCTTTATGATCTCAGTGGACTATATAATTAAAACCAAAATGTACTTTAGCCTTTTGTTTCCTAGTGTTAGTCATTGTGTCCTTGTGAAATGTATTTCTCTCCATGTCAGGGACTTCTTTTTCCTCCGAGACTGACAATCTAGTCCCTCACTGACAACCACAACAGCACCAGCACATAAGATCTGTGAAACTAATGGCATTACTGACTGAAATGTTCAGCACAAAGGGCCACGGCTCTCTTCACCCAAGATCATTACCTTGTTATAAGAAAATTCAGAGCCAAAAGAAACAAATTACAAGGCTTAGAATTTATTTTAATTTTTATCTTCAATCATCAGACTTTGCTCAAGTGCTCTCAAAGTAAGGGTGGACATGAAAACATGTTGGTGAGTATGTTGAGAAAGCATGCAAAATAAGTAATTCTTTTCATAGCAATTCCTTTTGTGCATTTTAGTCACTGCAAATGCACTAGTCAGCAAAAATAACCTTGAATATTGTTGCTTTCACCATATGAATATTATTCTAGTACTTTATATGTCTCTTTGTATAATAGACAAGAAATACCTTAATTTTATATTTTTGTGTTTATAATAAATGATTCATTCATATTTGTGTTTTCTGGTGAAAAGTCAGATCTATAAAGTTCTTTTGGTGAAGGGAAATTTTATCATCACTTTACTGATCTCTCCCTATTTGTATTCAAATCTCCTGCAGTCATAACAAGCATCTTCTACTTTTCTGGCTGAACATTATTCCTTTCCCCCCTCAAAATTAAACCATCTACAGCACTTGAATATTGGTTCTCTAAAGAAAAGGGAGATGACATAATCCACAATAACTACAGCATAAGGAGATAGGCATCCATGCTTAGATTTTCAAATCCAAAAGAATGTTTGATAGTTGCCAAAATACCTTCTCTAGGTCTAACTTTTTAAATGTAGAGAGGGATATTCTTATCCTTGTTATCCATTCGGTGAAATACTTTAGACAAAAAATGGTCAATAAGAGGAGGACAAAAACTTTTAAATGTTCGGCAAGTTACCATAGTACGGTTTTTCAGATCCTTTAACAATGGCTCTCACTGAGCTCACTAGATCCTCATTCTCTGAAAATCAACTTAAATAACTAAATAACGTAATACATCACTTAAATAACTAGCTTTGGACTCTGTATTTTAACATGTAAAATTGCAGCTATGAAATACTGTTAATACAGGTTACACATAGAGGAGTTACACTTTGTCCTTGGGGAAAAATCAAGTGGTTATTTATATTCATTCCTTCCTTTACTGTCAGCAGAATAAAAAAAAATGTACTCACAAACATAAAACATTTCAAGGTGGAAGTAGCCACAACACAGATAAAGAGGGTTCACAGAGGCAAAACTGCTACCAGAGCACAAGACATAGCCAGGATTTATGAAAAGACATGAAGGGAACTTGTAACCTTCATGCTCAACCTGTATTTGCAATGTAAGATGGTTCAGGTTCTCTAATGACAATCTGATTAAAAGTGAGCACAGAAATGTTATTACCTAGTAAAGACATATCAAAAGAATCATATATTATGCCAAGGTGCGCTGTTGCTTACATTGAGGTATCAATTTGCAAGTCACATACAAAAAGTTTTCAAACACTCTCAGAACCATTTCAGAATTCACTAGCCTGAACTCACAATATTATCCAATTATTAATAAATTTTTGCAACAGCCAAATCTAATTAAATATCAAGAAGAAAATTATATTCTGTTGTCCTTCCTTTTAAACTAAGGAAATTCTTTTTCATTAAGTCTTTAAGAGAAAATTAAGTCTCTTGTTTTCTAAGACATCTTGCTGGTTTTTATGACATACAGCAATATTTCACAAATAAAGTACTTACGTGTTTTATTAAACAAACTGAACAACCTTCCTTAGACAAAATTTATCCTCTGAGGATACTTAGCACATAGCAGAAGACAAAAAGGCAATATAAAATATGAAATGCCTCAAAATTAGGAAATATCATATCAGTTAGATGCTAAGCTCTGCAATAAAATCCTTAGTGAGACACTCAGCACTAGAAATGATTCATTTATTGTTTTACATCTAAAATTTTATTTCTGAAATTTCCAATTCTGCTGCTGCCTAAATTTGTCTTCTATGTTAAATTCTATCTTATCATAGTGCTTCTGCACAAACCAAAACTGACTTCTTATTAATGAAGTCAGCAGTGACCTTTGATGAAACTTTCCATTTTAATTAATGTTGTACAAAATTAAATAAAGAAAAATTATATCAGCAACTGAAACATCTTTGTTATCATGGGAAAGTAATCCAGAGAAGCATCATTTTTGTTACAGATGTGGGCCAGCAACAATAAAAAAAAATGTTTCAATAATAATTTTTAATATTTTAGGAACTTTGTTGATAACTAAACAAATGCTACTTTAATAGACACATTGGGGATTTATTTAGCAAATTATACTACAGTGGCCTAAGAAATCACACCTCTGCAGCTTCCCAAACAGTGTGCTGAGTTAGAGAACTGAGCCCAAATTAATCAAATACGCGTATCAGGCAAGTAGAATTTCTAGTCTCTGAGGTTTATCTAGCACAGAGCACGCTTAAAGGGGCTTGATTTTCTCTTTTCCTCTTTTTGTTTTGAGATACTCATTTGCAGTCTCTGCTTTGAGTGTGGAATGTCCAGAGCTAAAAGAATTGAAAACACAAAGCTACTCACTCTGTCACCTTTTCAAAACCAGGGGACTCCATCACCTTTGGACACCCAGAAGACATGGCACGCTTCTGCTGCAGAAACAGTCTGTATCTTGGGTCCTTGTCAGTTATCTTCTAATTTCAAGACCCTTAAGAATCACAGAATACCAGGCTGTAAGAGGACATCAAATATTATCTGGTCCATGCAAAAGCATGGTCTACACAAGATGGCCCAGCACCCTCTCCAGGTGGATCTTAATAGTGTCCAAAATTGCAGAATCCATCACTTCCCTGGGGAGATATTCCAATGGCCTATTGTTCTGTTAAAATTTTTCCTCTTGCATCCAGATGTAATCTCCCCAGCAATAACTTGTACCCATTACCCCTCCTCTTCTCCATGTGGTTCCTCCTAAAAAGAGAATCTCCATCTTTTTTGTAGCCACCCTTTAAATACCGGAACAGAGGGATAAGGTCTCCCTTGTGCCTTCAAGCTCCTCAAGGCCAAACAACCCCAGTTCCCTCAGCCTTTCTTCACATGCCAGGCTTCCCAGGCCTTTGATTGTCTTTGTGGGCCTTCTCTGGACCCTCTCCAGCCTGTGAACATCTGTTTTGTACACCAGGGACCAAAACTGAACAGTGTTCCAGCTGAGGCCTGACAACCAGCAAGTAGGGTGGAATAATGATTTCTGACAAGCACTGGGCAAAGTGGGATAACTCTTCACCTCTGCTGGTGAAGCCCTTGTTGAAGCCACCCATCCAGTTGCCTTTCTTTGCTGCAGGAGCACACTGGCCACTCAGACTGAGCTGCCTATCCACCAGGATCCCACACTCCCTTCCCACAGAGCTGCTCCCAAGCCGGGTAGATCCCAGCCTGTGCTGCACTTCTGGATTATGCCTTCCTGGATGCAAGACCTTACACTTGTCTTTGTTGAACTTCACACTGTTCTCATTAGCCCACTCTTCCATCTTATCCAGCTGTTCCTGCAGGGTAGTATTCCCTTCCCAAGCATCCACTTCCTCGTGCAGTTTGTTATTATTGGAAAACTTCATCAGGGTACACTTAATCCCATCTTCCAGACCATTTATGAAGGTATTAAATTGTGCTGAGCCCAGTATCAATCCCTGGAGGACCTCACTTGTTGCTGGTTTGAACAGGAGTGATTTCCCACACCACTTTGGGTGCCTTAGGTCAGCCAGGTCCCCACTCACCCGACAGACCACTTGTCTAGACTGTAATGCAACAGTTTCTCCAGAGGAGGCTGTGGAAAGCAGTACCAAGAGCGCTATTGAAAGCCTTGGAAAAATCCAGGTGAACAATGTCCACTGCTTACCCCACATCAATTGTGCAGGTTGCTGTGTTGTAGAAGGTGACCAGGTTTGTCAAGCACAATTTGCCCTTGGTGAAACCATGCTGCCTTTTCCCAGTCATGCGCTTCATCTGACATTTGATAGCCTCCAGGAGGATTAGTTCTGTAACTTTCCCAGGGACAGCAGGAAGACCAATGGATCCATATTTTCCTGGACCCTCCTTTAAGTCCTTCTTGTAGATAGGGGTGACAATAGCTTTCTTCCAGCCTTCTGGAACATCCTCTTATCTCCTCAGCTTCTAAAAGATTATGGAGACTGGCCTCACAATGACATCAGCCAGCTCTCTTGAAACCCTTGGGGGGATATTGTCAGGGCTCATCAAACTGTAGGGTCAAGCTCCTACAAGATCCTAACAGCTCTACCTTCACTGACAGCAGCTGTTTGCATCAGCCTGGATTTTTGTTCCTAATACCAGTGCTGGTGAAGACAGAGGTGAAAAAAGTGTTGAGAACCTCTGCCTTTTCAGCACTGTTGGTGACTGATTCATCTCTCCTGCTCAATAGCAGGCCAATATTTTCCTTCTGTTTCTGCTTGTTGTTTATGTACCTGAAAAACCCTTGCTTGTGGTTTGTGACATCTCTGGCCAACTTCAATTAAGGCTGAGCTTCTGCTTTTTGAACCAGATCTATGCACACCCTGAGAATGCACTTGTAGTTCACAATGGGTATTTGCCTTGAAGAAGATAATATGTGATTTGCCAACATAACTCTTTCCATTCCAGCCTGGGTAATTATTGTAATTTAAGAATTTACAATGCCCAGGCTTTAGACATGCTTTTGAAGAACCCAGGTAGGACTTTCCACTTGAGGCTGACTTTTTTGCCATGAAACCTATGAATGGCTTTGTAGTATATCTCCTTATGTCCAGGATATAGTCTATGAGACATAGTTATATGACTAAACTGACTGGATTTTTCTCTGGTGTGCAGATAAATCTTTCCCTGTAATGCAGACTCATTTTCCCGTGATCCTAGATAAGTCTTGCAATTCTCTGTGTTTTCTCAGTGTTCACCATTAGTTTTCTCTAACATCTGAGGGTGGGTTTTGGTTGTTGTTTTTTCTTCTTCACAGAATGTATCTCTCATAAAGGGTCGGGAATTCTATTTTCACACATCTTTGGGAGAAACTCCCCTTTTTTAACATGTCATTTCTTCACCACACCAGGCTTACCCTTGTATACTAAATTTATGTTTTACCTAGGTGAGAATATCACACCCCTCCCCATAAATGTTCTCCTAAAAAACCTGATCCACTGCATTCCAACTCATTTATCATGTTATCTTTCTATTCAGACTGAACAGATCATTTAGGAAGACCTCTTCCCTTTTTGTGTTCATGGCAGAGAGGTTCCTAGGCACAGCTCTAATAAGAGCTTACTGCACTGGATAGCTGATGGCTAAAATGAAACCAATTTGTGATTTATGCAATTTCCATAAGAAGTCAACCAAACCTAATGTCATTCCTAGGGAATGAAAGAGAGGAAGGCCAGCCACCTTAGACTTAATCCACACTTTTACCATGGATTATTGTAGTTAAATTCTTAAGAGCCAGAAGTTCTTAAGTTCTTCAGACCAGATGTTACTTCTTCAAGTTAAGGGGGACTGCTGAAAGTCTCTAGCAGTGTAAAGTGCATACAGAAAACAACATGAAGTAAAAAAGAAGTTGATTTGCCAGTAAATCGGAAGATCTTCAGATGTGGTTTATATCTTTTTGCAGATTCATGCTTGTTCAATCCCTCCCTTGCTCACTATCTTCCAGTAGAAATGGTGGAGGGGCCTGTGGCTGGCCTTATGCAGGGTTTACCATGCTTGACAGGAAAGAGAATGACCCTGTTCCTGCAGAAATAGACAAGGCATAAACACACTTGGGCAGAAACGCATTCATAATGTGAATACGTATGCAGACAACATACCTGTAACACCTTTCAACTTCTGATGGTTTTCCTTTTCTGTAGAGAATGTCAGCTTATTTGTATAAAAATAACATTTCATTCTAAGAGAAAAATGCTATTTAGTTTAATTGCACTATATTAACTAATATTTTACAGATAGCTGATTCAAACCCTATCATCTCTATGGGTCTTAACTCTGAATTTTCAGTAGGATAAAATTCTTTCATTTCTTGACAAGGCTTGAAATACAAAACCACACATAAAAACACTTACCAAAGTGAATAAAATGTGTTTCTCTTGGTGCATCATTTCAAAACACAATGTGCAATATATCTCAGAGTTGGAAGGGACCCACAAGGATCATAGAGTCCAACTCTTAGCCCTGCACCAGGGCACCCTACACCATCCCCAAGTGTGCTTTTAGACATTTCTCATTAATGTTTTAGGCTAAAACTCTTTCATGTTTATAGAATCATTTAGTTCTTGTAAAACCCTTCTATTACTAACAATATTAATAATATCTTATACATTATTTGGCTGTAAAAATCTGACTAGATTTCTGATCTTTTGCCAGATTTTGGTAGTAACTTATCTTGGATGTTGAGCCATGACTAGTTTTTAGCAAATAAAAGGACAAATACAAATTGCTCAGTTCTTTACCAAGTCCTTTCCCCACATTTAAAGTATACATCTCAGCTAATTTGTTGACTAAATTCCAGAGGACAGCAACGCTTCAATGGAGAGGTGTGGGAGAAGGAGGGGGGGACAATAAGTTTTGTGCCTTACAGTTAGACCAATCAGAAAATAACAGCTCTGCAAAAAGAAGTCATCTGTTAAAACCTAACTGAAATCTGGAAATCCAAAGGAGACAACCAATGAAGAAAAAATAACTGCCTAGTCAAAAATCCCATTTGTAACAATAACTTGGGGTTATTACTCAGTTTCTACTTTCTACAGAGAAAAACAATGCCTTCTTCAACAAGAAATCAAAGGATGAATTTATCTCCTGTCACGTGGAAAAACATCTGTCTGCTCAGTTTTCTTACAAAAGTTTGTAAATCCCACAATTATGCAGTTAAAGACAACTATGTCAGGTTAAAATGTTTGCTTAATTTAAAAGTACATTTTCCAGTTGCTTTTGCTTTCCATTAGTGGTTTAGAAGGCAAGAAGTCCTTGGCAATGAATTATATTTGGCAGTGTTACACCTCTCCCCTGAATAAACACGCAACAAACTTTTTTTGCTAAGATTTGATTTACAGAACTGTAGTTTTAAAAGGAAAGAGGCCCAGGAAATCAATCTGATTCTATTTCACCCAGTTACTCTGAATGAAATCATTGTGTTTGGTGAACATGTATCTTCTGAAAGAGATTTCACTTGTCTTGATAAGACATTGAGAACTGACAACCCCAACTGTTGCGACAAACTGCTTAGAAAGTTGCTTGTCTTCCTCACTGTTAAAAATGCTGTTATTTTGTCTTTGAAATGACTGGCCTCAAATTCTGGCTGACATTCTCCTACTAAGGATTAAAGAGCCTTTACTATGTAATGGCAATACCTAGAGACTGCAAGTCTCTGTTCTTTCTCCATAGTGGATCAAACAGCAGGTTGATTTGTTACAATATCCTATCTCTAGCAGTGGCTAAAAGCAGATGCCTAACAGAAACATGAATAGGGCTGCAATATATGATATTTTCTTCAATATTCTTTGGATTTCCACCCCCTACTTTGTAGGGTCTTCCCAAGGATGAATAAGGTTTTATGTATTTAAATACTCTCCACTGGCTTCTCTTATTTTGAACTTATATATTCTCAGCAAGGAGTTCCACAACTTAACTTTATTCTACATAGAGAATCACCTGTGTTCATCTGGAATAATAAGCCCTACTAGTTAAAAATCCAGACACTAAAATTCCATATAATTGCTGATACAGTATACAGAAGTAGCCTCAGTAACTTGTTCTTAAGCAATATTCTTGCACTCAACCATCATGAGATTCCCTAACCATTCTTTGCTATAGTCTCCTAGCAATTCAGATTGAACAGACTGCTGTAACTAGCCTCTAGATACTTTTGGAGGTCAGTATTTTACAGAATACAGTCCTCCAAGCTGTAGTTTTAACCTAAATTTTTAGTTGCTAAAGGCATGTTACTCGTTCCTTTGCCCATGGTACAGAATTTTTTCATCTGAATACCCAAAGCTTTCTAACAAATCAAGGAATTCCCTGTGACTGCCTTTTTTGGTTAATTGTTTACAAGTTCTATCACCAATGCTGTTATATTACAGTACTGTGTAATGCCTGAAGCACTTAGATCACTGTTCAGTGGTAATTCTATGCCATTAGGTACTCTAAACAGTTAGCTATTCTTAATCCATTTTATATATCCTCTATTGATATCATGTAGTGTCATTTTAAATGAAAATATGCACATTAAGTCAAATACCCCTTACATAAATCTTTTTACAATCACCTTCATCAGGCTTGTAATGGCCACAAACAATTACATCAGGCTTGTCTGACAAAACTCTTTTTTCCTAAAATTGCTCACATTCTGTGAATTATACTCGTTGTTTAATTTTTCAGCAACAGAACCATATTTATGCTTTCCCACCATTTTGCTTAACTTGGCTTTCCAGCTGAATGACCAATAGTCACCTATTTGGTTTTTGAACACTAGAACTCACTAGCACTGTTCTAGTATAACGGCATATGCCTAGTTAGCCCAAGATAACCAGCACTGGGAAAAAATCCCTCAACACTAATTTTTGTTTGTTTGTAAAGTACAAGTTATTCAGCCCTACTCAGGCCAAAATGTTTTTTCTTAGTAGGTATTGCTCAATATACTCTTCTTTTAATGGACTGGAAAGTACTCCATGGTTCTCACATGCTATGATGACATCACATTCCTTCTTTGTAAATGCAGAAGAGAAAACAAAAATTCTTTTTGTTATCATTTGCAATATTACCATATTCATCTGCTGACAGGTCTGTAACACAAATCGGATTTATTTGTTCTTAATACACCGAATTATACGTATTATTTGCTATAACACTTTCATCCGTGTTTCTTTTCATTGCCAGTCTTAGCCTTCTTTATAATTTTTATCACTTTACAATTCCTCATTTTATAACTATTTCCTACTCCTGACTTCCCACTTCTGTTCTGTTTATTTTTAATTGCTGTTTTTACTGGTGAACAGATTGGTTCTTAGTAAGAATTGTTCACAAAGATTTTTAAGTTGTGAAATTGTGGGATTCGGGACAATTGAATTTCAAAGACACACCACGTCTTATTCACATTTCATTCCAGTGATTTTACTCATTGATTCTCCTAACAATGATATTTTTAACCTTTTTAATTCATCAGGAATATAGCACAAGCAATTATTGGTGAAGTCTATCCTCTGCTAATCAATACTGAACAAAATTAGGTCATGGTTCTTGGTTTCTAGGCAACCACTAACTTCCAATTCATTTACTTAATTTGTCTTTATCCTAATTAGGTCTAAAATAGATTGACTGCTGTTTGGAACCACATCTTTTGTATCATCTGCACTTCTGCAAAGGCCAATGATGATTAGCTTTACAGGATTTCCAGCACAGGCCCCACAAAATGAACTTCCCCCATAACTTTTTTCTTTCCACTATGAGTAACTATTAATCTTCAGATGTCAGGAAGAAGTCAAGTAACAACCAGGTGCATAGTCTCATGTTCTTTCGTCTGCAAATAAGAATAGAAATCTATTTACAGAAAAGCACACCTTTTTTCTAATTCATAAAACCATGAAAAACATTGAAGTAGCCTTTCATAATCAGTATGCATTGTTAGTCTTTTCCCTGTTATCTACCTCTTATATCCACTTCAACTCCTCTACAGCTATTGTCAAAATACCCTTCTCCAGCTTCATCCTTCCACCTAACTGGTTTCCTCCCTTTACCTTTGATTTGTACCACATAACCTGCTGATGTCTAGCCTCTCTAATCCCTATCAGTAATCACTTACCATGCCAACAGCTCTGTGCTTTCAGGAAACCCCTCCAGGAATCTGCATTTCACTCAACTACCCTGCATTACCTCCAAAGGTACTTGGAAATTGTTTCATTTTTTTCAGAGAAGCTGAGATCTTGAGCTTGTAATTCACTTGTTGCACTACCATAATTTTACTTCTCCCATACTAAATGACTGCAGTCATTACAACTAGTTGCTGTCTGATCATTTGTTATAACATGGTTTAATGAAGTTGTTTATCAAAGTCAGCAGTTGACTAATCTGGATTATTGATTATAATGAGGAAGAGGGTTTTTTCTGCAATGCTGTGATATTAATAAAATACAACAGAGAACTACAATGCTCTACTTTCCTTTACAAACATTAACTCCCCAGGTCTTAGTGCTCTCTTTATTAAGTCAGCATAACAACCAATAGCCACCACACCTCAGAAATTAAAGTTTAAACCTTCAGACTGTTTCTACCATTTAGGTTTGACCACATGACTTGCAAGCAACCCAGAAAAAGCCTACATGCTGGACCTATGTCAGACAACTAGCAGCAGGGGCTGCTGAGGCTATCACTTTGTGACCCAACCACATGCTCAAACTATTCTGTCCTTTACAGTGAAGCAACAGAAAGAGAAATCATTGCCTACTACCCACTTACTCAGTGATAATAGGCACTGTCTCCCGAGTCTCCCATTTTACCCTTTCCCACTAATTTGAAGCTCTTGCTGTGAAGTCAAAGTCCAAACTGAATTTCTAACACAAGAAAATGATAATCCTAAACAAAATGAAATTCTAAAAAGATACAATACTAAACTTGGAAAGGTATCATTTTGTTACAGACAACAATTACTAATTATTTCTTCATTTATTAGAGTGAATATATCAGGCTTTCACAGTTTTGAAGTTTAATTCAGTGGAAGCATGGGTTTAGCAACTCTAGAATAGGCTGGGCTTACTGGCACTGTTTCATGTATGTGATTGTTTCTGGCAGTGACAAGTCAATTAACTCGCGTTTCTTGGGGGACTCTATCTCACTGCCTTAGAATAGTGTCCGAATAAGTTGTTTCCGATACAGACAAAAGTTTCATGCCTATGACAGACAGCTGCAAAAACAGAAAAGATTTCTTTCTCCAGGTTATTTTTTCCATGCCAAGATCTGGTATTTACAATAAAAAATGTGAACGTGAATTTCGAAGAACAACTTTGGTTGGAAGGAAAAAGTAATTTAGTCCAACCCTGATTTAATTCAGAAGGCCCCACGAAGTCAATATAAAACTTAGCAGACAAGTTTGATATTTTACCACATTAAGATGTTTCATAAGCACTTTTGAATGTACCCATTAGTCTTCTGTGTTGAGTGCAGTTTTAGCTATAGGATGATCTAACTTAATTATTGCCTGATGCAGGCTGAAGGAACTGGCTTCTACAAAAACAAATTACAAAAAATCCTATTCTTTTGGAACAGGTGTAGAACATAACACTTTCATTTGTGGTTACATTAGTTTTTTTCTCCTCCCTACACACATGGATATTCATCTGATGCTATTTTAACCATACAGCCATGTTGGCATTTTCATATGAATGTAAATAGCAGACATTCTTCTGCACTTCAATATCTTAGTTACTCTACATTGTACAACAAACTAACACACATACTAAAGAGCAGGAAAATAAAAAAGTTAATTGTCATCATTTGCATCAGTACTGTTCTAAATCTAACTTTTAAACCACCACATGACTTTTTATCATTTCATTCATTCATTCATGGCTGGGCTTCGCGAATGAAGATTTGGGAAGGGCTCTACCCACATTTGTCATAACAGGCACACTGGTGACTAAAATGTCACCATATTGATCACCATAACTGGTCTACTCTGGCCTCCAATCGGGAGGCCTGGAGACACACCATCTATAACGCTGCTGCTTCCTTTGAGAACACACACAGGATCACTCTCAAGGAGAACAGACAACGCAGAAAGAATCTTGTCTTGCTGAATATACCATCTAAGGAGTCTTTCTGCTGTGCCTTTTGCAATCAGATATGTCTATCTCATATTGGCCTCATAAGCCACCAGTGTGCTTGTAACAAATGTGGATAGAGCCTTCCTAAATCTTTGTTTGCGAAGCCCAGCCATGATGATGGGCCTTCAGTCACCTTAGGCTGAATAGGCTTCCATCAGTACGATATCGAAGGTAGATACCGTCCTGATCATCAAGGTCTGCTGTGGCCCTTTGGAGCATCATGCTGAAGAAGATTGTGAATAGGGTTGGTGCAAGAACACAGCCTTGTTTCACACCATTGGTTATTAGAAAGGGCTCAGAAAGTGCATGGCCATCTCTGACTTGGCCATGCTGATCCTCAGGAAGTAAGATAATAATTTTAAGGAACCTGGGGGGACATCCTAAACGTTCCAAAATCTGCCATAGACCTTTTCTGCACTGTATCGAAAGCTTTGGTGAGATCAACAAAGGTTGCACAGAGACCTTTGTTCTGTTCCCGACACTTCTCTTGCAGTTGTCTGAGAACAAATACCATGTCTGTGGTACTCCTGTTGGCTCTGAAACCACACTGGCTTTCAGGTAGAATTCCTTCTGCTATAGCAGGTAATTAATCTGTTCAAGTGTATTCTTGCCAGGATTTTGCCAGCAATGAAGAGCAGTCGGATTTAACTCCTTTCTTCTTATACTTTCTTCATGACTGCATCATGAAGGTCTGATGGTAGTTTGCCTAGTTCCCAACAGTGCACCACAAATTTGTGAAATTTGGCATGGAACACTTGGCCCCCATGTTTCCAGAGTTCAGGTGGAATTCCATCAACCCCAGCTGTCTTGCCGATTTTCACCTGCTGTATGGCCTTAAGAGTTTCTCCCAAAGTGGGGGCAGTATCCAATTCATTCTTCACTGGTTGTGGTGTGATGGACTGAATTGCTGAGCCTTGAACTACACGGTTGGTACTGAAAAGAATCTGAAAATGTTCAGACCATCGATTCAGAATGGAGGTTTTATCTGTAAGAAGCGTTTGACCATCTGCGCTGAGTAGAGGGCTTTGGACCTGCTATGTAGGTCCATATGCTGTTTTCAGGGCCTCATAGAATCCTCTGTGATCACCCATATCTGTGCATAATTGAGTTTTTTCAGCTAGATCGATCCACCACTTGTTCTGGATGTCACAGAGTTTCTGTTGGAGCTTGCTGCATGCGAGACGAAAGGCTGCTTTTCTTACGTGACAGGATGGCAGTGCAAGGTGTGCTTGGTGAGCAGATCTCTTCTTCCTCAGCAGTTCCTGGATTGTTTTCATCAAACCAGTCCTTGTTCTCCTTGAAGGAGAACCCTAAGGATTCTTCAGAGGATTGCTGGATGCTGTTTTTAATATGGTGCCATAGTGTTTCAGGAGAGGGATCTATAGAATCTATAGAATGATTTTCGAGCCTAGTTTGAAGATTTGCCTGGAATCTGTCTCTCACTGTGGCTGACTGGAGATTGTTAACTTGGAGTCTCCTCCTTGGGATACTGCCCCTTTTAGGTTTGAACTTAAAATTGAGGTTAAGTTAACAGCACACCAGTCGATGGTCTGTAGACATTCTGCACTGGGCATCATGCGGGTATGCATCACAGACATCTCTCCGTTGCACCAAGACATAATCGATGAGGTGCCAATACTTGAATCTAGGATGCATCCAGGTTGTCTTCGGACTATTTTTCTGCTGAAAAATAGTCATCTCATATTTTTGTTTATAATTACTACATTTGCAATTATTCACCTTGATTCAAGACTGCTGATTCATACAGAGAAAGGTCTCCCTCGTGTGGAAATCTGTCTACCAACTGTAAAATAAAAACTGAATTTTGCTTCTTAATAGAGGTTCCATTGCTTAAATTTGCAGATTCATTTAGGGAAGTATCACTTACTATATTTTTGTTTTAGTTCTTCAGAGCTATCATTACGGTGTGAAAGGAAAAAATATGTTGATAAGACAGAATCACAAGAATTTTAAACATGTATAAAAAGACAAGCAAAATACTTGCAAATCCAGTCAGAACACAAGGGAAATTAGTCTAGACAAAATTCACATTGGTATAATCTTGCATCCATCAGTTTCCTCAGCTTTCCTTTATAGCTGTGCTGAATACCTTTTGAGGTGTTCTCACACGTGATTTTCATGTATTGCCTTTTCATGACACAGAAGAACTGCGGCCTAAAACTATAAGTGACTATGACAACTAGAAATTAGTTAATTATGTGGGCTGTTAAGACTGCAGAGTTAATCTGTTCTGGCTACAAATCTTTATGATTTCTCACATCTAATTGCTGTGGTTAAAAAATAAGGCCTGTCACATTTTGCATTTCAGAAATTGATTAATCTCATTTTTTCCTCCCCAGTTTAAATGCTTTAAAAGAAAATCAAGAAACAAAGTTTCACCTGAACATTCACAACTGTCAGGCTTTTTCCCCCCTAAAACAAACTGACAGATTTGACCCTAAGTCAGTGCTTTCAGTTTTCTTTTGCTAGAAAAAGAGGAAGTCTTTTGAGTTGACCAGGCACGTTTTCTTATTTCACTGTTGAACAAAAAAGTAAAAACACCAACCATGTTGACAGCTATGGTTCAAATGTCTAATATGTACAGGATAGTAAACACAATTAAAGCTTGTTCATATACATGCTGTAATACTAAAACCAAAGTAAGACAAGATATCTAAAGACAAGAAAAGTGCACTTGGAATTTACAGCTTTATTTGGGTGCTGAGAGTTGCCTGGTAAAACTCATTTTTCCTGATCTTGCAGAAAAACTACAAAATAATTCCTCAATTACTTTCACAGTCCCACAGCTGAAATCATTAAATCTATTGCACTTTTTTGTAGCACGTCTGCATGCCACACTGCAAAGGAATAGGAAAATTTTCAATTTACTTTTATCATTCCCACCAGGGAGATCTTCTTTCATTCCTTCTTTATTTGTATCTCAAAATACTTCACAAACCATCTGAAACCATTATAATTGCTCAAGTACAACATTTCAATGCCAGTGTTGATATAATTTGGAAACCAAACACCAGACTTGTGATCATCGACAAAAACAAAAAAGTGATGGAAGAACTGCTAAGGTCATAGATTTTGGCTGGGTTTTTTTCTTTTTTTAATTATACTATGTAAGTATATAAATGATATAAGAATTTAACATGCATCAGAATGAAGTCTAAAAGTATCACACATCTCTGGCGTAAAGCTCTTTGGGGCAGGTTCTCAGTCTTGAAATCTGTCAGGAAGTGAGACTGAACCCAAACAATAACAAAAACCAACACGCTTCCTCTCCATCAGAGACAAAGTGAGCAGTCAATACAAAGGAAAATACAGAATAAGAATGAATTTGTTTCTTTTATTGCTGGTAGTGTCTTTTTTATCCCCTCCAGATTTAAAATTCACTCACAAGACACAATTTAAGTACATCTATTAAAAGAGAACCATGGCATCAAATCCCCATATTGATTAGTATTATTTCATAACAATTAAAAAGAATTACGATCCAAATTCTTCAGCTTCATACATCTCAGTTTTTTCCCTGATGTGTTGAATTTTGTAGTCCTATGAAATTTTTTTTAAAAATCATATTTTTATTTTTACAATTTAAAAAATCATCAAAAACTGACCCAGTTTGCCTAGAGTGATACATAGTCAAGATGTGAAATACACTGACATTTCCAGCTCATTCCATACTTATATGCCATTACAGAAGAATCATCATTTTACTGAACACATAATCCCTTACTCAATAAGAAAGCTCTTTGGCTTGGTTTACGCCCCAAGAAATTTTGCAGCATATCCATTCCATCCAAAGATCCTCCAGGTTTCAAAATAAGGTTTCTGTATTTCATCCCAGCCTGAAGGTAAAGCAGAATGTTAATACTTCTTATCTTGCCAACTGCCTCTTTTTCTGTATTTTTTGCATATTTAAAAATCCACTTATGATAAAACAACTTTCCTCCTTCCAGATTTCCTTAAAAACAAATCAGGATACAGCACAAGTATAATTTAGATCTGCTGGAAGAACTCAAGAGAGCAGAAATTCAACCAATTCTTGAAGAAATTATTTTTCTTGTGGTTTTACACTGGTTTGGAAGCTACAGTCATAACTTCTCTGAAAGACATATAGTATAACAAACATACAATCTACTCAAAATCTTCACTGATGAATTATCCCTGTGGTTGACTGGTAGGAAAAAATCCATAACATCTTTCTCTCTTAACTGATGATTTCTCTTTCTTTAATCTCTGTTTGGAGAACAGAGATGATACTCCAGAGATAGACAGCTGTAGCATTGTAGAATGACATGCACATATACACATATTATATGCACAGTAGTATATTTAATACATCCAAACATGTAATGGGACTTAACTCAGGTTTTACTTTCAGCAATAAACATTACTGCTTCAGAAGGAATGGATTTCTATAAAAAAATGAATGAAGTTTCTGAGACAACAGGAAGTAATGAGGAGTTTCTTAATAAGAGGTTGTATTTTAAAGAACATATTATATCTGGAGAATTTTGGGCTTCTGAGACATGACTATAGAAAAGGAAATGTTATTTTGCATGCAGATGTCCCAGATGCTTCTGATACTGAAGAAGACACTTTTAGTGTCTTTTTCCTTTTAGGCACTATATATACATGCATACACTTCCCCCACAACTCAAAGCCATGGGATTACAGGACCACATTGCTTCCTGTACTGTAAGAACAAGCGCAGGTCTTTTTAAGTGATGGACTTCCAAGACTTAATTGAACTACCATTTGCAGTCTGCGTTACATTAGCCATTTAGAATTGTCTGAATTACTGCTGCAAAAACCTAAAAAATTCACTGAAAATAAGCTTATACTTCATTATTTGGGTTAGTTTCCTGAACATCAGCAGCAAACGAAGATTTTATTCTTTGTCAATTAAAAGTACTATTTGAGTAGACTTGAGTCGTTGCTGTTGTCCCTTCAGAGCCAGAACACTGCTTAGTTATAGGGAGACCAGAGGTTATTTCAGGTAATGTGGAGTGAGGAGTGTGAACTGAGGAGTGTGGTAACCAATTAAGTTAGTTAAGTGTTTGCTGAAGAATTTTTACAGATCCAGTTTCTGAGACTAGATTGTATAACTGTTGTTCAAAACAGGAAGAGAGGTTTTATTCTAACAGGAAGAGGTAAGCCAAATTTCTAAAAGCCCTAATCATAACACCATAACAATCTTCTTTTCCTGCTATTCTGAAGACTAGATATTCTGAACTCTAGATATAATGAAGTATGAGTATTACAAAAATCGAACAGTTATCTAGTATTTGGTTATAAAACATTGTTTGTTGCATCTTGTGGAACACTATTGCACTTAGCTAGAATGCTTCTTTGGGTTGAAAAACAACTAATATGAGAAGATAGCATTGAAAAGGGAGGGAAAAAATCTCCACTGTTACACCTCAAGTTATATCAGCAATCAAGGCAAATTGCGTGCACACATACAGTAGAAAGCGAGTGACACACACATGAATGATCAGTTTTCTTCCTAACTTAGCCTGGATAGCAGGCTTCCCATTAAAAGAGGCACTAGTTGTCTTTCAGCTGTACCACAGCAAATATTCATAATTTATTCTCAAAGCCTCCCATACACAGGCAAAGAAAACAAAAATTCTCACAAAAAGCAGAATAAAAGGCATCTCCCAGGAGAAGTAAAGGTAACAGAGCAATTCTGGTGAACTATGACTTAGGGTTTTGACTATACAATCACTCAGTGTTGAGACTGCAAAGTAAAGCAGAACAAAAGGTCTGTGATGACACTGGAGGGGCACCATCTGTGTCAGAACAGAAAACTGACATGAAGTCCCACAACTTTGGCACCAGCACCCTTAAACCATCTCTCCCAAATGCTAACAGTTATAAAACCCAGCAAGTCTGACCTCTCCTGAAATGCTATTTTTAGGATCCATACGAACAACATTTTCTAAGAAGTTATTTTATTCTCTCATTTAGCTTGACACATCTTCTCTGCTGCTCTTGTTTGCAAGTGACAAGACTGCCAATGAACAAACAGGTCTGCTTATTCTCACATGTACCTGTCATGAATCCCCATCCCTGTAGTATCAGTCTTGACCTCCAAACTCTTTGTCACTTCTTCTCTAAAACTGTTAAGCTGGCTGCTTTTCTCCATAAAACCCCTTTCAGTTTTACTGGCCTCACCCCATCTGCTCTTTGGACTCCTCTCTTTGTTCAGATCAAAACCTAATCTTGTTTACTGTCACCACCCTCTAGAGCTATGGACAGTTCTAGAAGTTCTGGTTGCTGTGATAAGGAAGGAGAGGAAAGAAGGCAAATTCCAGGAGAGGAAAAGGACAGTCATACATTTTTCTACTCTTTCCTTTATTTCTCTCTTGTGTACCTCTACTGAAAGGAAGAACTAGAGCTGGCAGCTGAATCAAGAACACAAGAGGATCAAGACCAAAAGACCAAAAGACCAAAAGACCAAACTTTGCCAGAATTAGCAGGACTACTAGCCACATCTCTAACTATCCTTTCTTTCTGCTTAAGGCAGAACAGATTGGAGAGTTACACAAGAAAAAAAAGGCCCAGTAAATCTAGAATCTCTTAATGATTAGGACTTAAAAATGGACTTGGGAGTATTTTATGCTGTGCTGTGACAGAGAAAGCTCCGAATGAATTCAATTTTCTATGTAGTAATTACATAAAAGGACCACACAGTTGAGGTACACAAAATGTACTGGAAATGGAAAAAGAGCACTACTATCATACAGGTTTCACAGCAGATGAATATGCATCTGTTCCTGCAACGGAGAAATGTTTTTTCAGTCTAAAATTACAGAGGAAGGCATTAGACAAGGCAACACAATGTCTTAAGTCTTATAATATTAAATGCATAATGATGTAAGAATTGTATTAAAATCCAAGTGCTCTTGAAAATGTCAAGATTATTTTCTAAAGTTTCTGATACACTTTTTTGTTGTTGATCTGAGTTTGACAGGTACAGAAGTACTTGATCAAGATCAAGATGGCAATAAATGTTGTTTCAGAGACAAAGTGCAACAGAAGTGTTCGTTAAAAAGTATTCATCACCTACCTTTGGATTCATTATTCCCTCTTGCTTAAAGCAGCTATAAAAGATATCCATGGAAAACACTTCACTCCACAGGTATCCATAGTACTGACCATCATAACCACCTGCCAGATGTCCAAAAGTAGCTGGCATGTTTGTTCCTTAAAAAGTAGATTAAGTTATTTTAATAAAATACAGTACTTCAAGAATAAATTAATAAGGTATTTATATCAACTACTTTTAACATAAAGGGTCTGAGTATCCCTCAAAGTATTGGACATACTCGCTGACTACAAAGGAAACTTAGTTTCCCATTTTAGGCTACTTGTAACTCCAATACAGATGTGACAGAACATCTGAAGTGGAATTCACATCATGTCACATTAAAATGTATCCTGAAAAGGGTTAATTTTTATATTTACCTTAATTTTCCTTCAGAAAAAATCATTAAGATAATCCTAGGTTTCAAAATAACTATTTAGGTTTCATAAAGTAGACTATTTCATAAACAACTCTGGGGGGGTTGTATGCCAAGCATTACTGGGAAGGAATGGCATGTTAAATTGAACCATTTGGACATGCTGTATAAAAGTTTCATACTGACATACCTGGAGTGGCAGGAATTCCTAGAATCTCCATACAGTATTTAGCATATTCATCCGCTGGGTCAACAGATAGCTTTGTATGCAGTGCCTGGTCAACTTTGCTCAAAACAATCTGACGGAGGGTTAAAAGGCCTAAGTGGGTAAGAACATTTAATTAACTAGCATCAAAGTAGCTGGAGTTTCATTTGCAGCTTTCCTTCAACGATCTCAGCATGCACATTAAATGATTAGAATTTTAACTGTGGAACAAACTTGGAGTTGCATCGTTCCCATCTGAATTGCTCCAGTTACAGCGAGTTGAGAGGCAGAGTTTTAAAAAAGGAATTGTCACTATAAGCTCCATCTTTTCAAATGTTATTTTCCTCACAGATCAAAAATAAAATAAAGCAGATATTTTTAAAGCAAATCTTAATATTTAAAATAATGTTTTCAGCTGCCGTTGCTTCCCATATATCATTTCACTCAGGGCTTGAACAGCTGATAGTTAGTATATCTACCCTAAGACACTTCAAAGAACACCAAGAACTGCTGCAGCAGCTGCTGTAAGCTTTTTTTAAGAAGCTACAAGATATGAACCTTTACCCAGACAAAATTCTTTGCAGCTACAGAGTCTGTACAAGCCACAGGGACAAAGACTTCTTGTTCAGGATAGGAAAGCAGTATGAAATAAACAGCAGTGTCTAATGACAAATTGTACTATAAATGAGAAGCCCTGATTAGAGGAACAAAGGGGTGGGAGTGATAGAATAACAATGATATGATAGGCAATGACATGAGATTACAATCTCAGTTTGGAGATACATGTAAGGTAGTACAAGATGGGGCAGGAGAAGAAAATTAGAACCTTAGTTTGGGAAGGCAGTATATCTGCTGAGAAAGTAGAGAATATGGACTTAAGGTTCTGGATTTAGAAGTTAAGAGGCTGTTTGAACAATGCAGGGCTACAGGGCTTCTGTCTGGGATATGTTATCTACGTTCATTAAATCTGAAAACAACTTCCATGTCTGTCAAGTGTCATGTGCAAATCAAATGTAGACAATACATACAGAAAATCTGACACTGTATGCACAGTTCCTGCTCTTGACTACAAATAAAATAAAAACCAAAAACCCCACAATAGACGACCCCCCCTTTTCCCCCATCACACACACCACCAAACCTCCTCCCCTTCCCCAGTTTAAAATGAACAATGCTGGTAGGTAAAAAAGTCACATGAAGAGGAAAAGTATTTTAGTACTGTGGGTGGCCTGGAAAATCAGAGCTGCTACTGTCCGGGCAAACAGTGGTACTATCATCATAGAAATAAATCAAGAAATAAACCTAGAAAAACAGTGATAAGTGTACACACAGAAGAAACTGAATGGGTTTTCTGTGTTCATCAGTTTTTTAAATAATGTATTTTTGAACATATGCTGTGGGGAGAAAAGGCAGAGAGATACCTGAATTAGCCAGTCTAGAGGCAGCAAGTTTCTCAAGGAGAGTGTCTCCAACATGGGTTTCATCTTTATAATGTCTTGACATTTGCTGTAGTGGCTCCTTCTGCCACACCCAGTTTTCAAACATTTGTGAAGGTACCTCTACAAAATCTGTTTCCACGTTAGTTCCACTAAACCTAGCAAAATCAGTCTAAAAGAAAATGCCATTGAATTAAATGAAAATAGAAGCCATGATTTCTAGCAGAATACAAATTTTCAGATGTCAAAATTTCAGTTTTAATCGCAGCAAAAGGAATCATTTGAACAGATTGATAATAATAGTTTAAAAATTAAATTTAAAGAAAGGAGGAAAAAGAAAAAATCAAGACATAAGACTATTACAAAGGAACAAACTAGATTTCTCAGTGGTTATTTACTGCATTATCGACTGGTATGGAGCAGTACTTCCATTTTCTTAACATTACTGATTTTTATCTTTTAGGTTATGACAGTAACACAAATGTTTCCATGCTGTCTTGTCACATGGATATCACTTGTGAATTATTATAAAAATTTGTTATATTACCCCAAAGTAAAATAATAAACTCCAACTATACACTTTAAAAACAGTTTACTGTATTACAGTTTACCACACCGATTCACAGACTTTACTGGACCAACTTATCCTATTAAGCTTTGTCCTACTTGCCTTAATTCATAAGACATGTGGCCAACATACAGCTCAATTATTTTAGCCAGTAATACTTGGACTGAAATAAATAAATCCTAGCAACGTTATCCACGAAAGATTTCCAAATCTGACACTTTATTACTGAGGGAAGAATCTTTCTTCTGAAAGCCAAGCACATTAGAGCTTTTTATTTTTTGCTTCGGTATTGTCAATAACTTCATATTTAAGAAGCTCCCACAATACTAATTTTGAGGAAAAGTTTGTACAGTTAATATTCCACACTCAAAACATTTCTAAAAAGTCAATTCTGAAAGACAGTTGTTCAAATGTACCGAAATTATTTGGTCTTATAGAATCATTGAATAATTAAGGAAAATACTTTTAAGATCATCAAGTCCAACTGCCAACCCAGCACCACCACCGTGTTCACCATTTAGCGTTAATTTTTGTCCTCATGTGCCACATCCACATGTTTTTCAGACACTTCAGGGATGGTGACTCCACCACCCTCTTGGGCAGCCTGTTCCAATGCTTTACACTGCTTTTCTATCAGTGAAAAAAATTTCCTTTCCAAAAACATCCAATCTAAACCTCTTCTGGTGCATCTTGAAGACATTTCCTCTCATCCTGTCACTTTTTATCTGGGAGATGAGACTGATCCCCACCTGGCTACAACCTTCTTTCAGGTATCTGTAGACAGCAATAGGGTCCCCCCTGAGCCTCTCTTTCTCCAGGCTAAATATCTTCAGAACCCTTAGCCACCCCTCACAGGACTTGTATTCTGTACCCTTTTCCACCTCTGTTGCCCTTCTCTGGACACACTCCAGCACCTCAATGTCCTTCTTGTAGTGAGGGGCCCAAAACTGGGCAGAGGACTTGAGGTGCGGCCTTGCCAGTGCAAAGTAATAGGGGACAATCACTGCCCTGGTCCTGCTGACCACACTATTTTTGATATATGCCAGGATGCCCTTGGCCTTCCTGGCCACCTGGGCAACTGCTGGCTCATGTTCAGCCACTGTCAAACAGCACTCCCAGGTCCTTTTCCTCATAGCAACTTTCCAGCTCCTCCTCCCACAGCCTGGAGTGCTGCCTGGGGTTGTTGTGATGCAAGTGCAGGACCCAGCATTTGACCTTGTTGAACCCTATACTATTGTGCAGATCTGTAGAGACTTCCCACCATCTTGTCTTGTAATAGGTCTACCTCCTCTTGCCAGACCAATTTTATGTTTGTTTTTTTTTCCCTTCTCATCAACATACTAACAAAACAGATATCCTCATTTAACCATACACATTATCCATGCATCACACTAACAAAAGCCACTAGACATTTGGGTCAAGTCACTTCAAGAGTTCTCCTAACAGCATAAACAAAGCCCCTCCCTGCCCTGATCTCACTTTCCAGCAGTATCTCTCTCTTTTTCCAGTGTATTACACAGAGTATCAGACCTTTACCAGCAGCTCACAGATTCCCTCCCATACGCAGCATTTAAATGTCAAGTCTTAACATGCTTAAACAAATAATCACATGAAACAAGACAGTGTTTTGTACACACAAACTCTAAAGACAGGATGTTCTTATGTGGGATTAGCAAGTCTGCACACATGCAAATAACAATTCACATACAATACAGCAGCACTAAATATGGTAGCTATGCACACAAAAACAACCAGAGCAGTGTGAGAGACAACTGGAAAGGAGGCCTCCCTCACATGCGTGCAATTCCATAGCAACTAAAGTACATATGCAGTAGAATTGTTGGCTTGAGCTGCCCCAGCTGGACTCCACAACAACCAGGCACATTCTCATTGGTTATGCTGCAGTCAGTTTTGTACCGTTTCATACCAATGCTGAATGTGTTTCATTTATAAACACCTTCCTTATAGTCTAGGTTTTATTCCTCAATTTGTGGTATGAGAAACACTGAACATAGGGTGAAGATGATCAAAATAATCGTTATATTTTTCCCTTCAACATGATTCAAAAATATCTAAGCAAGTCTAGTTTCTTATTAACTCCGGATTTAATATATGGATTTGTGTGACTATTTCTTTATTCTGCAGTCCCAATCTATAGGATAATGGTCAAGAATGTAATGTGGGTCATACTTCTTTGATTTTATTATTTAGTACTTGTTTATACAGAAGATGAATGAAGTGCTGCACAAAGTCTGGATTTGTAGACAGTTATGTGGATTTTTTGGTGAGTGAATACTGACATATCTCTCTCTAATATAAAATTTTCATTAGACTAATAATAAATTTATCATCTGGCAGAATTAATTTTAGATATAAGTAAAAATGAAACCAGAAATATTACAACTTTATTGGTATCTTGATGCAAAATCTGAGACTAACTTCAGTTCTGTCTGGTCACTGTGAGAAACCTATCCTATCAGATAGCAGAGTGGAAAATACAATGGCTCAGGCATTTATGCTTTTGATATCAAGAGTGACAGCACTCAAGAGTACTAAATGCCAAAATGCTGGAGGTCATCTGGATTTAGAAATTATTTTCATTCATAGGTACAGGACTCTTTTTTACTTTTAATATCCAGAAGTGCAACTTAATGTAATAAAAAGCCCTCTGACAAAAACCATGATAGAGCACCTTCCTCACCTCATACATCTACCTGTGATGACTGAATAGATGCCTCCATGATGCAAATGCAAAAGTGTATGTTTGTATGAAAATGTTTTTCATAAGGAGGTGTATTTATTGCTTCAGTTTTAAATAAAAATTAAAAACAAACCCCCAACCTGACACTGTAAAAAATAACCAAAACATCACTAACCTGTGCACATATCTGATGCATTACGTGACCAAATTCATGGAAGTAAGTCTTTACTTCATCATGTCGCAGTAATGATGGACGATCCAATGCTGGTTTTGTGAAGTTGGTTACCAGAGCAGCAACAGACATCAATCTGCTGCCATCAGAAAGGAGACAGCCGGGCTGTAGACCAAAGCATGCTGCATGCCCATACTTTCCCTCTCTGTATAAGAAAATAAACCAGACACTATCTTCAAACCTGCTCACCAGAACGGTGAAGCCTATTCAAGAACAGGGACAATCAGTCAGTGTCTTTACACACAGCTTTACACAGAAAAATTACATCTTTTCATGATTTCTAGAGACTCGTTAGAGTGAGTCTCTTAAGAGCACAAGGGGAAAAGTGCCCTCTGTAATCTTGCACTTAGATCACAACAATTTAAGATTCTCAGCAGCATTTACATGAATCTGATTTTTACTATAATACTGGAAGTATACATACTTTAGATGTCCATTCTGTTTTAAACTGCCTCTGTAACAGCAAGGACTAGGCTGTATTCTCTGAAGCAGTATTTTTTATTTTATTACAGGAGACAAAAGAATACAGTACATTGCATTTTTCATGGTGATCCAAGAGTTTAGAGAAAACTTATTTTGAAAATTTTGCCCTAAACTACCCAGTTAATACTCAGGTTAAGTCAGAGAAGTCTTACTGACACATAGCTTCAGCAATTCACACGACACACATAAAGATGGAAGCAGGCAAACAGGTGAAGGAGATAGGTACATTATCCTGAAAAGAATAATTTATGTACTATTGTACTGACTAACCTAATTTTCTTAGGCCAGAAAAGCCTTAAATCAACTTATATTAAAAAAAGAATATCAGTCAATTTATAAATTGTTAAATACTAATTTAAGAAAACCTACACCAAAGCAAACAAAAACCCAGTGACAGTCAAAAAGGACTAGTTCAGAATAAATTCTGTCAAGTCAGTCTAGTTTCACAATCTCTGACAAAACAGAGATGATGCTTTAGATAGCTACAAAGAGAGCTGGAGAGGTAGATATCAACATGTAAATCTCAATGTCTGCTCAACAGGAATCTATTCTTGCTACTGATCTATTTGATATTTTCTCTACCAGTCTGGCCAACAGGTTAAAAGTACAGATACAGACCAACAGAGTACAAAATACACATATAAAGTGTAAAGAGGAACTAAGAGAAACTAGGAACACTCAGCAGACAGAAATATAATTGATCAATAAAAATTAAAACAGTATTAAGATTATGGATATTATGGATATTATGGATAACTGACAATAGCAGTATTACAAAAGAAAAGTTTACAAAGTAGCAATGCTTCATAAACTGAATAGAAGCAAGAACTAAGACAAATTCCATTTTAAACACATAAGTAAAACACTAAATCATAATTACCTGGGGTAAAGATCCAAATAGAACTGCCCTAACATTTCTCCTGTTGATTTATCCTTTACTGCATAAAGAGTAACACTGTCATGCCAAACATGAGCACTTTCTACTTGCTCAAATACAAGTCCCAGCAGCTCCTGGTAAATATTCAGTAAGCCTTCTGTAACAGCCTCAATTGGGAAGTATTCCTTCAGTTTTTCTTGATCTATAGAGTACTTCAGCTCTTCAGTTTTGTTCATATAATAATGAAGATCCCATGCATTGATTCTTCCATCATAATCAAAGTTTCTTTCTTTACACTCCTTTTTCTTCAAATCTAGAATGAATTCTCTTTCTTCTTCAGCCAGTGGCTTTAGCTTCTTACTCAAATCATCTGAAAAAAAGATTGCCTTGGAGTCAACTTCTGCGTTACTATAATGTGTATTCCTATAAAACACACTCAAAACTTTAAGCACATGCTCCAGAAGGGGAAGTTAGAGTTTTTTCTTGTCCTAGTGAGCCTTAACTGCAGGCATGCTGTGATACAGTACTCCAGTAGTACTACAGTACTAGGGTAGACCTAGGAGAGCTGTGAATGGTTTTGAATTTAGATTTTTTCAAAGATATCAAAATGGAAAGTAACACTAGACACTTTTGCTTGAATCCTTTGATTTTATCTCATGTAATCTCAATTTTCTTAATATATTTCTGCAGCAGCAGCAAAAGACTACAACTACCATTAGTTCCTGCAAGGGCATCACAAAATTCAATACTTCTAGCTAAAGCCCAATAAAAGAACAAGAGACTCAAGAGTTCTTGCTTCCAGACTAGCAAAGTCACTGGGTATTAATCTCTATGGTACAAATACTTTCTAATATACTTTTCTTGGACAAGAAACCGCCTCAGCACTATGAAACACATACATTGAATATAAAATATTTACCCTTACTGAAACTTCCATAAAGTACCTACTGTACTTATTCTCTTATAAGTATTTCTGGACTATCAGACACTTTCTTAAGAATTCAGATGAATGTTCATTGTTGATATCTAGAGTGTAAAATCGAGGAATTGCCACTCCTCTTTCTAGGTAGTCTGTAAGGCACTATATACAATTACATTACATTTACATGACTGAAATAATTGTATTTCATGACTGAAGCTTGTATTGTGCTAAATTTAGAATGTGTCAGGAGAGAATGCTCTTCTTCTTAGCTGTAAGATCAGCTTATGAACACTGATTTAAAACATGAACAGATAGGAACACAGTAGAGCAAAATACACTGTCATGTTTGTAGCTGAGGATATATCAAAAGAACTAAATTAAAGGTGACAATTAATTTGATGAACATTCTCCCTCTGTGAGAAATACCATGAAGCATGATATTTATGAAAAGTATATGATCTCATATGCTTTTACTTCGTAAAGCAACTGCTAGATTTTGAGTGTCAGCTTCAAAACAAATGAAAAAAACCCAGTATTATAATAATATAGTGGATACAAAAAGAGTCCAAAATACTTCACATCCACCTAAAAAACACCAGGTAATTCAAACATTTAATAATGCAAAATTACCTGTGAGTTGTCAAATATATGGATAATTGGTATGGCCAAATATGCATCTGATCTGAAGGAGCATTTCAGAAGAAATGCAACAGAATTACAGGTGAAGGAAGAAGAGCATTTGAACCTCTTTATTGATGCATAAACACAAAAACCCCACTACCAACAAACATACCTTATTTTTGTACTAAATTATTTGGAGGGGGTTATTTGTATGATACATCAATATACACTCCTAAGTGGTGTTAGGACACATTAATAAAGGAACACATGCTACTCTGTGGAACTACGTAATTCCAGAAAGTAGAGATTAATTCCATGCAAAAGAGTGGGCCCACTAACGTCAAAAGCATGACTATAAATTCATAAACTGCTCAGTTCAAAATTTTCAAGATACCTCTGTTATCAGATCAAGTTCCATTACAAGGCTTTTGAATTCCAGATTTAATCCATCATTCCAGATTTAATTTTTTAATTCAGATCATGGAAGCTGCATCATCCCATACTGTAATCTTTTATTATACTTAACACAGTTGAATCAGAAAAAGACACTAAGGCTATGGATGCACAAAAAATTGTGCAAAAAATGGGAAGGGAAAGAAAAGCTGCAATTCTGATGCAGCCTCTTGAACTGATAAAATTGGCTAGGCTGCACATATTACTTTGGTTCTAAATTAGGATAACTGCATTTTGGAGCAGAGAAAGACACAACCACTTGTTTATATCGGCTGTCACAAAGCAGCTATTTTCAGATTTTCGCCTTGTGCTTCCCTGATTTGGAGCAACTGCATTTGTACAGCTACAGTCTAAAAAATACATGTGCCAGAATGGAGGCAGTAGAGTTCCTTTTCTAGCTACACATGATGGATACTGTGACCCAGTTATGTATTTAAAGTAATCTTGGCTGAGTAATCATGTTGCCACATCAAATATAAAAGTATTGCTTATAAATGAGAACAAACCTAAGAAGGTTGTTACATTATCTGTGCTCTTTGCAGTGTTTACCTCCAGGACAAAGTTGGCATGTGTATTATAACCAAGAAGCTCTGCTACTTTTGCCCTTAGTGGAAGCAATTGCTGAAGAATTTTTGTGTTCTCCTAAAAAAGAAAGTAGGGAAATTTGTAAAGTGAAACCACATGTTATCAAAACATCTGAATAATATCTGAAATCCTATGAAACAGTAGATATTTTAAATGAAACACTTTAAGATATAAATATAAAACCCCCTAAGTTTAGCTAGATTATTGGAATTTTTTTTCACAGCATTTGATTGCAGATAGCTAGTATTCTAGTTGATCATAGTCATTACGCTCCCTATTATAAGTTTTAATTAATCAAAATGGATACCATTTCCTTTTAGGATACTAACAGTTGTGAAGAGTTTCGTTTCTTTATCAATCATTTAACTGTGAAAGGTAACAGTGAAATTGCTGACATCAGGCTTAATTGCTTGTTAGTGATGAAGACAGCTTGTAAATGTGTTGTGCCAACATTCAAAACTTGTTTGCGAATTTCCCTCTTTTGCCACTCTGACAATAGCAGTCAGAGAAAGATCTGAAACACAAAACCCTAAGCCCTGACCTAAATGTGCTGGAGGATCCTTGAGAAGCTGAAAATATAACTGTGTAAACCTCTAGTTCTGGAAAAGTGAGATTTCTCGGGGGAAGGGGGGGGTGGAAATCAAACCCTAGATTCGAAGATTGTTCCACAGTTTTAACATCAAGTACCCTTATGTGTGTTGACTTGCAAAGTGTTCAGTTCTTGGTGCCATTTTATCTTATCTTGTACTCATCACATTTCCCAGTACTTCAAGCACAAAAGTTCAACTCTGTCACTGTTCTCTAATAAATGGTTGGTACAACTGTCTGAATGACATATTCTCTATTCTTTTCAATTTTTGTACCTATCTGGTTGTGTGGTATCATCAGCATAAAGTAACTGTGAAATTATTTCTTCTTTTTATAAGGCAGGTTTCCAAATATTTTTCAGATCATTAAATATATCTTTTATAAAAAAACAGGAGGGCTTTTTACATCTAATTAAAATTCTCATCAATATGCAATGTGTTAATTTCACATTTAATCACCTGTATTTTATAATTAAAACCTGTGCTTAAATAACCCCTCTCATTCTGAAAAATCCCAAAATACTACAGAAGCCACAATCAGACATCCTTTTCTGTGAGCAAAGTGTCAGTAAACATGTGCAGAACACTACAGGGAAATTTGACAAAAGATCAAAATCCTATTTCTATTAACAGCACCACTTGAAGATTAAGATATGTACACACACGGAGGCAGATCGTCAACTTCTAAGGTCTCTGGACATCAGAATAAACTGAAGCAAGGAACTTTTAGAGATCACACTGATAAGTTTTGATTTAATAACAGCAGAACTCAAATACAACATTTGAATGTCTAGCTCCATTTTTCAATTCTGTCATTGCACTGTAGAACAACCAATACACAACATACCTCTTTGCATCTCGAGTTAAAGGCAGATTCCATTTTTCTCCTTGTTTCTGAAATGCAGCACTTCTTCATAACAGGAAAATAGTGGGGATATTTCAAGGTTACTTTATATTTGTCTTCCTCAGTCTTCTCTAAACTATTAATAAAGTCATCAGGAAGGCCATCTATGGAATAGAATTTAATAAACAGTAATTACCAGAACTACCTACTCCCCTGTTTTTGTAAGACTGTTGCATTTGTTTTGCTGCCATCTATCTTGAAATTAGAAATCTCCACAGGAAAAACACCTTTTTGCAATTTGTTATAGTTTTATACTTTTTTCTTTTTGCCTAGTGAATTTTCCCATACCAACAGTCTCTTGCTACTAAGCTAAGACTTCGTTGTTAGGCTAGCCCGAGCCTTAACGACTGCCCTACTGAAATGCTAAATAACATCGGTACCCGAGCGAAATTGTGTAAGGGAAACTCCATTCCCTCGGTAGCCACTGTTGGAGAGGGAAGGGAGGCCTCAGTTGTTTTTTTTTCTCTGGGGATGGCTCTTTAGTTCTTCCCTGACTCAGGGAGTGGTGTGGATGGATGGGGGGTTCATTTTTCAGCCGGGTCACTGGCTTCTTCTGGCCCCGAGGGAGGTCCTAGTTCGCCTCCCATTCCTCACGTCCTGCTCTGCCCGGACCGGCCTCGGATTCATCGGAAAGCGGACACCACCTGCGAAGAACCGCTGAGGGGAAAGGCGGCCCTTCCCCTCCTCCTCTCCTGTGTCGGCGGCGTTTGCACCCATTGACGAGGAAAGGTATCCCAGCCAGAGACAGCCTTTGACAGCATGAGTCTACAGGAGGAACCACCCTCTGCCCTTCTCCCTTTCCCCTTCGGTGGTGGCCCGCCTCGCCGGGACGGGACCGGGACCGGGACCGACCCTGCTGCCTCCCGCGCCCCGGGCCCTGCAGAGGAGGCGGCACCAGAGCCCGACAGCGCCCCCTGCCGGCCATCGGAGAGCAACTGCAGCCCCCATTGCTCCGGGTCCAACAGCGCCCCCTGCTGGCCCTGCGACACCGCAGCCCCGCCTCCCGAGGCGCCAGCGCCCCCTGCTGGTCGTGGTTATTGTTTTCGGTGGAAGTTCGATTATGGAATTGTTGCGTGTTCTTTTATGTTACATATCATGGCTGGGCTTCGCGAACGAAGATTTGGAAAGGCTCTGTCCACATTTGTTACAGGTACGCTGGTGGCTTATGAGGCCAATACGTGACAGACATATCCGATTGCAAAAGGCACAGCAGAAAGACTCCTTAGATGGTGTATTCTGCAAGGCACGGTTCTTTCTGCGTTGTCTTTTCTCCTCGAGAGTGATCCTGCATGTGTTCTCAAAGGAGACAGCTGCGTTATAGATGGTGTGTCTCCAGGCCTCCCGATTGGAGGCCAGAGTAGACCAGTTATGGTGATCAATATGGCCAAGGCTGAGATGTTGTTTCAGGGAGTCCTTGTATCTCCTCTTCGGGGCTCCTCTCATGTGGCAGCCAGTGGCAAGTTCACCATAGAGCAAGATCTTAGGGAGGCGGTGGTCCTTCATCCTGGAGACGTGCCCTGCCCATCGCAGCTGCATTCTCAGTAACATGGCCTCAATACTTGTGACTGCTGCTTGTTCTAGAACAGATGTATTGGTCACATAATCTGACCAGTGGATGTTTAGGATTGTACGGAGGCAGCGTTGATGGAAGCGTTCTAGGAGTGACAGGTGGTGGCGGTAGATGACCCATGATTCGGAACCGTATAAGAGAGTAGACAACACTATGGCTCTGTAAACACTGATCTTGGTACTTTTCTTCAAGTGTTTATTACGCCAAACTCTTTTGTGGAGTTTTCCAAAAGCACTATATGCCTTTGCTAACCTATTGTCTATCTCTCCATCAATCTTACCATCCGAATGTTACATATATATATTTGGTAAAGAGATGCTATTTTCTTTTCCACACCTTTTCAACTGAAGCCTCTTAATTTTGAAGTTATAATTACTCAGAGGGAGGAGTCTGGTTTTCCTCCTATCCCACCCTCGTTAGCAAACATTTCCGTCTCATTAAACTGAGACACAATTATTTGCTAAAACTTTTTCAAATTCCACCAAGGAAAATAAAATTTGGAAACGCTTGCAAGCAAAAGAGAAATACATGTAAGGCTACCAGAATGACATTAAAGAATCTCTAATAGTATTAGAGCATATTTTATGCCATGCCTTTCAAATAATGAATCCCCAAATTTTCTATCACATGCAATTTCTAGCTTAGTTTTTAAATTACTGAATTAGTTAAAATATATTGCAGGACAAAAAAGCTTTTCCAATACTTACAATTAATGTAATACACAGGGAATTGCTTGGTGGTGGAGAACTGATAAAAGGAGCAGAGTTAAGTTATGCTTAAAAAGGAGGACCAATTTGACGCAAGGCAAACACTTCAGGAAGCAAAAATCTATGCAGACATTAAGAAAACCTGCAAAGGATAACACCAAACTGACTCTGGGGAAGGATTAAAAAGGAAACAGAGAAGACTGGAAACCAGTCAGAATTTCCCTTGATCTTACCATCACTCATGGGGCCAAAACCAGCTACTCAAGTAAAACTGGAATTTGAAGAAAGCAAGCATACCACTTACCAAGTTCTTCCCTAGGAAATACAAGAAATGTGTTCTCCTCATTCAGGTTTTTGTTAAAGTCTATACACAGCTCATTCATTTTTTTCTTCATTGTCTTTATTTCCTGCATTGAGTATAAACTGAACTTAGTGGAAAAACAAAAATCAAAGTTGGTAATTTCTATCCTCCACATGAATAGTATTTCACTTTTTCCAGCTAGGCTTTCTACTAGCTGACAGTAAATACCAGCAGTGAGCAAATAACACACTGCAGGTAGCATCATACTTCACTCTCCATCAGCCTCCCTTTTATGTTTCTTTTGACCCTTAGCAATATTGTTGCCAAGGAACCCTGCGTCAGGGCTATCACTCCAAAATTCCAAACCCAGAGGGGACTGGACAGATTAAACACATTCACTGAATAGTTTTATGTTCTAACATTCAATTATTTTCTTTTATTTGAAAAGCTAAATTACAATTTTCAGTGTAAAAATACCCACTGAAATAATTGAGAATGAAGGGAGTAAAAATGCATTCAACCTACTGAAAAACGCTGCTTTGGAATTGTACAGGTATGGTATGACAAAAAGAACAGAATACCCGCACAGCATAAGACCACTCCAAAACCATTTTTAAAATCTGGATATTCATCCATCTGAAACATTTTCTAATATATCTCATAACAAATTTCTATACCTTACAGTCAAGTTCAAATAAACACAGTAGTTACCAGTAGGAGAATGCATACACAAAAAAAACCCAAAAAAACAAAAAAAACAACACCTTGCCAAAGACTCCCATCAGCCAATTTTTTTCACCTAAATATAATTCAACTATTGTCTCCTAAGGAATTTCAAAATATCTTCAGAGGCATCAGTTACCCTTAAACTATGAAAATACACAGAAAACTGTTCTCGCGAACTGAAAGATGTGGACGAAGAATGATTATTTTCTACAAAGGGTAAAGTCTACTCAAGAGTCAGAAATAAAGGTTGTTACATATATATGACTCAGAATTTAAAGAGAATTATGTTGGCATCTGTAGAAGGCTAGAAGATAAGGGGCCTATGGATATGCTTGAAATACCGATACCAAGATAGCCATGGAGCCAACTAAGGACTGTTAGTAAAAACAGCCAAGGACTTTTGCTAAAAAGAACAAGATGTGGCTGGAGAAGGGGCCATATAGAATAAGGGCAGCCCTGTTCTGGGACAAACATCCTTGTTCTGTCTCCTGAAGATAAGCACAACACAGTACAGCAGAGGCACAGAAACGAGGTGGAGAACGAGACTGTAGCAGGAGGGAGATCAAGACCACCACAGACCTCCAATGCCTTACCCATTTCCAAAAAAGTCTAGAAGAATGGACTATGCATGACGACTAATTCATTCAGAAAGTGCAAAATTTATCTCTAGGGCACGGGAAACTTATCTGTACAAAGTACGCCCACCAAGCTCCAGGACTCTGGACACCTTGTCAGTTGAATTGATGCTGGAGCCCGGATTAGTGATCTCATTCTCCCCTTCTCCTTTCTCTTTCCCCTTCTCTAATTCATCTCTCTGTCTTTTCCCTTTCACTCTACCCCTTTATCCAAAACCCACTGCCATATGCTTATACTAGAGGGTCAGGGACTAATACCAATTTCCAAGCCAAGTCTGTAATTTACTAATAAAACTTTGTAAGCTTTTGTGGACTCTCTGATTTTGTCATTCCTTTCAACCACAAGCATCTACAAGTCTTGGGTGCTCCCTTCTCCTTGAGGATGGGATGCCATAGCATCTCAGATGCTGTCAATTTTACTTCATGATTTTTGAAAGTGACAATTGCTTTCATATACATGAGTAAATCCTCTCAATGAAGCCAAAGTTTTCAGAGTCACTTGTTTCCTCCCTTTAACCTACTTCAACTTTTTTTCAGGTGAAATGCTAAAATCCTGGATACATTTTACTACAGTGGTCAATAAATGAAATTAAAATAGCTGTGTCTTTGCAACAGTTATACATATTTCTGAACCGAAGTGCAGACTAACTTGTAACATTTTTTGAGAGGTCTCTTTGCTAGGAATCTTATTTAGGCATTCTCTGTAATCAGAATATATAACAAAACTCTTCCAGCTAGGCTTCTTTTACTCTCAAAGGCTAAAATGTGATGCATACCACATCTATTCACCGAGTACTACAAGTGCCTAGCAGATTAAAAACCTTAACATTTAAACACCTTAAAGTGACTGAAGTTTAAAGGATGGATGTGGAACTAAGAACAGTTAAGATCAGAGCAGTATTTCAGCAGGTCCAAAAGCATGAAGTTCAAATACACGCTTAGTACAGCTAACCAATCATAATTTTATCCCTTCAACAGTTTATAACCTTTGCTTTAGAAACAAATGGTACATATTTACATTCAGTACTTCTTTAGGAAGATGGAGTCCATTTCTTTTTCCCACTTGGACTGATTTCTCTAGATATCGCTTTGTTTCAGGCTTTACATTTTCAAGATTGCAGTTTTGCTGAAATGACAGAACAGAATACTTGAATTAACACAGTTTAAGAAACATAACAAACATTAGAAGTGTCTGAACAGAGTTGTTCTTTAGAGCACTGTCACAGTAAAAAAGGAACATGCCTTTTTAGTGTAAAGGACTTCCCCAAAACAGTTACCTTACACAATAGTATTCTTATATCAATGCAGAATGATTTTAAAGTTTTGGTTTTTTTTACCAAGTAACTCAGCACTTTTACATGCTGTCATCATGGCAAGCCCTTTTAGTTTTCACTCCAGTGCACTTCAGCTTTTTCTGTAGAGATAGTTTTCACATACACACTTCAAGAAAATCAGTGGTATAAGGTAATACTGTACCTTATAAGTCAGAGGGATTGAAAAAACTCCCAAACGATTAGATGTGTCACTGAAGGTTATCAGATGGCATAATATTTGAGCATATACATCTTTTTTTTCTGAAACAATCAAGCAGTGACAACAAATAAACAGAATCACAGAATATTCTGAGCTAGACGGGACCCACAAGGATCATCGAGTCCAAATCTTAAGTGAATGGCCCATGTAGAAATCAAACCTGCAACCTTGGTGGTGGTAGCACCATGTTTTAACCAACTGAGCTAAAAACAATATTTCTGTGTTATGCCATTACAAAGACTCTTGAATCACCATTTCATAAAGCATCAACAATAAGAGACAGGACAGTGTTTACAACAAAACGTGTATCGGTCCTGTGCAAGTCTTCCTTCAAACTGACTACAGCATAACTGTTTAACTCAGAAACTTGCTATTTTGTCCTAAATTGAAAATAATGGTGTACACCTTTTAATTTTATCTTCTCTCATCTAAAAGGAACATTAAAAAAGTTATTAAGTTGGTAAAAAGGACATATTGTATTTAAGTTCACATTCAAATACGAAGCCGTTGGAATTAGCTATGACTTGTCTTAACAACCTCTCATCCGTTTACCTACACACAAATTAATGCTTGACTAGCATCTCTGAAAAGCACGGATGTTGAAACACGCAAATTTTATGAACGAGTCACACAACTGTGTAGAGCTGTCAACTAATGACTTGTCAGTACAGAATACCTCACTTCCTTAAATAGAAAAATTAAGAGACAGGAACGTAGCTGTATTCCAAGAAAAAAAAAGTATAAATAAGAACTCTGAAACAGATTTTTGTGTCATTTAAAAATAATCTACACAATAACAGAAATATTATCTACTCCTGCCAGTGCCCTGCACATAAGATTAGAAAATTTGTGGAAATTGGTTTCTAGAACCATGAAAGAGTTTAGAATAGCTTAGTTTTGTTTTTACTCTGTGCCTAAAACTCTAATGCATATAACAGTAGTCTACATTCAAAAATTTATAAGTCTGGTGAAACAAAATGACAGTTATTTCACTTTGTGACAAACTAACTTTTCTAAAGCAATAGGTAGACTTAACTTAGTTTACTTACTGTCACAGGAATGATGAATATATTTTTCTTTTTTATATTATGTGTTTACAGGTAATTTTTATAAGAATCCATATTTTCATGGAAAGATGATCCTACTACTATAGGTCACCACACAGCTGAAGTAAACGACAATTCAACCAGGTGACTGCATGGAGTACCCCTCACTAGACCTATGATTTTTTTGCACCTAGCACCTAGATATCACTTTTGTTTGTTTGTTTTTAAATAAAAGGATGTAAATGGTAGAAATCTCTTTTTGGGAGGAAAGTAACTGAAGAAAATCATGACTCAAACCTCATATCTCCATTCTCATTCCCAGTAAATGTGTAAGGCAAGTCACACAGAATATTTCATAACACGAAGATAAAAAAAATGCTATTGCCCTACTCCCTCCAACACTTGAGTCTCCTGTTGTGTTTCTGGCAAATAACACTCTGAAATTCTGCTGCTTCACGAAGATCTTCATGCTACCAAAAGCACTACATCTAGGAGTGTCAATGCTATAATACTCAGTACAAAAATAATTCACATATTGTTTTTCCACTGGACAACCCACAATTCCAGGGTTCTTTTTTCTGACCTAAGACTAAGTGTGATAGAAATAGCACACCTTCAAAATGACAGAGGTGAAAAATGCAGACACTGCCACTATATTAACATTTATATTAGGCTAACTCCTAGACTCAAAAACAGAAAGGCTGAGGAAAAAAAATTAAGTATGCTAAACTCTACAAAAAGCCAATGCTTTTATTACAGTAACAGTTTAAGACAGAGGATTGTGAAAAGCCTCATTGAGCTATTGAGGCACTATGCTGGATCTTCCAGTCCTTCTATTGGGCCTATGGAACTGTCATGCTCCTGAAAATATCCTGCGCCCAAATCCAGCAAAGATTTTAGGTGGAAGAAGGGAATTCACAAACACTAATTTTAAGCCCTTAAAGCCAGTGAATACTGGTTCCTCCTAAAGTTAAGACAGACGAAGATTCTTTTGGGTAAAAAGAGAAGAAAAACTAAGTGTTCTTCATCTTTTTCTGGACGACTACACATTTCTGCATACACTTTAACACTAATTAGGCTTTGTGAAGTTTATCTGCATCACAGATATGCTTAAGGTAAGAATGATACACACTCAAAAAGACATCTCAGGTCTCTATGGATAAGCAAGCCTATAAACCTTCACAAGCACAGGAATCAAGAGTGCTCTGGGGCCATCTCTGAACTTTGGTCTGATCAAGATGGTCTTCATCACCTGTATTTTCTCTGATGAACAATTTCCACAATAGAAATACTAATTTTGAGTATACTACACACATGAAATGTTGGAACTCTCAAGAAGTTTTAGAATTGTTGTGTTTGATGATTTTATATACCATTTCATACTTCTTTGGGGCAACATGTTACTTCTTCCAGGAAGAAATCTTCAGGCAGAGTAAGAAACAAAACCTACCTGGAATTCCATGAACAAAGCCTGCAGCAGCTGCTTACAACAGGCTGTTTCCTGAGGGCATGTGGGTGGAGAAGACTGTCAACATTCTTAAGCATGCCTCTGCTAGTCAGCATGTGCAGATATCAGGAGTAATAAAATTTAAAATGATACTTTCACTACCAAATTCACTTTTACTCCAAGTTTCAAACCTCTAAACAAATAAGATCTGAAGCATATTCAACAACATAATTTTATGCAGGAATTTTTTCCCCTATCGTGTCAGGAAAAGAAAGAGATTGCATTATTTTAATATTTTCTCAAATTAAATACAAAACCCTCAATCATTTTTCCTCGATCAATAGTTCTTAAATAAAGCATAATCTAGAAAGAATACTAAACAGTTGTTAGCTTGTAAAAGTTTAGCCCTCATTAAGGGGAGCAAAAACATTCAGGATATCACTGTGATCAAGCAGATTTACAAGTCTCCTAGTGGACTGTGTTATAAAGAACAGAGAAGTGTGAGGGCCCTCATTCTCCTCATCTCATTTTAATCTGGCCACGGTGCAGGACTGAATTCATCTACCTGAACTATTAAATCCCCAGTGAGGCCATGAAAAACCTGATTTCATGAAAATGTTTTAATGCCTTATTTGAACTGATAAATTAATTTCAGTAGAAGTTTGAAGTCTGTTTTTCAAAGTTCTTTTTTTATGTGTTTTTTTTAATGTATTCCTGGAGCCTGACTTTTTAGCTAGGAGATTCTAACAGGAGAAGGCATTAGAAATTCAGCAAAAATTAACAAAAAATGTATGATTTGGAAATAGCAAGATTTCACCAGTCTGGCATTATTGGCAATTTCACAGTTGTGCTACGGCAAAACTGCTACTACTTTAACAGTTATTATGAAGCTGATATATGCTCAGAGGTTGCATCTCTGGAAAACTAATACTAAAACATGCTTGCATGCTGCAGTTAAGCCAAGAAAAATGTCTAAAAATACTGAAGGGAGATTTAAGCAACAATTCTAACTGTCATAAAGGCCAAATATTGCTGCAAAGGTAAATGACAGGAAAACACCAAATGAAAGAGTTAAAAAATTTTAAGGAAGTAGTAGTAGCAAGTAACAGTAATCAGTTTTCACTAACTACTGTCAGATATCCTTGTAAATTAAAAATAGACAGATTCAGAGATATTGCAGATCTGCCCTAAATGTACTTGCATATATTATACTGGATGTTGGGGAAAACCACAGCAAATAATAAATACATATCAAACCATTTAATTACTAGCCACAGAGCAGGGGAAGAAGAAAAATATCAACATAAAGCACTATATGCCAACACACAACTGAATGGGGCTATTATATACCTGTACAAACACATAAGCAACACCCAGCTAGAGGAGAACATTTGAAAGCTTCCCTGGAAAAGACAGCAAAAGAAGACAATGGTATTGGAAGGCAGTTTAATAAGGCACTGCAAGCATTATTCTGGTTCTCAGTCAACACTGCAAAAAGCACAAACAACAACTCCAAGAAGTAGGGGCTCCAGTATCTTATTAGCATTACAAGAAGGTTAAAAATTAGTGGGGTTTGAAAGGGAAGATTCACATGTAAACCACAGGAAAAAAAAATATTTTAGTTTTCATATTTGATAGCTTCCTTGTATTATCCTTAAATCAGACTTTTGGAAAATTATTACTAAATGTCACTAGATTTGAACAAAACCAAATATTCTTCCCATTTGAGCTACAAAATAATTAGTACAAATGAAGAATACAAGATACCTAAGGGTGCTCAATTAGAAGAGAAGCTAAACAGAAAAACAAAAGGGGTAGAAACTAGTTCAACAGGAAAAGCATTTTTTGACATAGTTTTATTTTCTGGTCAAAGCAACTGATGAGCAAAAGTATACAGTGTAACTGTCTATAATGAGCAGGTCAAAAGAGGTAATTTCAGAGGTCACTCCAAGTTATATGTTCTCATTAATCTTCATAACTTAAAACAACTTCTAAATTTAAAATTCTTAACTATTTCAATACAGTGTAATTTTGGACACAAATTGAAAAACAGTATAAGCCAATGTAAATACAGTGCTGTATTGCCTCTTCCTTCCCTCTTGGAATGAGTTCAGGGAGCTCAGCCAAAAGAAAACAAAATAATGCTTCTCCTGATAGGTTTCCTTCTGTTAATTTAGCTTCCAGATTAACCAGATCATTGGAAGACTAAAGATAAAATGGAGAAAAGGATACAGAGACCTTGATATGGCCTGCAAAGAGTGGAAGCACCAAGGTAGATTGTTTTCTGTTGTATAGCTGTGTGCCACTGGAAAGATTCAATTGGCATAGACAGAGAGGAAACACAGAGTGCTTTTGAAAATCACTGGGTATAAGAACAAATTTTAGATACATTTAGATACATAACAAGTTATGCAGACATCACCATGATTTACCTGTAAATAAACAATCTTCTGAAACACATCTTCTCTCATGCTCATCTCCACATCAAAATTAGAAAGCTTTTTGTCAGCTTCTGTACTTGCTAAGCGTACCTCTTTGTCAGGTGAAATGTGCTGGGGAAAATCCAACATACTTCTTTCCACTGTTTAAATAAGAAGCAATGAACACAGAAGGTTAGACATGCCTTAAGGATAAGGAACTTTCCCCCTTCTGACATTTACAGAAGACATAAGAAACAAATATCCAAAGCAACTTGATGCTTCAGATCAGGCTTGAAGCAAATTGTTATTACATATAAAGTAAAAATTAATAGGCAAAAGGACAAAACCACACACCATAGTAAAAATAAAAACATTAGAGAAGCTATCTATTACCCAAGCCTAATTATCTCATTGTCTTCCACAAAATCAACTGAAAGGTGTATAAATATGATACAAATAGTTCATCTTCCAGAAGTCATGTAAGTGAAGACTGACATTGTTTCATAGCTGGCACAGATGCTTCCATGTTAGCACTTAAAGTCAAAAGCTCTGAATCTTTCAAACATGCCCATCTGTCCTGAAGTTATTTTTATATTGTTATGAGCTCAGTGTTAAATCCCCATGTACTGCACTCTTCTGTGTTTAAGGCAAACACAGAAGATACTATGTATTCTGAACTTTTAGAAATTAGAAGCTGAGTAATATTATTTTTTTAGAATATACTTTTGAGATTAAGTAAATCCTTGCTTATTAAAGGATTAATGAGGTTGAATAGAAATCCTGAAGTAGAAATCAATTCACCTAATTAAAAATCAGTTATAATGTCTCTACCCTTTACCTCTCCAAAACTACATTTTAGAGTAACAACATTTTAGCAACACCATTTTAGCCTGATTTAAAGCTTTGTAATTTTATGTAATGTGCAGTTGTTTTATCAAGTCCTGAGATACTCTCAGCCCTTCAGAAATCTCTGGAATGCAAACATGCGCGTATGGTTCTTCTTGAAGTCCATAGGAAACTTTCTCCTCCACATCCTGCCCTCATGCCAAAATGTTCAAAAATGATAAGGTGAGTTTAGGCAGTTTCCAACTGACTTGTAAGGCCTGTTGTCATCTCTGTTTTCTGGGATAATAATTTCCAATTACTAGGGCAGGCCTTTCATGGGGAAGGAACACACTGGCTTTAAATTCTAAGGTTCTAATGGAAGTCTTGCTGTGGTAATGTTTATTATATGCCATGGGCTATTTCACAGTAAGTCATGACAATGTCACATATAGCTTTGAAGATTAGCATTAAAAACTTAAACGTGACCCATTATGGCAATAGCATGTAGTGAAAAAAGTATATTTTGGATCAACTCTTAGTGGCTATGCTGAGAAGCTGATACCCATTATTTTCCACATCAAACAAGTGTTTCCTTCTAATTTAATTTAAAGAAGAGAGTTTTACGCCTTGGTGAAAAGGCTTACAAAAATTATACCAAATACATTGGTACAATTAAAACTGAGTCTGACAGGAATTTGTCTGAATGAAGATTACTCAGTCTTTCTGCCAGCAAAAATTCCAGCCAGTTCACTGTATGTGCCTAAACTGCAATTTTAAGTAATGTGAAAGCCAGACTAATATTACAGTACCATAATTTGAGCTGCAGGCTGATCTTGTTTGCTAGTCAAAGCTTTTCCTCCAAGCCAAGGTTGCTGTTTTCAGCACTTCTGTGGCTACTGCAGATTTTTTAGAGTATTTAAAAGAACTTGACATTTATTACACTGACTGCTTGTAAGTAATGCAGCCACCATCTGACAGGTTTTTCAAAACAAAGCCACTGAAGACAGGGTTCATATTTTTCCCACTCCTCTGACTGACAATTATTAACAAATTACCTCTATAACCTGTTTTGACCATCAAACTCCATCCATACACTGACATGTCTGGATAACTCAGAACAATCTAGATGTGAGTGCATGATGAAACTCTCCCCGGATTCTACAAGGCCTTGCAAGCCATAATACAAAGGTAAGCAAGTAAAGCAGTCTTCTTTCAATAATGCATTCAAAAATTCCTTCATTCTCAACCATCACATTTTCTCCACTAGCGGTTTACCAACCTTTCCATTGCTTCATTTGACTCACTTGTCTCACATTCTGCAGTGTCTGAAAAAAAGCACTGCTTACCAGGTTTAATGTATTACACATACCAAAGGCACTGTACACTGTCCCCTGCACAGAGTTGGAAAAGAAATCCGGGGACCAATGCAGTTCTCTGCACGTGTCAAAGACATCAACAGCACAGTTTAGTCAATCCCTGTTTTTATCTCTAGAATAAAAGAGTAGAACTTTGTAGCTGATCCTGTTACATATTGCTGAGAGGTCCTGAAAGATTATGACCAGAGGACTCTTGAGAGGCCTCTACACATTCTACACAATAACAGTAGGGATCAAAATTGTAAGCAATTACTATTTTTTTCTCACTGTTTCTTTACACACAGATGGAATGCCCTATAGAAAGAATCACAAAAAATATACACTAACCTGCATATTCCACTTCTATGTCTGCCAAAGCTCGTACAGTATTTTCATGTGTTACTTCTTCAATATCAAGCATCCCGACTCTGTCATAGACATGCTTTGTCTTCCTGATAAGTTCTTCTGTTCTTGTTCTAATTTCCTCTGGTGACAGGTCCCATCTCAAAAGGTTTCGGCCTGATGCTATGTACGAAGAAGCTTTAAGCTGGCTAGTAATTTCTGTTCCTAAAGTCATCCTCAACACAAGCAGTGGCCCAATGGACCTAGAAGTATAAAATTGATCTTTTCATAGCAAGGTTCTAGTTCAAGAGATAGTGTACAGTAAACATTAAAAAACTCAGCATCAGTATATTTTTAGAAGCAAGAACAAAGTCCTTTTTAGAGCCATAGCTTGCCCAGCAAGCTGTTACTTTCATGAATTAAGTCTAATTTTAAATAAATCTGCCTTCTATCTTTTCCATTTAGGATATGACTAAGTGCAAACAGGGACAAAACCTTTGCTATTGACCAAACCATACAGATTAAGCTACTACTAACCCTTCTAAGAAAAAGAGAATTGCAGTTACTGAAACTTCACAGATAGCACTTGTATTTTTGAAGTAAGGAATAAAACCCACATATTGATTTGCAGATGATGAACAAGAAGACTGCAAAGATGCACAACATAAGACATGAAACACATCACTTGACCATGTTCATTATGGTAAATAATTTTACATTTATACAGGATGTCTGCAACATAATCAACATGGAAGGAAAACTTCTAGTTGTTACTCACTTGCAAATGTATTCCTTTAATTGTTGTGGATTTTAAATAGACGGTTTCACTCGTTTGCCAGAAGAGGCATATATGTTTACTGCTTACTGGAATTTATGTACTATTAAACCTGATTATATAAATCAACTGTATTTCAGCTTTAGCTAGGAGAATAATTTACATATGCAACCGATCTTAGTGTGCTAGGCAATCAATGGCTTTGACAGTATTAAAAAAGTGACTTGCAGCAACGAATCCAAACATGTTAAGAAGAAACTGGCTTCAGAAATACAAGCTTCTACCTTTCCACTGCAACAAACCAACACTCAACTTGGTTGTACAAAGGAGAAGGATATAGAATCAGGCAACTGACTGAAGTGGGGCTAATAGAAACCCACAGAGCCAGCAAGGTGTCCACCCAGCGACTACATCAGTAGCTCAGTTATATATGAAGTAGTTGCTGAGGAAGATAATAATTTGATGATAATTAAAAGACAGCCTGCATTCAAGGAGTAAAACTTGCTGCAGTGTTTACTATCACAGGAAGATCACAAGAGCATCACATGAGAATCTCTGCCTGTCAGAGACTTACTGTGTTCCTATTTCAGCCACATAATTAAAAAAAAATCTTATGTTGTTATGTAATATTGACAACTTAAAATTTTCAGCCATAACTAAAGAAACACACAGAGAGCTTCCTACAAAAAGAGATGCTTAATTAACACTGTTTTACATTAAGTAACTTTTTCTCTTAATGCTAGCCACTGTATCTGTATTGATTTTATTGTAAAATCTGACTGGTATGTCCATAAGTGAATGAACAGGTTCTGGCATACAGTGCAGAGAGCAAGAAGGATAGGCAATTTTTGACTGAAGGAATAACAAAGCAGAAGACTGAAATGCCAACAAACTAAAAAGGGCTGCACACATGGCTTTTGTTTGAAGGGAAGACATTTTGTTAAAAAAGGGAATTTCTGTAGAAATAGCTTAGCCAAAATTATTTTTATGCAAGACAAAACCAAAAGACAACATTTCTATCTACACTTTAAGTTGAAATTTTATTTTCCTTATTTTTCAAATCCTTCCATAGCAATGTAGGCAAGTTGTTTACTCTTCCCTTCTCCTGGGAGAAAGAAACATCAGTGTCCAGAAATACTGATGATTTCACTTAGAAAGTGAAGTCTGAACACAGAACATTTGTTCCACCTCTGTTCTTTCTCTCTGATACCAACTGACTTCTGGCATTAATGCCTTAGTAGCTTCTCCACTGGACTACTGACATTTGGAATCTCAGAAGTCTACAATAAATGAAGCTGTTCTCATGAAAGCAAAAGGTTAAGTATTAGCATGCTCAGAACGCATTAGTTTCCATCTCCAAAACCCACGGAACTCTACCTTAAATCTACAAATCCATTAAAAAACACTACTTCATTAAGTCACAAACAGATTCCCACTGGACTGCCCTATGTCTAGTTTTTCACACATTGCTAGCACAGCCCTAGTACAGCCTCTTGGAAGCTGAAGGGGAACCTCCTCAAAAATAGTTCAAGGCTCTGAATTCTATCCCACACCACCCATCCCAAAGAACATCAGGAAAAATACACTGTGTTCCGAATTAAGGTCAAAATAAAAGAGTTAAAGGAAAACAACAGCCTGAACAACACAAAAGTATGCTAAAGTGCAAGATATTAAACAGATGCTCTTTTTTAAAGGGAACCTACGGCTTTCTGTCATTCAGTATCTTCACCTAGATGCGTGGAAAACAGAGCCCTGTTGTCAATGACCAATTACATATTATTGAAACCAAACACTATAACAGGCACAGGACCAACAGATTGCATTAATTGCAGCCTGTCCAACTAGATTAATTAATAATTAAAGTTGGACTGAGTTCATAAACTTGAGTGCAGGATCCCTAATTACTGCACAGCACTATTTTTAAATTTGACTTAAAATTGATTTTTTTAGTATATTGTCTAGTTGCATTGAGACATACACATATAAATTTGACAGCTGTATAAATTATCGCCATAAATCCCAACAAGTTTTTGTCTGCCTGTTGGAAACAAGAAAACACAGACCAGCCCAGTTTTGAAATGCAAATACCTTGTCTCCTGCTGATAGGATGAAGCAGTCATTTATGTATATTATTTTTAATAATAATAGGCAGTACAAACTCAGAAAGACCTCCAAGTTTTTCTAACTGGCCAAATGACAATGGGTCTTCAAAAACTGTAACATAACATCTCATATAACACCAGTCACTACATGTCATGCTTCAAATAACCTTTTACACACATGTTGGTACTGGCTACCAGTCAATCAGATGTCCTTGTACTAAAGACCAAATTAACTGACATCAGATTAATGGAAACAGCGTGCAAGTATATATATATATATATGCACAGGTGAAATTTTGGCCATTTCTTTCACAGATTAGTATTTTGAATTATTTATCCATATAAAACTATAAAGAAATAAATTCCCAAAACTTCGTGTACCATACTGCAATAAAATTGATAATTTACTAACTTTACCTTATTTGTTCAAGAAAGAAACAAATAAACAATGCCAAGATTAAATTCTATAAATAGACTACAAAGAAACAAGAAAGAAGAATATAACTATAGTAGTAGGATGTTCAAAAACGCTCTGCAGTTACATTTGTCATGTTATTAGAGAGAAAATACTAAATTGTATCACTGAGGGAATCTTTAACTTCCCAGATATAAAATGGAAAATAAATTCTATTAATAATGGTAGGAACCAGATGGTTTTCTTCAAATACTGAACGAAGAGGACGGAATTATTATTTTAGGCTTGCTTTTGGTAAACAGCAGTAACAGTAGGGAAGAGTCAACTAATGCTTAGACTGAGAAATCAGAAGTTGACTCAGTTTAAATTAGATGGAAGGATGTGTGCCTTGCATTGACTGCTCCTAATGCCTGAACTGTCAAGTTCAAACTGTTTCAGCTATGATGCTCAATTTTCTGTGGTGCAGTGTAGAGCACTAGATAGATGTAAACAAGTCTGGGTTAAGGATAAGGTTCATGTCCAGCAACAGTATTTCCTTAAGACATTCTTCTGTCAGTGTTCCACCCTCTGTTGCTCATTTGTGTCCTTGTACACCACTCTGTCAATGGCAGCAGCATAACTGTTGTTAGGGTCATACTTTGAAAAGATTCAAGACAGCATACAGGTGAAAATAGAGCGGACCAAAAAAATTCAGGGGGGACAGCTTTTTTTGTGCTAATCAGTCCCATCACCTCTTTGATGTATGACTTCAAAACAACTGTGTTGGGCTAAATGAAAGCTACAAAGTGTCAGTAGCCACTTAAGCCTGCACTAGTGCTAGAAGCACATACGAAATGCATGAACTTAGTCTAGCAAAAAGAGTCTCCAGATGATTGCTCTCATTAAGCATATACGATGTAAATGTCCAGAAGTTTAAAGAGCTATTGATGCTAAAAGACAATACTGACATAAGAACAAATTAGAATAAATTGGTCAAGAATACATGTAAGCTGGAATTGCAAGACATTTGTAAGCATCAGGGCAGTGAGATTCTGAAACAGATGCCAAATAAGCACCAGCAAGTGAAAACATCTCTATTTATAACATGGTGCTTGACCAATTAATAAAATGCATAATGTTACTTGGTTACCTAAGATAGCACGAGACTAGATCATCCTAAATGCCCTTCCAGCCCCTATGTTCCTCTGAGGTCCTTCAAAATTAATGTCATGGCTGGGCTTCGCAAACTAAGATTTGAGAAGGCTTTATCCACGTTTGTTACAGGCATGTTGGTGACTTATGAGGCCAACACGTGACAGACATATTCGATTGCAGAAAGCACAACAGAAAGACTCCTTAGATGGTGTATTCTGCAAGACACGGTTCTTTCTGCGTTGTCTTTTCTCCTCGAGAGTGATCCTGCGTGTGTTCTCAAAGGCATCCGCAGCGTTATAGATGGTGTGTCTCCAGGCCTCCCGATTGGAGGCCAGAGTAGACCAGTTATGGTGATCAATATGGCCAAGGCTGAGATGTTGTTTCAGGGAGTCCTTGTATCTTTTCTTCGGGGCTCCTCTCTTGTGGCAGCCAGTGGCAAGCTCACCATAAAGCAAGATCTTAGGGAGGCGGTGGTCCTTCATCCTGGAGACGTGCCCTGCCCATCGCAGCTGTGTTCTCATCAGCATGGCCTCAATACTTGTGACTGCTGCTTGCTCAAGAACAGATGTATTGGTCACATAATCTGACCAGGGGATGTTTAGGATTGTACAGAGACAGTGTTGATGGAAGCGTTCTAGGAGACGCAGGTGGTGGCGGTAGACGACCCATGATTTGGAACCATACAGGAGAGTAGACAGCACAATGGCTCTGTAAACACTGATCTTGGTGCTTTTCTTCAAGTGTTTATTACGCCAAACTTTTTTGTGGAGTTTTCCAAAAGCACTATATGCCTTTGCCAACCTCTTGTCTATCTCTCCTTCAATCTTACCATCTGAGGAGATGAGGCTGCCTAGGTAATTAAACTGCTGGACTGATTTGAGCTCTGATTGGCCAATGGTGATATGGGGATGATGGGGGACTTCCTGAGGTGCAGGTTGATGGAGGACCTCTGTCTTCTTTAAGCTGACTTCCAGCCCAAAGAGCTCAGCAGCATCTGCAAAGCAGGATGTTAAACGCTGCAGGGCTGCTTCTGTGTGGGCAACAAGGGCGGCGTCATCAGCATAAAGCAGCTCCCAGACAAGATGGTTTAGGGTCTTTGTGTGGGCCTTCAGACGCCTTAGATTGAATAGACTTCCATCAGTACAGTACTGAATGTAGATACCGTCCTGATCATCGAGGTCTGCTGTGGCCCTTTGGAGCATCATGCTGAAAAAGATTGTGAATAGGGTAGGAGCGAGAATGCAGCCTTGTTTCACACCATTCTTAATTAAAAAGGGCTCAGAAAGTGTGTTGCTATACCTGACTTGGCCGTGCTGATCCTCCTGAAGTGAGATGATCATTTTAAGGAACTTGGGGGGACAACCTAAACGTTCCAAAATCTGCCACAGACCTTTTCTGCTCACAGCATCAAAAGCCTTGGTGAGGTCGACAAAGGTTACATAAAGACCTTTGTTCTGTTCCCTACACTTCTCTTGCAGTTGTCTGAGAACAAATACCATGTCTGTGGTGCTTCTGTTGGCTCTGAAACCACACTGACTTTCAGGTAGGATCCCTTCTGCTATAGTGGGTATTATTCTGTTCAAGAGTGTTCTTGCCAGGATTTTGCCAGCAATGGAGAGCAGAGTAATACCACGGTAATTTGAGCAGTCAGATTTAATACCTTTCTTCTTATACAAAGTGATGATGACTGCATCTCGAAGGTCTGATGGTAGTTCACCTAGTTCCCAACAGCATACCACAAACTCGTGAAATTTGGCATGGAGTGCAAGGCCCCCATGTTTCCAGACTTCGGGTGGAATTCCATCAACCCCTGCTGCCTTGCCAATTTTCACCTGCTGTATGGCCTTGAGGGTTTCTCCTAAAGTGGGGGCAGTATCCAATTCATACTTTACTGGTTGTTGTGCGATGGACTGAATGACTGTGTCTTGGACCACACGGTTGGTACTGAAAAGAGTCTGAAAGTGTTCAGACCAAGGATTCAGAATGGAGGTTTTATCTGTTAGAAGTGTTTGGCCATCAGTGCTGAGTAGAGGGCTTTGACTTGGTATGTAGGCCTGTATGCTACTTTCAAGGCTTCATAGAAACCTTCATATCACCCATATCTGCGCATAATTGAGTTTTTTCAGCTAGATCGATCCACCACTTGTTCTGGATGTCACGGAGTTTCTGCTGGAGCTTGCTGCACGCGAGACGAAAGGCTGTTTGTCTTGCGCCTTTATTTATATTGCATTTTTATAATAAATAAGTATATGGCCTCTGCAACTCACACTGGCCGTTTTCTGAGGTGAATACTATGGCATCTAATAATGTCACTGGAATGACATACAGGGTAGACTATATATTATGTATTTGCATATATATATTATGCATTTGTGCACTGCTTCATCCACTTATGAGAACATTGGGAAGAAAGGCACACAAAGTTTGGTTTGGACTTTTAGCTAAAACAAAGAGTATAACAGAGGCAGCTGTTTTCACAAATTATAGTATTAATCTACCAATCCCAAAAGCAGTAAGAATGGTATTTTTTACAAAAGCAGAGTAAGTTGAATAACACTGAAAAACTTAGTAGCTACTTCTAAAAGAGGTTTTTAAAGAACAAAGCAAAGCCTCTAAGTTACAGACTGCGATCTGCACAATGTCAGGTAATTTCTTTTACCAACAAATCTACAATTTGATTACTTGATGCCTCTGGAAAACATAAATTTGATTTGATTTTAGAAAGGGGAAGAACTTTAAAATACTCTATTGAAGCAATACAAACAATGCAATTGAATTTACAGACTTGATTTTTAACTTGTGTAGAATCTTAAATATATTAAACATTTATATAAGTCTGGTTTTGCTTACAAACATTTTCCGACTGAAATATGCCAAGTAAGCTTTTTTTGGCATGTTCCATTAACACTACTAAAATAAAACACAAAAGCCACGATCTGTGAAGAAGCATCAGTGAGGGGCAGCACCAGTTTTAAAAAATACAAACACAAAAACCTGCAAGTTTGTCCACAACATGCTCCTACTAATGATAATCACTGTATAATATGGTCAAGATTAAGCCTGCTGTCTCATTTAACCAATGGACATCCAAGACTCTGTAATGGCACTTTCAGTTTTCAAATTAATCTTCACCTAAATAGTATTAGTTACAATGACAAGTATAATTTTACAGAGTAATGTGAACAAATGAACAAACATATTTCTGAGAAAAATATATACAGACAAATTTATTGTACTTGCAAACAGATGTGACAGTTCCATGTAGCCAGACAAAAATCAGAGGACATCGGTCTCATGTAGGAGGGAAAACTATATTCTCTGCTGACAAAACACCTGAGACAACAGCTTCAGAAATGAAGTGGGAGCCAAGATTGTAATAAGAGAGAGAGAGAGAGAGAGAGAGAGAGAGAGAGAGAAAGCCATACCTTCAGGGGACATACCTATGGATACCTGCTCTTACTAACACAATGAACACCTCTTTCAACTAGTAACTTATGGTATGAAATATGTTGCCAGTTTAAAATTAAGAACATCATTTTGGTCTTTTTGTCCTTTTAAACAGTGTATCTTAAATAACACTTCCATGTCTTACAGGCTGCAGGAGAGCCAGTACTGCTTGCTGGAAACCAGCACCGTGCATGTGAAGATTGTATTCTCCCCTACAGGCAATCAACATCCACGGGGGCTCAATGTTTTCACTCCACCTAGCGGCCTCACCAAAAAAAAACCCCAAAACAATAAAACACTAGACACGCCCTACTAAAGCAATAGAAAAGATGACACTTTGCCTCAGGACAAATTATTTAGTACTTGAATAATATGCCACATGTTGGCATTTCCCTGAAAGTCAGACTGAAGTGCTACCAAACATATATAAATGACAGCAGACAGAGATGGTTTAAACAAAGCTTTTTAACAGTCAAGCCTCACATGAAATGGAATATTTTTTTAAAATTTAAATTAAGAAGTTAAAAAACACTTTAAAAAACAAACCACAATGGGCATTCAACAGCATCTAATATAATGTACGCTATAGTTGGTCTAGGTTCTCAGGATGGATTTTAAGAAAAATTTAACAGGCTAAAATATTTGTATTATTTAGAAATTAATTCTTGCTTGCATTTTAAATCTGTCTCCATATTGTTTCAATTTTGACTCAAAGTTTCAGATAATAAGTAACCGTATATCTTACAGTAAAGCAAGGACAAAATTAACCAAAGCAAGCAGAGAACTGGGTAAACCAAGGCAAAAACAAGAACAGAAGGAAAAAAAAAAGTCCAAGTCAGAACCAGCAATGTACAGTTAAATGGCTCAAAGCATTATTTTAACTGAGCCAAAGGCATGAAACTAGTGTCCTACAATACAAGTCATCACTTTTTCCTGCTGGACAAACGCCTTTGAAGTCTTCCTTCCCCTTTGCTTCTCAGCCCTTTCATCTGTTTGGCTCTTGACATGTATGCAATAGTGAATACATGCCTTGGATTCCTGGGCCATTTTCCTTGGAAAAGTACTTGACTCTGTGTCAAGTGAGTGTATTTGGCACAGACATATCTCATCACAGCAAAAGGATAGCAGGTTTAGTACTTCCTAATTTAAAGGTCTATAACTGCCATCAGAAACTGATTTTTTTTTAAGCAGCAATTAAAGAAACAGAAGAAAATCTAGCACCTTTTAACACTAAATCTTAATTTTGTCACACCATTTAGAAAAAAGAATTATCTACAACTTAGTTCACTGTACACTCTACATTAACTATACTTTTAATCTCTTCAGATAAAAATGAGCAAGTTAAAAAATCTGCAAGTTATGCAAACATCTTCAAATCTTTATTGATATATGCATTACCCTCATGACCTCACTATCCGGCAAGAAATGCCTATTGGTTTCTCCAACAGAATTAACACAAACAGAAAACTAACTGAAAAAGGTGCTCTGTAGCAGCTAATAATCCAGACCTTAAGTGGGAACTCACACAAGTGCGTAACATAATACAACTTACATATATTTTCTCCCCTTCCCCTTGTTCCCTCTGACAGTCTTTATACAACGAAATCTGGAAACTGGTCTGATTAATTTTCATATGAGAAGGTGCTTTCAACACAGTACTCTGCAGTGGAACACATAGGAATTCAGGATACAGTTTCAGCAGTGTCTGATCTCTAAAATTATGTTATCCATGGTTCTAAGGGAAAAAAAACAACAACAACAAAACCCAAATCAAACAAAAAAATCCAAAAACCAACCAACCAACCAAAATCGAACAACAAAAATCCACAAAAAAAGCCCAAACCAAAAAGCCATACCCAAAAAAAGAAAAAAACCCCAAACCCAAAATTACTACTACCAGTACACCAGGCTTCACACTCATTCTGTGAACTGAATGCATTCTGTGTCACAGTAAACCTCAATCATAGCAACTTCCTTGAAGGATCTTAGGAATGAATTTGACTTAACACCTGCATGCAGACAATAATTGTACTACAGTTAGTCTGAAGCTGAAGGCATTCATTAGGGTTGTCTTATTATCTGGTTCTACTATCAGGTAAACTGTGGAAACACAGTAGGAAAAAAATTGCTTTTAAGGCTGTACAGCTCCTTCAGGTGCTGCTGCATAAACATATATTTCCATGATGCCAGCAATAAACAGCAGGTAAAGTGCATGCTGTTTAGTGCAAACACTGCACACTTACTCCCAGGATAGTTCAGTACTTGAATGCAATCAGCTAATGTACGAGAAACACATTGTTGACTCCACTGGAAAATGAAGTGGTGCTGCAGGACAGAGAAAACTACTGAGGGTTTGTAAACACAAAAGGTTTTTGATTTACATCTACTGTTAATCAGTTCAGCCTACCATGGAGATACACTTTGATTTCACATTGATCTTAAGTCTCACAGTCAAAGCAATGAGAAATGTTCTCCTGCCATCACCAGTTAGTTGGAAAATTCTGTCTTCATAGCGGATAATGACCTAATCTCACTCACTCACCATTTTAAACCAGTGATCTTCTTGGGAGACAGTGCCTTATGTTCATTTCATTGTTTGCAAAATCCCAAACAGCCTGCTCAACACCACAAATTAGGAACACAAATGAAGCCTGCTTTCTTCTCTGGCTTTTGAGTGAACAGTGATTTAATAACACTGAGTGCTTCCCAGGATAGCTACAGGTTATGTGAAAGGCTACATGTTCCAGCATGGTAAGTATGGCAAGAACTTTGTTCATTTAACATTCTACTGTAGAAATAAAAAGGGTCTCTGTTAAAGACAGAGCTTCTCTTAGAGATGGTATGAATAACAGAAATGCTGTAACATATTTTGCTCAGAAACAAGTAAAATTACCACTGTCCTCACCTTGCCTTCCCTAATCAAAACACAGATAGCCTGTACTAAAAAACAGCCTCCTCTACAGGAGAAAATTTAGACTCACAAATCTATTGGAATTCTTTGAAGGAGTCACAATTGACAGAGATCAGAAACTGCTGCTGTGAGATGAGAAGGGAGATCCTGTTACAGAAAACTGGCTAAAAGCTAGGCTGTTAAAAATGGCTGCTCATTGCTCTGAATGGATTTAGGTGACAGTGGAACCTTGCAGGGTTCCATGTTGGGGGTTTTGTACTTTTTCACATATTTATACCTCATCTACAAAAAGCTGGGATGAATGAAATGACAAAACTTACTGATGATAATTTACTTAGGACAATGTAGTGTACTAAAGGCAGCCACAAAAAGATGAAAAACAATGTCACAATATAGAAAAGTTTAAAACCATTAACAAAGTGAATTTTAGCATTAGTAAATATGAAATAATGCACACTTTGGATCCAGTCACTCTGGAGACATAACAGTTTAACAAAAACATTAACAAGGAGGCATCTGCAAAGAACAAAATGATAGGATTTAGTAGAGGTGGAACACAACAAAACGCAAAAATTCATTATACCACATGTGTTTCTGATCCTCTCAACAGATAAACTCTCATGTCTTCTGTTCTCCTACCTGCCAAAACCTTTATCTGTTCTACCAAGTCATAATGACTGAGAAACAATTACCTGCAGTGAGCAATATATTCCATTCAAAGAACAACTAGACTGGGATTCTTCAGAGCAGACAAAAAATAAAATAAAATAAAATAAAATAAGCAGAGAAAAAAACGCAATAGAGGAAGTACTTCAGAGATTTATATGATAACAAAGAGACAGATGGAGAGAATGGCCAGGAATAAATTTTTTTCCTGTCACTTCCAACATAACTGAGTAAGAGATCAAACACAGTTTTAGGAGGTAGTTTCAATATAAAAAGGTATTACTAGATAAATTTTTGTACAAGAGATCATACAGGAGAACTGGTTTTGTGTTAGGAGTCCGCAATTCCTAGACTGTTCTGAAAAGATTGTATTGAATGTTCATCATATCTTCTATGCTTTCTGAGTTACCTGATCCCAACTCCTACAAAGAAAGCTTGGACCTTTGAACTAACCCAAACTATTTAAAAGAAATCTTTCTAAGCCAGGTATTTCTTCCTTTATAGAATGATAGAACAGATATGTTCTCAAAAGACATTAACTACACTGCTTAGTGAGGTCCAACTGGTTCTTTATGGGTCAAATTTAGTTCACAAAATGTTTCTGGGCTCAATACATTTGCCTGAGCCAATCCAGGAAATAATTTCTTTCTGCCAACTCTGTCTAATAGAAAAATTGCTCTTTTGTAGCCTGCTGTGGTTAGAAAAGTGGCAGCTGTTGCTTTTGACCACAGGAAAAATTGCTGCTGCAATACACAGAAGAGGTTGTGCAGTCCATGGATCACACGAAAAGGGAAAAATGCTCCAAGTGTCCTGTCCGGTCTTTGCCATTGCTGAAGTGCTGGACCTGATACTTCAATCAAAGCACAGAGACACGCTATGACAATAAGTATGAAATATGAAAACTACGATAAAAGTTCTTCCTATTTCTTTGCCCTCTGATGTCACTTCTTTTTCTGCTTCTTCCCAGCCTCTGTTTCTCGTTGATTTTCTTCCTCATCAAGAAAAATGCCAGTGTTCAGAGTTTCTTTACAGTGATGGAAATCTAAAATTAAATCTTAAATATAAATTCTAGTTTTTCCAGAATCCACGTACATGTATTTTCCAATTCAAAACCGGATTTTGACATTTTCAAAGCAACGCTCCAGAATTCAAAAATCCTAGACAATGATTTTAGGACACTGAAATTATTTAAAACAGTGTATCTATTTTTATCCAGATTTTTTTTTTCCATTTCTAGGAAGATCCTCATAAAGTAAACAGACTACTGGCTTACTTAAGTAATCTAGACTGGCTTTACCCATCTATTTTATTGAACTGAATATGAATCTTTGAATCTTTTGGATTCGAATAGGAAAAATATTTAATTGGGAAAAGCCTCCTTCCCAAAATCTGTCTATTTTAAACAAAAGAATCAAACCTTAACATTATTTTATTTAATGTAAGGCATGATACTTGAAACTTGCTAAGAACTGTCATGTTTATCTCACATTAAGGTGCTTTTGGGAAAAATAGAAGCTGAGAACCTTTGCTATTCAACATTTCTGTGACCAATTCCTTAACTTTTGAAAGTTACAAAGTCACTATTACTCATTCAAGAATACTCTCTTCTTTGAAACAATTATTTGGGCAAACTGAAATAATGACTTGGAGAAAAAAATCACAATTAACAAAGTGCAGCAACCACTCCCCACTATACTTATTTCTACTTAAAAAGGAGGTATCTTCAATGTCCAAATGCAAACCGCGAACAGAGATAGACCTTTTAATTTTTATCTAAAGACAAAAAACTTCCATACTCCTTTTCCTTGCCTTGCCTTCTTTTGATGGAAAAATCTGTAGGGTAAACAAAGACAGTCACAAAATATGGAAAACAGTGAAAATGACTATACAAAAAAAGGAATGTAAACCTGTATTAGGAAAAGAATATAGATGTGCACTTTATTCAGCACCAGAAAATAGGTCAATCAATTTTCAACAGCAGAAGCCTTATAAAAAGAAAATATTCTGGATCTTACTTTCTATCTGCTAACACCCCTCAATCCTCATTTGATGTGAACAAAGGCTGTGAAATAGAACAAAACCAGTACATTTTATGCAGTAAGTACACAACTATCATTTCTCAAAAGTCCTCACAAGGTAACTATCTTTTTCATTTTACACTCAAATTCAGCTTCATTCTCATTACCACAACATATTCTCACTGTGACCCTCACACTATTTCCATTTTTCCTTTCAAATCTGGTCTTTTGGAGAAATTGAGAGGCGAGTGTAAAAGCAATGATGCTCATTTCTCTGGTCCATCTAGAACTGACTACAAGCCTTCTTCCACGCTGCTTTTCTGGGGTCCATTTAGTGCTCGTGTTCATTACAGAGAAAATAAGTAATGCCCTATTTTAAAGCCTTTCGATAGTATACTGGTACTCATCTCACCCTTCATACAACGTGTAATAGTGATACCCCTTTCTGTAGAGCTACTATGAACACACTGTCAGTCTCTCTTCACACACACCTTGCTGCAGTCCCGCTGCTACAGTCTTCTCCTTCACTCCATTGTCTTCTTGCCCATTTCTCCCGCAGTACGTGTGCCACTCAGTGCAAGGATTACCAGGCGGACACCTCGTCTCGCCCGCCCTGCCCACCTGGAAGCCCTTCAGGACGGAGCTCATGCCAGCGAGGGCGGACTGCGGGAAACGCGCCAGGAGCTGAGGCAATGAACCCCACAGGTTTCCTGCCCCATTGTGTGTGTGCCCGTCCGCCCTCAGCGCGCCCCGCCCGCTCCGCTGCGGCTTCTCGCGGCCCGGGGGTCAGGCCCAGTTCCCAGGCCCGGCTCCTCGGGCGAGGGCTAGGGCTCTCCCGTCAGCCGCGGGAAGGTCCATGCTCCCATGGATTTCAGTCCGGCCAGGCGACCCCCACCCACTCCGGAGACCGCCCCCGTCCCGGGTCCCGCGGCACCACCCTCCCTGCGCCCCTACCTGCGAACCGCGCCCGCGCAAAGACACAGCATGGGCAGGGCGGCACGGTGGGCGGCGGGGGAGGAGGACACGGGGAAGGCGGATTCGAGGAGGAGGGGAAGAGGAGCAGAGGAGGAGAAGCAGAGGAGCAGAGGAGGAGAAGCAGAGGAAGAGGAGTAGGAAGGACTAGGAGTAGGAAGGACTAGGAGTAGGAAGGACTAGAGAAGGAAGAGGAGAGGAGAAGGAAGGACGGACAGGAGGAGGAAGAAACATAGGAAGGACCGGCTTCACTCCCGTCGCCCCCCCGCCCTCTGTCCACCGGCGAGCGCAGCCCTTAGCCCCGCTCCGCCGCCGCCCTGCGCATCCGCTTCCGCCACCGCCTCCTCCGGCCCCGCGTCCCTGCTCTCTGCCAGCCGCCGGCGGCGCGGACTCGCCGGCTCTCGCACGGTAAGAGAGATGCCTCGTTCCCGCGGGGGCGAGGGGGCTCCGCGCCGCCTCCCCGCACTCCCAGTGCGCAGAGCTCGGGGGCGGGGGGGGGGAAGATCGGACCCCGGGCGGTGCGGCCGCGGTCCCCGCGGTGCCGGGCGGTGCAGGGCTGTCCTTGGAGCCCGAGCGAGCGGCCCTGGGCCGGGGGAGAACGCGGAGGTGGGCGGGGGGTGGGAGCGCGGCTCCCCTCCGAGGCCGCGGGGGCGCGCCCGGGCGCTGGAACCCGCGCTGCCCCTTCGGGGGGAAGCTGGTCGGGGACCCCCGGTGCCCCCCGGCCGTGCTCCCCCGGTGCCCCCGGCCGTGCTCCCCCGGTGCCCCCCGGCCGTGCTCCCCCGGTGCCCCCCGGCCGTGCTCCCCCGGTGCCCCCGGCCGTGCTCCCCCGGCCCTCCTGGCTCTCCCCGTCCCCACGCCGGGATTTGCGTGGCGTGGGTTTGGCCGCACACCGATTCGCTTTCGCGTTGTGGGGAGAAAATAATGGAGCGAGGGGCTGACCCTGGTCTTACCATTCATTTAATGCTCACTTTTAAACCTGCTTTGCTCCGATAGCTGGACAGGGTTGTACCCTTTCAAATCAAAAGGATTTAAGGAAAAATGACTTGGAAAGTTTTAACTAAAATTGTCCTCGAGGTTATGTAACTCCTAGCTGATGCTAAATGGAAATCAGACTGAGCCAGTAGTGTCTCTAATCACAAGTGTGTACTGAGGTCACAGTGTTCCACTTCTTTGTCCAAAGTGATAATGAACTGTTCCGTAGCACCATGTCACACCACAGAACATCTTTTATTAAAGTATAACACCCACATCACACCAAAGAAGGAACACCTTTTATTCAAGTATAACACCATGTCACACCAGAGAACATCTTTTATTAAAGTATAACACCCATGTCACACCAAAGAACGAACACCTTTTATTCAAGTATAACACCATGTAACACCAGAGAACATCTTTGATTAAAGTATAACACCCATGTCACACCAAAGAACAAACACCTTTTATTGAAGTATATTTCTTTATATTATTATATTTATCACTGTGGCTTTTTAATTGGTTTTGACCTCAGCACATGCTCCTTCTTGCAAGTGCATGTGTCTTAGAAATAAAAGTAAAACCATAAAAGAACTCCCTATAAATGAAAAATAAGTCACTAAATTAATTTAACCTTGGTGATGGGCCATGCACTTGAGAGTTGGACTTGATGATCTTTGTGCGTCCCTTCTGTGATTCTGATTCAACTTTCTTGCAGTAATGAATCAGAGGAAATATGTACTTTTTTGATGATAGTTAGGCTAGATAATCGTAGCAGTTTTCCCTAATCCATGTTATTGGGCTTTTAAGGTTTTGTGTATTGTATGTACTTGTTACTGAGGTCACTAGGAGACTGGAATACTGTAGGAATTAATTTTCTGAAATAAGAGATCCTGTTGTTTTTAAGACATAGGAGAAACTGAATCAATTTCAATATGTCATCAGTCAAGCGCTTGGTTTATGCCGTCATCCATTTCTTGAGACAGCAGAGTCAGATGGATACTTTTACTCCAGATGAACAAGAAAGCTTGGAAGGTAAGCGATAAAGATGCTGATATATATATATATACATATGTATATATATGTGTGTATATATATATGTATATATACAGGTGTTACATTGCTTTATATATAATATCACAGAAAGTAACTGGAGTGACTAACTAAAACTGCCATCTAATATTATCTGTGAATAAGATCATGATCTTAATGTTTCTGAGATTATTAATTTTAGGACATCTTCAACTTAAAAAATATTCTAAAGTTACATGTGTACTACCTTAATTTTGAGAAACACACTTTGAATCACATCAATTGTAGAGGTCTTTTTCTAACCTCAACAATTCTAGATTCTAAATTAAGCAGTGCTGTAATGCAGACCCTAGTAATAACTTGTGTATATGTCCCACAAATTTTTACCTGCTGATTATTTTTCTCTTTTATATTTGGGTTCTTTCTGCGTTTTATATCTCTTAGTAGCTCTGCTTGCCACCGAGGAAGTAAAACAATTATCATACGTTGGGTTTGGTTTATGGGAAGAACTCCTGTTTGGTACTTGCCAGAATTCCACGTAATTTACAAGGGAAGGCTAAGACATCCTAAGAACATGGAAAATAAAATAAATGCTTTGAGGTTTTTTTTCACTTCAGTAGTGGTTCCAAAGAGCACATGGTAGTAAGTATTTTCAGTATAACTTCTGTTATACACCCAAGTTCATCTGTCTGCGTACATAGCTGTGGACAGATAGCCTTTATTGATAGGCAGTCATTAAGTCTTTGTAACTTCATGATGTCTGCCTTCCTCCTTCACACTGCTCTTATTCCTTTTTCCTAATTTCTTGATACTTCATGTCAGGTGGTATCACAATTTGGAATTAAGAAAGAAAGAATCAGATGCATTTCATAGCATCTTTTTAAAAGACCTCTGCACTGTTTCAAGCAGTCTTTGGTCATTCAACCAGAGGAGGAATTTGGAGGTAAGAGGGAGAAGTCTAGGACCAGCAGTGCAGTAAGTAATTTCAGGCAGTAGGTTACTAAATTCTGTGAAATCTGAGGTGTGGAGAGACTTTGCTGAGGTACAAAGCAAGTCCTGCTTCTTAGAAGCGTAAACTTAAAAGATAAACCTGGATGTGGTTCATTCTAGTGTCTCTTGGTTTTACAGTGTGGTTGTTCACCAAAGTAAATAAGAAAGAAACCTTTGTGTCATTCTATTCAAAGGATAGTTCCGAAGGAATAAAAGCTAAAAGATTTGGTTTTATATAATAATCTGGAGTATTTTGTACATTTGAAAAGTAGTAGCCATCAAATGAATTTAACCTGTATCAGATTATGATGATATTCAGCTGATGAAAGAAAACGTTTTTGAAGATCATATATAATGAGAGATGAAGAGTATTCCTTTTGTTTTTATAATGAAACTGATAAACATTGGGTTATGATTGAAATTTTACCTGATAACATGTCTTAGAGCAACCTTAACCAATGTCTATATGAAGGAATCAACTTTTAAGATTCAGTTTTCTAAATAAAAAATATTATAAAACCTCAGTTGTGCTTAAATACTGATGCAAAATTTAGCAATTTAATGCAGATCTGAAATCCTAATTTTAGAACTCTGTGCTGCCACAAGCGCAGTACCATATGCTATGTGTTAGAGGGTAGGAGGCGGGCATTCGGAAAAATTGACTCAGTTGTGCAAAATATCTTTAGTACATGTAGAGCAGCAGTAGCCCAAGTCCTACCCATTGAAGTATTTAATGTTAGATGGAGACATAAGGGATCAAAAAACTTGACTGATAGTTTTTGTCGGTACTTTATGTCTGTGAAAAGATAAAACACTGACTGATTAAGTGACTGCCAAGAAGTAAGTCAAACAGTTCCCATTTCCCATAAAACAACAAAAAGAGCCAGAAGATTGCAAATAAAATTGAGACCTTCTGAAAATACAAGTCTAGAGTGCATTCACACTCCATTTTTGTTGATAACCTTCATTCTGCTTGTGTGAGTTATATAGGGATGTCAATGACAGTGTAAATTTCCTCAAGGAATTTTGTACTTGCTTGATGAATAAAAATGCCTTATTTTGAGAAGCAGAGTAATTGGAAGGTAGACCAGAGAAACATAATACCCTAGGATCTAGAGCAGTGATACAGGTCTTTTGGTGGTTAGTGCTCAACTATTTTGTATGATCTAGAAATTTCACTTCTTCTAAGTTATATTTTAGACCATGTTTAAATGGCAGTTACTCCCCCCTCCCTCCCCTCCCTTCTTTCTTTCACAGCACCGATTTCTGTGGACTTAAGACAAAATATCTACAACATGCACAAGGCTGTGATTTATTTTTTTTTCTTACTTCTATGATCAATGTACCACAAGTAATTTCTTTAAGGCAGTGTTTCCAAAACAGGAGGGCAGGTGATGCATACAATACTTGACACAGGGAAGGTTATATGCAAGATGAAGAAGGATGGTAATGAGTACTAAAGGGGCCTCAGCAGCCCAATTCATGCGCATTATTCAGCGATCAACAGCCTGCATGTTGGCTCTCATGCCTTCATGTTGCTTGCAATTTGTATTAGGGTGGCAAAAAATCCTGGAGCTATGTGGCATTGGGAATACAGAGCTAGGCTCCAGCATAGCCCAGTTGCTCCTATTGTCAGATAGTGGGTGTGTCTGTGAGTCCCAGCCGTTCAGCAGGGACCTGTTTGGATTTGCACGGTGGTCAGTTCAAGCTGAGGCCTCTGAAAGTGTGTGTGATGTTGGAGCTGATCAGGAGAACAGATAACTTTGGCCTTTGAAATCAGACACAGGAAAAGATGAATAGCTCACATAGTGTATCAGGTCTTCCCAACTCACTGATAATATTGAACTTGCAGCAGTGGATGGTGCTTGCTTTGATAACGGGGGTAGCATGACCTCCTGAGGTACTTCTCTAGTGAAAACAAGTCTTCACTCCTTTGACTTTACTGGGGTCAGGTTTTCATGTAACATTAAAGTAGAGTAGTTATAGGTCTTGTCACAACCTATTACATCTTCTGATTTGGAAAAGTGTCTGTTTTGGCAGTGTTTATTTTTATGTGGGTTTCTGTTGTTGGCTTGGATGTTAACCAGTTGTTATTATTCTAACCTATGGATTCATCCCATAAGAGCTCCTAATTTTATTACACACATCATAGATAGATTAGAAGGAATAAAAATTCCATTTTTCACTTAAAGGAGAAATATGGGAGTTCACTGTAACAACTGATTATTTAATGGAAATGCTGAGTAATAATACTATACTCAGAATTGTTTTGTTTACGCATAATTTGCACTGCTGCATTTTGCAAAACTCTCCTATATCATAGAGATTTGGTGTCACTAACTTAATGCTTTGAGAAAGATAAGGGAGGAGGTTGTATCTTAAATTTATGCAAAACTACAGATTGTATAAGGCATTCTGAAAAGGGAGTGCCTTTAGGTAAAAATAAGTTGGTGAGGAAGACTGGTAAGTAAACTGTTGCAAGAGGCTTCCTATTAAGTCATATAAGGAAAAAAGAGATGTGTAATTCCACTGATTTTATGATAGGCCTGGTAATAAGTACTATTAATATGTAATTCAGAATCCGGCATATATCAGTGTTTACTATACAAAGAACTAAATTTTTCTACATAGCAGGAGACAAAGAAGTTTAACCCAAATCCTTCAGCACTCTTACTGGGTAATTTAGAACCTGACAAATTGATAAATTTTTAAGAGGAGCAACTTGCATGCATATTTAGCAGTGTATTCAATTGTTACATGTTATCAACCTTAACTTTTTATCATACTTTACTTTTTTGTGAATGATTTCTATTTTATGTTGCCCTTTTTTTTAAAAATTACATCTTCCAGGTTTTACTATCTGTTTCACAAATCTACTTCCCCCACCCTTTCTGCCAGCTGTGACATAGAAAACAGGCTCCTCAAACTGGCCTTACTGTTGTTAACTTTCAGAAATTTTACTTTACTAGTTTTGGGTTAGTGTTCAGGTTTATTATGATGAAACTAAGAATTCAAAATATATTTGTTATATTAACATTGACCTGAAGGTCAGTTTAAATACTAAGAATCTGTTTTTACTGATACCTAATTTGAATTCAGATACTCCTGGTTGTCTGTCTTGTATATCTTGACTTAAAAAAAGCTGTTTTTCTGTTCAAAATAGGCTTTACAAAGACTCTTCTTTGTTCCTCCTCACTTTTAAGTCTAAAACATTTAGATTATATACCTTAATAAAAGCAGTCTACTAGATTCTTAAGATTATAGGGAAAATAATTATATAAGTCACAGTAGTGTCAATAACAGAATGTATATATCTCTCTCCAGACTTGTATACAGTAATTGCTACTGATCTTCTTTTGCCTAAAAATATGCGAGCACATTTAAAACTTTAGTTAGGTATATGGCTCTCCTTTTTTTAGAATTGCCTACTGTAAGTGCATTTGCATTATTGCAGGTTTGGGAGGGCCATTTAATCCTTACACAACTGAACATGTGAAAGGATACTGCATATATATTTTTAATAGAATAAAGGTTTGTGATTAATGCAGCATTTTATTAATAAACAGTGTCTTCAAATGAATATATTTTGTTACAAAAAAAAGATAAGAATAACAAGTATCTTGCCTTTATTCTTTACAGTAAAGGTGAGCAGTTTCCTTCCAGCTGTTATGCCACTCAGATATGTGGTAGTTGTGATGTTTTGAGGTGGGGTGTGTGGCACATGCACATGCATAGTTGTATTATGAGCTTGTATTTTGTGCTTTTGTTAAATCCTTATATTTTTATATTTTAAAAAAAGGCTTTAAATGACTCACAGAACTGAAATAAAATTTTTAAATTGCTTGAAAAATAATGGCCAAACTATCTATGGATTGTGTATATCTTAGATATTTTTCAGCAAGCCAATTTTATGGGGATCAGGTAGCCTCTCTATTTTATGATTTATTCCAAAGAGCTGCTTTTACTAGCTGAATAAGGAAGTGAGTCACAGCTTTATAAATAAATTAGTGAAGTTATGCTTCTTTTGAGAAAATGGTGATTTTTTTTTTTTCCTTTTAAGTTGCAATTCAGTGTCTGGAGACTGTGTTTAAGATTAACCTGGAAGATACTCATCTTGCACCCCCACAGCATTTGATAGAAATGTTCACAAACTCTATTCACAAGGTAAGAGTTTCATTTAGATTCTAGAGTTACTCTGCCAATATGTGCTAAGGTTTCATATTGAATGCACAATCTTTAAGTGCTCTATAGGTCAAAATGATGTGATAACTTAAAGGAAAACATGAGAAAAGTTAATTTTCTATAAGAGGCTAACATTATGAGAATCTTTTGGGGCAGTGGGAGGAATTAATTTCAGCTAGACAAGGACAATTCCAGAAAATTACTCAATAGTGGATGTCTCATTCTCATTTCAAGGTTTTTATCCTTCAGTTAAGCATTTTGCAATTCCCAGAGATAAATATCTGATGTGTGTTATTGATAGTCTTTTGACGCTTCTCACTCCTTTCTGGAAGTAATTTAATTGCTCAATTTTGAACACTAACCTTAAAATGGGAACTTCAAAAGTGTGTACTAATAATACATATTATCTGAGATCCCAAGTACAGGAACCATCAGAATGGTAAACAGGAAAGTCAGAGTTAAGAAAACAAGACTGAAGAGATACCAGCTATCTTCTCCTTGATTTCCTTAAAACACATGGTGAGCCATAAGGTTTTTTCAGTAGCAGAAAGCAAGCTATCTTTTTCTTCTAAGGATGTGTTAGTGATGTTTAATTCTTTCACACTTCCTGTACACTACAGAAAATCTGGTTGTTTGTTGACACAATGCTGCCCAGAAATTTTTAATAAAATTGGGGTTTATATTTTAATGCAAAAAAACCCTTGTTTTTTTTCCCATACAGAATGACATGCTGCCTCTCTCAGGTTCTTTACCAGAGAATGTTGTAAAGGCTGACCAACTGAAGGATGAAGGTTTGTAATGAACTTAGAAATAAACTGTCTTATGCTCTTATTATATTTTTGGGTTATCATGGGTAGTGATAGTATAGCAGCTGGGCAACACACACCCCACGAAAAACTTCAGTTTATATTCTCTGGTGACTGTTATGTTGTATGAGGTCTAATTGATTGCTCCATCTGGGAGCAAAGAAAATATTGTTTATTCTCTCCCTGCTCTGGAGGTTGCTTAAAAAGTAAGGGATAACATGTGAATTTGGCAGAAGCTTTAAAGAATGAACAGCTATTTTTTGGCATATTATAGATTTCTCTGTTTGTCCATGGAATTGTTCTTCAAGTTTCTACTTATATTGAAATGGTTATGTGATGGTAAAGAGCTTACGCCAATGCAAAAATTCTTGTGAACTTACTGGGGTTAGTATTTCACATATGTGAAATCATTTGTGTGCTTTATAATCACAGACAAGCCAGTTGTTTATTTTCCCTTTCACAGCTGTTATTGCTGTTCTGTGAGGAAACGCAGCTGTACCACAGAAGTCTTTACTAATACCACCTAAGAAAGCATCCGTGTTATTTCCCTTCAAAAAAGAAGAGAGGGGAGGGGAAAAAAGCAGGTAGCCCTGAAAAGTGTTAGGAATTGCTATGGATTGAAGCTTTATAAATCACGTTTTTTGTAACCTGTTGAATTTTCAGATAGTTGAGTTTTATAGGAAAAAATAAATAAATGTCAATTACAAGGCAGATGTAACTCTCTCAAAAGTTGCAGGACAATAATGTGGAAAAAGTTCTGCTGTTTTTGACAGTGAGTAAAATGAGTTCCATGTCTGTCTTATCTTAAAACTGGTCATCTGTAGTCATGAATGCAGTCCATTACTGGCTCTGAAAGTAAGTTTTCCTAATTCTTGAAGTTGCTCATTAGCTCTTTAATTCGAAGGGTAAAGAGCTCAAACATGGTCGGGTCACAAGTGAAAATTTGTTTGTAAGTCATAACATACCTGTGGTGCATGCTAGCTTTTCATTTTGCTGTCTGTTTCTGTCAGCTCATGAAAAGTGAAGAACACTTGTAGCTATCAGTATGGTTATTGGACTGTAGGGATGGTCAGCACTTTCCAGATGTTCCAGCTATTTTAAATCCATGTCTTTGTATGGTTTTACAAAAGGAATTCCATGGCTCTACTGAGAAAATTGAAAGTGTCTAAATTTTGATGGACCATTTCAAGTGTTAGCTGTCAAGGGCATTAGTGAGCAGTTTAGAACTGCTTGAAATGCCTCTGGTTAATTTCCTGTAATAAAATTAAAACTTACTGCTTTCTAATGGTGCATTTTCATATGCATATTGACCACTATCATGCTTTTCAGTGAGTAGTATTTTTGGCCCTGAATTACGGAAATGAACTAGGTAACTTGAGGAAGTCCATTTGACCTGTATCTTCTATAATACTGTAATTCTATAACTCTGATTTCCTCATATTATCTGTATGTCGTTACTAATGGAATAACTTCCCTCATCTTTGTGGCCATCAGCCTGCTCCTCCTCTGCTCCGAAAACTCAGCCCTAATACTTGTAGAAGTTAACTAATGAATAGCAAAACAAAATCGGATAGCCAAATTGTCTTTCTGGGTCATTAGAAAACCAGAACATAATGTACCCTTCAGACTAGTAAATACTTGAATTTACTTGCCTACACTTGCATATCACTTGACACTTTGGCTTAATGTAACCTGTGTAAGAGCACAGATTGTACAGGTTTGTATAGTGTAATGATGGTCTCATCCTAAAAAGATCTGTGTATTACCACAGCATAAATTATAACAATAAGTAGTATTTTCCCTGTAGAGGACACATGTTCAGAAAGTATAACCATTTGTGGGGTTTTTTGGTCTTAAGAGTTTTTGTATGATGTTAAAATAGAATAATACAGTTGCTTTTCCTTATCTCAGCAGAGTTAGTAGGTCCAGCTATTTTTATGTTTTCCTTTAGCCAAGTTGGAGCAGGAAAGAGAGAGAGCGCGAAAAGTATGCTCTGATATTAGATCAAATTTAGCTCTGTACCACAGGTCATCTTTAGTTCAGAGCAGTATCATCAATTCTGACGTTCATGGTCACTGATGGCAGTTTTGTTTTAAAGGAACATTAACTGTTGCAATTTTGTTGAGTGCAGCTAACTTACAAATTTTTTATCTGACAATTGGATTTAGTGTACAGATCTTTACCTTAGAACAAAGGAAAGCTGTGTAGATAGTGGGCCTCTAGAAATTAGAAAGATATTGTTACATTCTGTATGTATTTGAAGGGTATACATGCAATTACAGTTTGTTTGCCTTCTCGCTGGAAGGGATTGGTGACTATAGTTACGATAAGAATAGCACTATTGGGAAGAGATAATTTTGTACTACCTTGATGACACTTAGTGACTTTAATCTGGTTTTTTTTATTAAGTTCTCCATGTTTAAAAAGAAACTCAAAACCAGTTGTTTTCAGTTAGTACGAACACTTAGGACTGCTTGCTCCACAGTCTTTTGCTTTCTGTCAGAGACTCAGTTGCACTGACTGAACTTTTCCAGCCTTTGCTTTTGCCGTTATCTGCATCAGTAGTAACCTACTGACCTGTTCCTTCTCCTGTTTGTTTTAGGATAAGGTTCAAATATTTTCCCAAAATACAAGGAAGTCAGTGGAAGTCTATAGTTTTCCTGATGATTTCTTGACATTTCTGGGAAACCAAGGCTTCTGTAGGATCTAGCAGGCCAAAAATCGATAATTGCAGGACCCAGGGACAATCATAAACTGAGGCACTCAGAACTAGGATTTTTACTTTACTTCTATGTCATTAGGAAAGACAGAAACTAGAAAGACTGCCCTGTGTTGGGGACAAAAGAATGTGTAAAGTGTCTTTTGTTTTGAAAGAGATTACTGCAGAATTTTCTGTCTGTAGAGAAGTTATATAAATGTTTCTGGGGTTTTTTTTCTGATGGACTTAAAAAGTAGGAAATGTGAAACTTTGTTTTAGAGTAGAAGTTCTGAGCTTTGTTGGTTAGAAATTTTACCTTTGAGTCATTTTAGATTGCTGGTGCTATACATACTTTTCATTATCTTATTCAATTAACTACATAGTATCACAAAAGTGGGACTTATGTGCTTAGTTTTGCTGTTGTTTGATTTTTCATGTTATATAGGTACAAGCAAGTTTTTGGGACGTATAAGAAAATGAAATTAAGAAATTAATGTAGCCTACTGGATTATGAATGTAGCCTACTGGATTATGAGGCTTGCAAAGACAGTTAAGACTGAGTCTATACTAGAGTAGAACTGCAATTACAGTTACAGTTCTCAATGAAGTGATCTTTGCTTAACAGCAGAAACTAACTGGAAAGTGTGAAATACCAAATGAGAAGAGGATGGTTTATGTGGTGGACTACAGTGTACATAATAAGCTTTACAGACATAGATATTTTTATTTCATTATTCCCTGCCAATTCTGTTTAAGAGAATGTATCTCAAAAAAGGGCAGTCATAATTCCCTTATATAAATAATGTAAGGTAGCTGCTCTATTTGTTTCATACAGAGCACCATATCTTCTAACTATTTAAGAGCTTTTTGTAATTTATTTCAGGTAATAATCATATGAAAGAAGAAAATTATGGTGCTGCAGTGGATTGTTACACTAGGGCTATACAACTGGATCCAAACAATGCAGTCTATTACTGCAACAGGTAAAATCAAAATGATACACACCTTTCATTCCTGAACTTGATTAACATTATTTTAAAGATAAATTGTGAAGTAGGTCAAAGCAACACAGGGCTAGAAAACTTCAGTATTCAGAATTTATTTGGTTAGATTTGAAAAATATCTGAAGTTAGAGTTCATTCAGCATCTCTGTATCAGTTAAAGGTGTAATATGGGCTTTAAAATGCCTGGTAACGTTTTTGAGATCAGGTTTTGTGAGTTAGGTTGTCTACATTAAATCATAGCATAGGCTGTGATTTCCAGTCTGTTGAGAGTAGTAAAAGCCTTTTTTTTTTTTTCTGGTGGTGTAGTGACTCATGTGCCATCTTGTATCTCCCCTAGTGCTGGCTTTCCCTGAGGAAAAAAATCATCAGTGTGGGAATACCATGAGATTTCATGCATTTTATAAATATTCAGCATTTTAATGTGTGACCTGCTGAAAAATAACAGTGCTGCTTTTGTGGTTTCGTTATAAAATCTGTTCTTCACCATAGTGAAGACGTAGTGATTCAGCAGCAGATGAGCCTGGCAGTGCATGTTAACCCAGTTGCAGCAGTACGTTTCTGCTGCCTGGAAGACCAGCCTAAGAGCAAAGGCAGTCTCATCTGTGAGCCCTGCTGGAATGAGCCTCCTTCCAGAGTACCTCCATTATTAATTTAAGGATTTAGGATATATTAACTTAAGTGCTGTCAATCTGACCTTGTGGCAGTGTACCCAGTGAAATATTCTAGTTTAAGAGCAGTGTTTCCATTACTCCAGAATTTAGTTTGTGATAAATAAAAATGAAAGATTCAGTGTTTTGAGGCAAATGTAAAGGGAAAGGAAATGTGTGGTTTGTTAATATTTTACATACTTAAGATAGCAGTTCAAAGTGTAAATCATCTATTTTCCTTGGGAAAACTCATCACATTAGTGAATCCAGGTATAAAATGGAAATTAAGACCAGATTGAAAAGCTTCCCAAAATCTCTGGGAGTTTCCTTAGGAGAATGGGCTTAAGCACCAAATCTGTAATTGGCAAAAGTAGAAATACTTTACTCTGTGTGTTTCATCATCACCTATCACATTTGTGAGGACCAAAATGAGTCTTGATGTTGATCAGCACAGTGTTGTATGTAATTACTTAAAAGAAAACATAAGATGCTTGGAATTTTGTGGGTGATGTGGTACTTGCGTAAATATAGGCCTTATCTTTCTTGACCTTCTTTGGGAGCCATGGAGACATACTGCCTTCAATGGTATTTCTTTTTACTCACAGCAGTGAGAAAAAGAAAGCTGAGATACCCTTGAAATTTTAACTGGCCGTATAATTTTTTTTGTGAATATGGAAAAAACATTTTCTGTTCAAACACATGCAAGATTAAGTACTGTACCATTTTATTTGTAAATCTCCACTGGCATCTGTGGAGTGTGACAAATGTTAAACAGTCCAAATATTTAAAATAGTTGAGTAGTCCCATTTTGAAGACATTTTAATCCAAGTCAGAAAAAATCGTGCAGTTTGGAGGTGATCGCAGGAGAAAGGAATCCTAGTAAAAAAGAAAAAGGCTTTATTTCTACTATAGTATTTTAAACCAAGAAAGAACAAATTTGAGACCTTTCAGACTGGGGAAGTTTTGGTTATTAATGTGTCCTTTTTAATTTGGCCAAGTCTTTAATCTTATTATATTAACATCTGCAACATTCAGTATTTCTCCAGTACAGAAATGCAATTGTAATTTAGTAATTCAGAAGTTATTGAGAAATGGTATTCTGAGTTACCTGCAAGCATGAGTTGACTTCTAAAAAAACTGAGCAGGGAAAAATCACAGCATTCCTTCGAATACCTGTAAAACTATACTTCTTGCTGGAAAATGCCAATTTTATACAATACTTTTCCTTAAACAAGGATTTTATGTAAAGTATTACTTGAGAGTTTCACTTCTTGTAATAGGTTTTATGATTTATTTTGTGCATAGTCATCTACTGGATCTAAAACTGTTCCTTAGAATTATTTGTCCTATGTGTCCTCAAAGGTGAGTGCGTGTTCTCCAAAACCATAGTCTAGCAATGCACTTACACACATAACATTTGCTCACTCTACTTAATTGAGGAAAGGTAAGGATTGTCTAAATAGTGAATGAAAAGTCAGTTAAGACTAACATGTGAGTGTCTAAGCTTGGGATTTTTTCTTTTATTGTTGGTTTGGGGTTTTTTTTGACAAAGCTCTCTCCTTTCCTTACCATCTTTTTCTTAGGGCTGCTGCTCACAGTAAGCTCAGCAACTACAGGGAAGCAATAAAGGACTGTGAGAATGCTATAGCAATAGATCCAAAGTACAGCAAAGCATATGGAAGAATGGGGTAAGCTAATACAAATCTGGGTAAACACTAAAACCCCACATGTAAATCACCATTGAGTTTCTGAAGGAAGTGGAGCCAGGTTGTTTTACTTAGCTGACATTCTTGTTCTGAAAGTCTAGCAATTTTCTGAGGATGACCCTATTAGGCTGTCAGCTCTTTTTATATATTTTTGATATCAGCATTTTTATCAGATTTCAATAGTTTTCAGTATTTTTCTTTCAATTTATCAACTTTGCAAGTTCAGTTTAGAAAGTCATGATGGGTTTTTTCTACCTTCAACCTAGTTATGAGTAATCAAAATCCTGCAGTTGGAATGGTGGATCTGCTAATGATGCTGCTAGAGAACAGCACTGGGACTTCTCACTACTAAGAATAGAGGCTTAATTTTTCTGTTCAATAGATCTTTGGATGCAAATATTTTAGCAAGACTAAGCTATGTCTCTTTGGTAGTTTTTCTCAGTAGTATCTGAGAGATTAACTGTATAGCCTCTTGAGGCAGTGAGTTATCTGAAAAGAATGTCAGGAATGCTCTGAATAGGCTGCTGACTTGAGTGAAGGGCCATTCTTCCAAGATGTGTAGCTTTTCTTTTTCAGTCATTGAACACACTGTGGTTGTGGGCTGAATGGTGCATATGGCTTTTAAGGTTTTTTCAATACCAGTAAATTAAAAAATGCTTAGGATTGTTTGTTGGGTAAGTTGGCACAAAATGGCTCATGTCCATGTTATTAAAATCTAGTTTGCAGTATGGAGTGGCCACATCCAAATGACCTATTACTAAACTGCATTGGTCTGTGTTAAATTCTGAACCATGCCCCAAAATTGTTTGCGATAATGCATGTTGACCTGGGACAAAACCATGCCAGGAACATTTATTTTAACATAAAATACGATGGAATTCTATCACTTGAAAACTTTCCATGATACAGTTTATTTTATTAATACAAACATAGACTAAGTAGCTTTTGAGATGATTAATTCATTTGGAAATTTTAGGCTGAATTGGTTGTTGAATTGGTTTTGTTCTATTCAATTCTCTTTAGATCGTTTCTTCATACAGCACAACCCAAGATCCCTTGACTTCAGTGATAGGGAGGGAAGCTACAGGCTGGATTAATTGGAGACTGGAGGTTATTTTAGAGTTTTGGGTGTAAGACTAGTGTTCCTTTGATACACAGTATAGGTGGGACCATTCTCAGGCAATCAAGCTTCTCTTTTTTGATTGTCTGTTTTAATAGAGGACATATTTTGAGCTACAAGTCACTGCTTAGCTCAGCAGATGAGTAAACATAGCATAAACATGGCATAGGCTGAATGATGTTTAGTAAACAAAACTCCCAAGTGCAGAAACCTTCTCAACTGAAGAAGATGTGTTTTCTGACAATATGATGCAGGCATATCAGTTTTTCTCAGGATTTGACAGAAATTCTTTATATGTCACAGAAAGATGCAGAAGTATTCAGAGATGGGAGCCATTTTAAAGTGGGAGTATCAATTTAAAGCGATACTTCCAGCATGACCCTGAAAAAGCACCTGTCTGGGTAGGAATTGTGACCAAAGAAATGTTTGCCTGCTGTTCTGACTTGTACTGTATTCCAAGAAACTCTCTCTGTAAAATGCTCTAAAATACTTTTTCTGTAAAAAGCACTATTGCATCACAGAAATAACGGATTGCACTTCTTGTCTGGTCAGAAACTATTTTGGCAAGTTAATGGGCCAAAAAGGGAGAATGTTTTTTATGAGGATAACTGTGTTGAGAAAGCAGACACTAATATTGTATGGGTTCCTCCAGGAGCAATACTGGAAACTCCTGGCGTTTCACACTTTTACTGAGAGTGATGGCTGTCACTGATGTGTTTAACATGTTGAACTTGCTTGCCTGAGACAAAAGACTAAGGTTTGTCATTGGGTAAGCACAGGCTTACCACCCCAGTCTTTCTAGCTCAGCACATATCAAAAGAGGGGACTAGAGTACTAAATAGCTGAATGTGGCTTACACAGATTTTTTACAAAAGGTGGAAAAGATCAGTTTAGGGTTTTGGTCAGTATAAACTGAAAATACAGTAGAGGATAGAATTGAAACCACAACCAGATGGACTTCTGGAATAGTTCAAAGAAAGATGTTTTAAATGTAGTAATCGAATTTGAAAACAATTCTGTTTTAAAAAGTAGATCTGTCCTGTATTCTCATGAACTGCTGGAGAAGAGTCTTTTTCAAAATATTAAGCAGGCTTCCCTGATACAAGGGTTTCTTACAGCATCTTATTACTATGCCATTTAACTTATTTGTCAACTGTTGAAGTCAACTGTTGAAGCCTTAAGGAGAACCTTTGCACTGATCCTGAGACAAAAATCTGTTATGCTGAAACTTGTGGGTCCACTATTTGTTTTCTTGAAGTTGCAGAAGTCATGTTAGTGATAATTACTGGACTATCTTTGCCCAACTTGCCCATGTACGTTTCTAAATAAACTCTTGGATCAAAAGGACTGGAAGAAACACTTGGAGGAATTACTGAGCTTATGCAAAAAGTCACAGATGCTGGATCCAGCTTGTACTCTCAAAATAGAGACTAAATCACTAGATGATGCCAAGGAATTTTTCATGAAACTTGCATATATATATGAAACAGACAATGCAAGATGAGTTCTTGAGGGATCATCTTTTCTGCAAAAACAAGTGCTTACACTAAGCAGTAGTACCACAGTAGCAAAACTTGTTTTAATTTAGTGATCAAGCTAAAAAATCAGTTGTGAGATACTGTTTCACTTAGAACGGAAAATGTATCATTATATTTTTTGATGGTCGTTTATGTTCTACCCAGGATTTCTTTACTTCACATTAGGTTGGCTCTGACCTCAGTGAATAAATATGAAGAAGCAGTTACCAGTTACCAAAAAGCACTGGATCTTGATCCAGAGAATGACTCTTATAAGTCAAATTTGAAAATAGCAGAACAGAAACTGAGAGACATGTCCAGTCCTGTAAGTTAGCTCTGCATCTCTTTATTTACAACAGTTTCAACTGGGAGTTTTTAGATAAACTTACCTTCGATTGCAATTTGTTTGTAGACTGGAACTGGATTGAGTTTTGACATGGCAAGCTTGATAAACAATCCTGCCTTCATTAGTATGGTGAGTATATCTCAAGCTTGACATTATCTTGTTTTTAAAAATGAATTTTTAAGAAAAGCTCTTGTTTAATGAGCCAAGCAGTTTTAATTACTATTATAGCAATGGTTGTATTACATAGAATTTCAACTTTTCTATGTAATTTTACACTTAAAACAAGAAGCGAAGTATAAATCTGCTGTAGTGCCTGTCTTATTTCCAATGGATTCTATCTTACAACATACATAGGTCAGCTGTGCTGTTTTTGTAGATGGTTTGATAGTAAAACACTTGTCGATGGCATGATGAAAATTTCTTCTATTCTTCACAAAGCAGTTAACAATGAATACAAGGACTAAAGTAACTCTTGGGGAGAACTACTTGAGACCTTTCTGTTCTTACTGTTTCAAATTATCCCTGACATCCTTAAGTGTTCAGACAACAAATATAAATAACATATAGTGCATTCCTTTACTTCCAGTACAATTTAGCTTTCTTAGCTAAATGGAATTAGTGAACTTTGTAGAATGGAATTTGGAGAAAACGAAATGCAACCTCCCTCCCCCACCCCCCCAAAAAAAACCCCAACCAACCAACTTACTTCCTTTGAGAACACAGTTAAAACTTTACCAGCCCTTAGGTAGCTTCACTGGAACAGGACATTGCAATCAATGCTTTTGTGTAGAAGTGCACTGTATTCAAAAAAGATCCATATATCTGGTGGTGTGGTTTCACAGCCACTCAGCAGCCAAGCCCCATGCAGCTGCTTGCTCACTCCCCCATCAGCAGGATCAAGGAGCAAATCAGAAGGGTGAAAGCTGGAAAATTTGTGCATCGAGATACAGAAAGTTTAATAGGGAAGGCAAACCCCTGCACATAAGCAAAGAAAACTGAGGAATTAATTCACTGCTTTCCATGGGCAGGCAGGTGTTCAGCCATCCCCAGGAGAGCTGGGCCCCATCATGTGTAATGGTTACTTGGGAGGACAAATGCCATCATTCCAAATGTACCCCCTTCCTCCTTCTTTCCCCCCAGCTTTATATACTGATCATGATGTCTGGAATATCCCTTTGGTCAGTTGGGGTTACCTGTCCTGGCTGTCTCTCTTCCCAACCCCCTCACTAGTGAGGCAGCACAAAAAACAGAAGAGGCCTTGGCTCTTTGTAAGCTCTGCTTAGCAATAACAAAATCATCTCCTTCTTATCAACCTCTGTGTTCAGCACAAATCCAAAGCACAGCCCCCTACTATGAAGAAAGTTAACTCTACCCCAGCCAAAACCAGCACCCATGGTCCAAATAATAGAAATGGTATGTAAGGAAGGAGTGAGTGAGTTCTCTGATGGCATTTGTGATGAAATTGCACTGGAACTCTGTGTACCACTTCACTGGTCACATGATGTACTCAGTCTGTGTCTGTTTAGAATCAAAATATACTCTTCAGTATGGAAATAACTTGGGGGAAAGGATGTTTTGCATCATTTGCAGAAGATGCCTGGTCACATGCCTAGAACATGGTGCATTTATTCAGGAATGAATGACTTATCTTCCTGACATGTAGTTATTTGTTTTGCTTTTAAGGGAAAAATTGCCTCACTGTCTGACTTAGAGGCTTGTAGTCTCCATTTGGGCCCCTAAGCTAGATCAGCCTTATTACTGATAGCAGAAACTAAACCAGAATTCTGTATTAACCATAGCATTCGCCTGAATTTGGCATTTTATATCCAACTGTTAACTAGAGAAAAAAGTTGATTTACTTTTGAGATATATCTATAAATGGCAATATATTGATCAATGAAATGAATACTGGATATATCTGGGGTTTGTAGTACCTTTAGTAAGACAGTGAATAAGAAGGTACTCTGTTGTGCCTGTTGGTGGTCTATTCATCCAGACACTGATTTCTGCAGGAATTATGTTACTAACATTAAAATATCACATTGTTTATTCTATAGCATCTGTCCATAGACACCTTTACACTATGGTAAACACAGTATAATTTTAGAGGTATCTTTGAATGAGAAATTTAAATAAGCTCATGTTTATTACAAAGTAGGAAGAGATACTATTACCACAGAAGATACATGTTACCACAAAACTGTGCACTGCTTACTCCACAATGTATTATGGCAATAATCTTAACTATTAATACCTAGTAATAATAATAGTTGCGAATTTAATTTATCCAGGCAGGAAAGCAGCAAAATACAAACTTTTCATCAAAAAGCCTAGTAGAAAATCTTTGTCCTTGAAAGTCTTCAATGCTTTGTTTGTTTCGGTTTTTTTAGTTTTCTGGTACTGGGGTTTTTATTTTTACTGGCTTCCTGTCATATTTTTCATGTCTGAATCTGTAACCACTATTTTTTAGCCAACATGTAACAAATTGTCTCAGCTTCATATCCTTGAAATACATTCCTGTAGTGATTCCTTTTGCAGAAGACATAAACTTAGCTTAATTTTGTAATAAAACAGAATACAGCATGTGGGGTTTTTTTGGTTTTTTTGTTCCCCACACTTTTCTAAGTGATACCTAAGTAGTAAATGGGTTATAATTTCAGCTATATGTTGTCTATTCTAGGCAGCAAGCTTAATGCAAAATCCTCAAGTTCAACAACTGTAAGTATTAAAATGGAGTGCAATTAAAACAAATGTCTTTAGAGGTTTGAATTAATAAGAGGAAAAGTGTATAGTACTGTATTCTGAAAAGGTAATTTTATTTTTACTTAGTGTAAATAAAACTACTGTAGTTTCTTCTGCTTGCAGCCTATTTCTTCCCAGCAATTCAAAAAAGAACTAGGGTTTACTGCTTACTATAAAGGTCCCTGCCCGCCTCAATGCCAACACTGTGCTAACTCTTCCAGGATGTCGGGGATGATGTCCAATGCTATTGGTGGCCCTGCTGCCGGGGTTGGTGGCCTGTCAGATTTGTCTAGCCTGATTCATGCGTAAGTAAGAACTGCATAGTTTTATCTGTTACAGTTGTAGTAGGATCACTGCAACATCTATTTAAAAGGGATAGTGTCAAGCCAATTATACTGTGGCCTAGTCCCACTGTATGCCTATTTGTTATTAAAACTGACAACTCTTAAGACTTGTTTCCCACAATTTTGTTTGTTTGCTTTGTACATTTCCATCAGTTAGAATGACTGAACTGCTCAGTTTTGCTATCTGGTTCTCATACACCGTTATCTTCTAATGCCACTTATTAAAAACATTCCTTTAAATCTTTAAGTACTCCTACATGTGCTTTCAAATTGTGTGGATAAACTGACTACCTGATATCCCAGACAATCATTAGAAAAGCTACAGATTTACTTAACACATCATAGGTTCTGCTCTGGCATCCCTCCATTTAGATGAGGAAGGTTTCAGAGAACACAGTAAGAGGAAGAGTACCTTTACAAAACCCAGAACCTAAGGCTTTTCTAGTACAGTGATGATAAAATCCATCTGGAAAGGTCTCCACAAAAGCATGCAGTTTGCTTATATGCCAAGTTCTCTTAAAGGAATACAATTTTACTTTATTTCAGCATTCTAGCACACTTCTAACTATTTTTAAGTTTTGCCCTTTCAGGGCAGTAGTAATTTATAATTTACATCACAGATAGGGATGTGCCACTGCAAAAACCAAATGCTATTTTCACAAAAAACACAGAGATATATGAAAATGGTGGCTTTTCTTCAACCTGCACTGTGGTTTAAAGTTGTCTTGATAATTTGCTGCTTGGGCAAAATGCAGAAATTACAGAGAAGCCAAGCCAGGCTATTTGTGAAGTAGTATTTTTTTACTTACTTGTTTTTTTCTAGTAAACCAGTGTTATACTTACCTTCTACATGGAGTTAATGTCACCTATTAATTTAACTCTTAAGCTACAACTGTTACAGAGATTACTGATATTACTTCAGTCATACAAGACATAAGGATGTAATAGTATGCTTACTTTCTACTAATGACATCTCGTTCACAAGTAGAAGCTGGCAGCTGCACACTGTATTTCTGGAAAGCTAACATAAGGTTGCACTTCAGCTCTAAGAGTAGTTATTTTAAACAATTAGAATAAATCCTCTCAAAAAGAAGGCAACAAATCACTGGAGCAGATGTGTTGTTTTACTGTGTAAGGTAATACTTTTTCCTCTATGTTATCAAGTAGAAGTGCTAAAGAATGAAAATAAATATTTCATGATAATCCTGTTTGGAGACACTTTAACCAGATAAAGTCATAATACTACAAATACCTTGATACTATAAATCAAGTCATCTTTAGTCGTAACTCCAATGTAATGCACTTTTCAGCTGTATCGGGATAGCCCGTTTTCTTACAAGTGCTGCTTTCACTTTCTGATTTCACTTCAACACAGGGGGCAGCAGTTTGCACAGCAGATACAGCAACAGAACCCTGAGCTCATAGAGCAACTGAGAAATCATATCCGGAGCAGATATTTGAGCGGGAGCACTGAAGAGCATTCCTGACTTCAAGGAGGCATGTGAATTGGAATGATATACAACCTGAGAATGCATACCATAGTTAGTAGCAAAAGCACCATTGTAACTCTTCTGCTTGAATAGAAGACAGAAAATTCTTTGTGTGTGTTTGCAAACAAGAATAAATCTGTTAAACAGATCTCTTGCACATAACTTGGAACATAGCGTTTATGTCTAGTTACTCCTCTGAAAATTAATACACTGAATAGGTGGTTTATTAAAATCCTCAAGTCCAAGTCATTTCAATATGTGCATTAGAATGATCTCCAGGGCTATTGAGGGGGAAGGAGTTTTGCAGTGGGCTGATCTTGCATAACAACTTAATTCTAAAATGCTGCTGTAAAAGGCACGTTATTCTTACAATGAGAATTATTCTTACAATGAGAACCATGATGGCTGTACTCTCTGTCAGATATTGAAATAACAGGCCCATTTGCTGTGCCCTTAGATCATACCTAACACTAATGCTTTAGAAGTCTGTTTCTTTAAGCCTGTAAAGGGGCCATCATGAGTAACATGTTTTTCAACTTTACTGGGCAGGAGGGAGAGAGATGATTCCATATGAAGGAGTACCAGAAATCATAGAGAAAGAGAAGACAATAATTCTGTGTAGGATAATACACAGAAATCAAAGTGAAACTTGGCTTGGGAAGGGAAAGTTTTAGGCAGTTTTAGGCTTTTCTACTGCCACATATACCCTCACATAATGATGGTAGCCCTGGAGGTCAGCATTACGGCACTATGTTCCTAGGCATGGCAAGCTGTATTACATTATGTATGCAGTATTTAGCATAAGCTTAAAATTCTTAACTGTTATAAGCTAAAACTGAGCCTGTGACTATACAAATAACTAGTACTGAAAATTTATTAAAAAAAGAACTGCCTTAGAAGGATTCTTTTTCTATTCCTGTGTGGTAAAGCACTGGCTTAAACAATTGGGGATTTTTTTTAAGTATAAGTACACATGAAATGATGGTTATATTGTCAGGATTTTTCCACTTAGTATTTCTCTTCCTAACCTGGCTTTTCTTGCTCAGTTAATCTTACTCTTTCAGAGACCACTGCTCTTCTGTACTTTTATGATGTTAACTTTTTTACTCTGCTTACTGTTAACATTGCTTTCTGTTTCAAACACTTGTTCTTACTCTAGGGAGGCTTCCTCTTTGTATATCCAAACCAATTTGAGGAGCCTGCTGTGATTTCTAAGACAAAGTGATCTTTGTTGGCCAGTTAGTCTGGAAGAAGGTATGTGGAAGAGTAACAGACTCCAAAATGGAGAAATACACAGGAACTCCTGAACCTCAGACTTTATATCTGATTGATCTTGTGCTCAAAAAAGAGTTCCTCAAGTAGAAGCAAATGGAGACAAGTAATGTACTTGATTCTAACAAATTACAAGTGTACATCTATGGCATGAGTCTTTATCTGCGAAACCAGGGAGAAAAGTGCAGCTGGATCCATTGAGAAATGAAAGGAATTGGAGAAAACACAAAACTAGGAAATCCATATTAGCATCTGTTGAATAAAGATGTAAAGCTTAATAGCTTTTTTAAGTTTCATACTTTATTGAATAGAGCTTGCCTATATACAGCATTATTTTTTTTTTTTAAATTCTCTCTTTAAGTTGGTGTAGGTGCTTTTTTTTGAGGCTGTGGAGATACTTAAGCTTTACATTAAATACATTTCCATGTAAGAGTTTATAACTTAACATCTGCTGACAAAAAAGAAAATCCCTAACAGGATCTTTTTTCAGAGGTAGCTCAGATCCCAAGAAAACTGTTAAAAGTTACATTTAGCAGGACAGGATACCATTTACAGAAAAGACTGATGGCTGCTGTAGGTGGGCTACATACACTGTACAAGTGTTTGTACATTACTTGGAGTAGTATGTTGTGTCAGGAGCGAAGCACTGCTCCTAGCATATATCCTCCTTAACTTCACAGTTCATCGTAGTTCTCTCTTTCATATCTTCAACGGCTCAAAAGTGTGTTTCACTAACTTTGATGGGGGAACCAATACATCCAAAGTGGACTGGACAGCACTGCCAGTATCTCTCCACAAACTCAATTTATCCTTACTTTGTGACAGCAATCTTGATGCAGTCAGTTACCTTTTTACTTTAAGACAGAAAGAATGTCAAGAACTTCTTGAGAGTTCCTTAAGAATGACAGACTATATTACTATTCAAAGAGTGGCCGTAGAAGTTATACTGTCAAGTACAAGTTCTGTAGCTCACTGGATTTATGGAAGAATAATCCCCAAGGTTAAATGGAATTAAGCATTGGTTAGTTACCTGGAAAACTACTCTTGAAATCACCTTCATAGAGTTGTAATATTTCACATGCTACAATACTGTCATGTTTAGGGTTTACTCCAGTAGAGATAATACAGAGTATTTATTAAAACGTTGATGGTATTAGCTAACCCTTCAGAAACGTGCTTTAACTGCCACAATTAAACATACTGCCACTAGTAAACAATCTTTGTTTTTTGTATATTAACAAAAAGGGCTTTATAGCCTAGACAAAAAACAGTGAAACCAGTAACAGGAGCTCTCATTACATGCTTTTCCATTGAATCCAGGAACAGAGAGAGCATTTATGCTAAAGTCTGCTTTTCCTTGAATAGGCTAGATTGTTTCTGTCATGCAACGTCTTAATCACAGGGTGAAGAAGGAATCTTTTCCTGTGTAGTAACTGCACTTTTCATCTTGCTAAACCACAATCCCTGTAAATTTCTTTAATTTAATTGCAGTTTATCATTTAACTGAGCAAATAAGGATTTACACCTAATTGGTTTTATATCAGCATATAAGAAAGAGAGGAAGATATTTTGCACTTAACTGTGAACTCCTGTAATCTGCTTGCGTGGGAGTATATTTGTCTAACTATGTCTGAAAGATACCTAATGAAATATTCAGTTTAGAAATTGTTTCAGTTTGCACTTCTAGTCTTGTAACAAGTACAAAGTAAAATCACTCATACTGAGAAAGAATTGTGTGCAACTTAGAATAACTGTTTCATGGTTACAAAAAGTCATACTGGCATAATGCAGCTTCTCTACCATTTCTGTATCTCTCCTACCTCTTATTACCATATGGTTGCATCTCCTTCAATTTGTGTCAGTTTATCTTGCGGATATATTATAAATAAAGTTATTTACTTTTTTGTCTGGATAGTTGTGGTTTTACTGGTTTAATCTGTTAATGTATCTAATGTAGCAGCTAAATTGCATTCTTTAAAATACCTGTTCATGTTGGTTGCTCTGCATTTTATTAGATAGTCAGGATAGAGTTCTAATTAATTTTTTTCCTATATGGACTTACTCCCTCATTTTAGGAAGCTGGTCCTAAATTTGTACAATATTTTAAAATTGAATTCTATGGTTACAGATTTTATACATAGGAAAGCCTTAAGTAAAATACTGTCAAAACTAACCAAGGTAGCTAATTACCAACATGGCAGCTAAGAAATACAAGAAGCTGTTGATTAGAATCTTTAACACTTAGTTTACCTAGTGTTAAACTAGCAAAGACAATCACCATTTTCTCTATTAAATGGCTACCTCTGGGTGACCATAGATATTTCAGTTTTAGTTTTCAGTTCCCTACTAACTGGGAAACAACTTGCCTGTTTACAGCATGCCCTGTATTGCAGGGACACACAACTCTGCTCATGACTGCAGATAACTGGGCCAGATTTGCTGTATTACTCCTTTTCAAAGACTGAGCCACAACCAGCAGAGTCTTTGGCTGATAATCCACTTTGTAGCTGCCAGTGCCCCAACAGTGCCAGCTGCACTCTCTCATGTCATACCTTTATCAAGTTGTATTTCCTATGTCTGTGCGTGTACCATGCAAATACACTGTCATGCGAGGTACTCCAAAATATTTCTTTTAGGGGTTTACATTCCAGGAGCTTCTCTTTAAATGGTCAGTTCCTTCAAACTGAAGCAGTTTTGTCAGAACCATAATTTTTAAATGGTTTAAATAATTAAAAAATAATTATAGTTACAAAAGTAAGTATAAATTGCTACTATTTTTTTCAGTCTCATTCCCATGCTGAGGTGATGTTATGTTACTGCAATATAATTTGCTACAACTACACTTTTTTCAAAGGTTTTATTTTTAGTAGATAAAATGCATATGCATGTTTTTAAAAGATTTTAAAACATTCAAGAAATGCTCAGAGAAATTAAATCATCACAATTACATTTACAGCTATATAGGGATTTTGTATGATTTGATGGCAAAAACATCAAGAAGTTGGTAAAAAAAAGCAAGCACAGCAGAACCACAGAATTTTTTTCTTCAGCTTTGTTTGACTCCAGAAGAAACTACACAGACTTGTGCAATATCATCATACTCATATGTTCTCTTCAAAAACGTGTCTGTAAGTCTTAAGCCAGAGACACTCTAGAAAGGAAAAATATTTTTAGGAGTTGGTATTAGAAAGAATTGTTAAACTTATAAAACAGCTATTTTGTAACAAAACTGTGCTAATGCCTTACTTGCAATCCCTGCACTGAAGACAACAATGTAAGTGCAAGGTGGAGGGATGAACTTGGGTGCAGCTTTCCAAGTTGCCTTCCTGAAACTCCACACCAGTGGATGGAATTAGTATTGCACATTTCTAAAACCAGATCCATAGTCCTTTCACTGCTAGAGAAAATTGAAAAACAAGAATAAACCTGTGGGCTTTTTTAAGCACTCAACGATTGCAGACATGTGAAAGCTTGATTATTATTCAGGTTACTATTAATCAAGAATTTATAAATAATTATAAGGCAGCAAGCAAGATTTACTTTGACACACAGTAGTTCAGCTTTGTTTCACACGAGCATCCTGTCATGCATTTAACAGTACTGGATAACTAACACTGCTAACATTTTGGATGGACTACAAGATTTTCATGAGAAGTATCTGCAGACTAAATACATGCTTTAATCCCTGCCCTCAACTTCTATTTAGAATTATTTCATTTAATTATCACTTTTGCAACCCTAAGATGATTTGCGATTAAAGTATGAGGTACAATCTTAAATAATACTGCAGACAGCTCCATGGAATTCCTCTACAAATTTTTGGCAATGTCCTAGTTCAGACGGTATTAACAGATCATAACAGAATGGGCTATTTTGTTGTTTTGTTTATTTTTTAAAATCATTGTAATTCATAAGATGTGTTTCAAGCAGTTTTGTCTTACTACAACTCATAGTAAAGACCACGTTTAACTTGTTTGAGGAGAAATTATTGAAAAATGAAACAAAACCAGCCATAACTTACCCACTCCTGAAAAAGTACAAGAATAATTTGATATGGTTACCTGCAATTTGTTATTTTACATGTAATGTCAAAAGGTTCTTCCAAATTTACAGTGTCTGGTATTGTCTCCAAAGAAAGCCTTACATCACCATAGCCAGGAGCCTGAAAAGTAAGAAGAATGCATACTCAGATTTTGAATAGTGAAGTTGAAGTTTTTACTACTCAAGTTTTCCTTCACTGCAAGAAGCTTGGAATAAGAGGAATTTGAAGAAAGAAGGTTGACTCTGTGCTTTTGATTAGTATGCAAATCACAGCAGTTCTCCATCCACTTCTGATGATCACCACCTTCACAGGTTTAACAATTCATTAGATAAGGGTGATCATTATTACTATGTTTTCCAGATAGTTTACACCCTTAAAGTCTGAATAGCCATATACAGTTCCTGAGATCTGCTTTATCCTGAGACCTGTTAGGCAGATAACAGATCTACACAGACAATATAAATAAAATTTTCCTGCATAAACCCACCACTACTCCACATCCTAAGAAATAAGAGGCTGCTCATTCTCCCTGCCATTTCAGTCATAGAATCATAGAATAGATTGGGTTGGAAAAGACCTCCAAGATCATCAAGTCCAACCCCTGATCCAACTCCAATTACTATATCATGGCACTAAGGGCCACGTCCAAGCTCTTTTTAAAAACCTCCAGGGATGGTGAATCCACCACCTCTCTGGGTAGGCCGTTCCAATGCCTGATAACCCTCTCTGTAAAGAATTTCTTCCTAAGCTTCTGCCAAAATAATTAATTGCCACCAGTTAGAAAGTCACATGAATATGAATGCTTATCAACTATCCTGTTCTGTCAAGAGTCAAACACATTTCACATGACAAACCTGTGGTAAATATCCTAGTTAAAACCAACCAGGGCGGATTCAAGTTGGTAATCTGCAGATAAAAAGCAGGTTTAGATTTTCAATCCCCACAAATGATAGATGGTAACGAAAAAATAAGGGAAAAATTTGTCCTGCCTGATAAGGCTTAGTTGTTGCACATGTTCCAAGTCTACTGATAAAATCATGCTGTAGTGAAAGTTGTATTTACAGCTTGATTGAAAGATATTCCTGAAGAGGTTCAGAAAGCCAGTGCTTGAAACAGGTTTTAGTCGCATACAGTCCATTACAGATTAGTGACAGATGACATTTTAGAAAGCATATTTAACTGGACATTACAGTAAGCAAAGGGATGTCAAGCCAATGGGGATTTCAGACCAGTTGAGCAGTGTACATTTGGAACCTTTCAAGAAAGAGAAGTAATTACTCAGCCTTGGAAAAACACAAATATATTCAGCTGCATTAGGTCACAGGGAGGAGTCAACTGGAAAATTATACTCAGTTCCCTCAACATAACACTGCTTGCTGTAACACTGAGCTCTTCTTTTAAGAGATACATTAAGGGGAAAAAACCCCATACACAAATGCACAATAAAAGCAGTATTTTATAGAAAACTTAGCAGCAACTGGCCAAATCAAAACAGAGTAGATGAGAAAACCTATTCTGGCACATAGTGTTGAGTTTAGAAATGAGATACCTCCAAGAATTGATGGCTAGAAGTAAAGGCCTTGAAGTAACACCACGAGGAGCAAGGTAGCTTTCATCCAAAATTGAGGTAATTGCTCAAAAGTATGAAATCAACTAGACAATTCCTCACTTGTCCTGCTCAGGAATAATGTTTAACTTTGGTCTGGTTCTAGTCTAGTCCTGCACTGAATGCCTCTGAGCAGGTGGAGTACCCTTGGCATACTGTGGACATGCATCTGTCTGGTTTAACGTCACCCAAAAAGAATGTAGTTGTGAATTCCAAGACCATTCCACAAAAAAACCCCAACCAAATTATGGTATGTGGGGGTAATCCAGGATAGTTGTTTCAAAAATGCATTTCTGATCCGAACCATAACAATGACAGAGGAGCACAGTACAGGCAAAATTCTGGGTGTTGGGGGCAACAGTAAGGCTGGCAAATGGATTAGGATGAAAATGATTAAGGATAAATGAAGCCAAGAGATTAAATAATCTGACAGATTAATTAAAAAATTAAGAGAAGACAAGAGGGAGCTGCACACACTGCAACTCAAAAGGGAAAATGCCCAACTATTTGCTGCTTTTCTAAAAACATATGTTGCTTAAAGTACACAAGATTGCTCGTGTTTCTCTGTTAATCATGAGGTACAAACCAATGACAGATGACCAAAACTAACCATGGAGTGTGTTTCATGTGCAATACTCAAATGTTCAACAAGAAGGGATGCAGTGTGAGACAATACTGATTTAGGGAGGGGAAAAAAAATCTTTCTTTAAGAGAAATGATAGGAAAGCTCAGTTGAAAATGAGACAGTTTATTCTTAAAAAATAAGCAGCAAGTTTCAAAGTAACAGGAGTAACTTAAGTTCACAAAAAAGGGCAGTTTCTAATTTGATGGGGTTATACACACACTTTACACTTCAATTAAAAATAAAGAGAAGTTTCAGTGACTAGCTGTGAATTTCCAGGATCCAAGTTTGCTTGCCTAGTTCTCAGTCAGTATGATTTCCCTACAGAATTGCTCAGTTACTAGAAGATGAGGACTGGGGGAAAGACAGAGGTAGAGACCCAATTATAAGCTTTGTAAACTCAGACTAAGATTCATTTTTCAAAGTTTTTTTAACTATTTTTCCATATCTCTCTTACCATCCTCAGTTGAAAAGATGCAAGTCAAGGCATTAGAGTAGACACACTGTGCAGCTAACTTAAGCAAGCTAGTAAATACAACTTAAAATTCATGACCAATTTTTAAATCAACTAGAATAGAACAGATTCAATCAAAATTGTGGACATGAAAGACAAATAATATTACACATAAAAATTGTTAATCAAAGATAATTTTATTCTAACCAATGTATTTTGCAACACTAGTTACTTGATTTTGGCAACTAAAATGCACAGTCCATTAAGTTATCCACACTTCACTGAAGAAATACAGGAAATAACTCTCTAACACATATAGAAACATGAGGTTCAGAAAGTAAGCAGCTCACATTTTCCAAGTCATTATTAAATTGTTCGTTGAGTTGCCTTAGAAATGAGCGCTATGTTAACACTTGAATTAACCTTACCATTCTCTGAAGCTGGCTAGTTTGCAGCCTTCCTCGTTCACCCAGATTGGTTTTCCATACAATATCTAGTTTACCAATCACTGTTACACCTTTTATTACTCCAGCTTTCTCTGCAAATTCTTGCTTTGGTTTTAGACAGTATAAGTATTGACGTGTATCCATAGGTTGTAAGTAAGTCCTTGCGCCAAAAGTAGACTCACTGAACAGAAAAAAAAACACACTGGGTCTTAATTTAAACAGTTACTTTGAAAAAGACTTTGAAACCAAACCTTTTTTCCCCATCTCTCACCAATCTTAGTGTGTGTGTGTGTTCATACTTTATTATCGGCAAAACACACAGAACAGTTTTCTGTTTTTAACACAACAGAAAACAATACTAGAACTTATGTACCACCAAGGACTGTGGGGAAAAAAAACCCATTCTCATTCATCTGAGCCAGAGAGAAATGAGATGGAAATACACTTTGGCACATTATAATTTATTATCTGGCATCTTAGCATTTAAACAACAATGCTGGTAATTTTTCTTTTGCTGTTTGGTTTCTCTCACAGTAATTCTCAGTGTAATGAAACTAAGATTCCTGTTCAAAAATCATTACAGCAGATGCAAACACTTTATAAGAACAATGCTCCTCTATATTACAGGTGACCCCTTCAACAGGCAAGAAGACAGAATTTTCACTTTAGCCCCCTCTACAGAAGCACTCAAACATCACCTGCTCCAAAAACCCAAGCAAGTGCAAAGCACAAACAGCTGAAATTAACTTCACAAGCTTTTGTATCACAGTAGTCAGTTATTCTGGTATTTGGTGTTCTACTAACGGACACTAAATGAAATTTAATTTATTTCACCATAACAAATTTTTATATTTTAAGATCCTATATGGTTGTTCCACTGAATCACCTTAACTGCTGCCTTGCTAGATCTTGATTAGAACAACTGAAAACAGTTACCACTCTACTGATAGGAAGCAAGGACATATCAGGTCCTGTAAGGCTAAGTATGTACACAGAGATCAAGTCAGAACCAGATGTGGGCTAAATATGATATAGGAGATACTGAAAAAATAGTATGTTTTCATGTCACCATGTCATCCATGTTAGAAATTATTTGAGGATTAGGCTGGAGATTACTAGGTAGAATTATAAAGTTTTAAGAATAGTTTCCATGAAAAGAAAACTGGAACAGATTTTCCAGTTGAATACATAACAGGAATTTGATCTTTTCAATCAAGCAAAGAAGTGCAATCCTTCCATTACAGACAACTAACTCTAATGCTTATATCTCATGAAATCCTAATACAAAGAGTTTCAAAGTTAAGTATCTTGAATACGAACATACCTTTTCCCTACTGTGTCAACTGTGTTCAGTTCTGCAACACTGTACATCATAGATGGCTCTAAAGAAACCTTCTCCATAAACATTGGAGAGGTAGTGATATTCTGAATTTGAGCTTCCAGAAACACTTCATCTGTCTGGAAAAAACCAAAAGTGCAAGTTCATGAAAATGTGATTAGTGTTATTGAACAGAGCAGACAGTCCTATTGTTAAAAAAAACCACATGTGTTTAGTTCATGCCTGCAAATCAAACTAATTAATGCAAGAAAAAAACCTTAATCCCAGTAACAATAGGAGCAAAAGTGTTAGTCAACAGGTATCTTGCCAAACAATGGATGTGGGATAATTTTGCTATGTTCTAGCTATTGCTTATTTTTAATGCATCAGTTCACCACTTCCCAAGACTTCCATCAACTTAATAGCAACTCAAGATTTAATCCAAATTATTTAAAAAAAATTTAAAAATAGAATAAATGGTAAGGAATTGCAGTGCACAACATGCCATGCCAGATGACTAGTGCATCAAGCTGTATAAAAAAATTAAAGTAAGTGTGTGTTTTTTTCTTTAACTGAAAAAAATATTTCATGTACATGCTCTGAGATTTTATTATTATTATGAAACACTGGCATTCTGGCTAAAACACAAAATCCAGCCTCCTCTCTCACTCAGCTCCATCATGCCAAAGGTTACCAATACTGTATGCATCTGACAATTTAACTGGTGCTGTACCTTCAGAACTTCTGAAGCTAATGTCTAAAGATGGTATTGAAGGACCAAGTCTGGTACAGAAACAAAAGCTAAGGCTGTTACACTTCCAAAGATGAAAACACATGGAACTAGAGATGGTTGTGCCTCACGTCTTTTGTGGAATTGCAAACCAATGAAGTCATTTTGCAACTCTAAAAATCTCAGGGCACAGGATCAGTCTACTAGAGGTAAGAGCCCCCAGAGAAGTGAAAAACAAAACCAAATTGCTAATTTAAATTAAAAAAAAGGGGTAGCAACCAAATCTGTATTTACAGAAGAGTTACTGATTCAGGCAGTTGGTCTAAATGATTGTTGTAGGCTACTTCCAACTGAACTAGTGTAGTCTATAGATTCAGATTGAAGCAGTTTATTTTGTTATGATAAATTTTTAAAAAGTACTTTTATAAGGAAAGCAGAAAGAAGCTTACAGTTTCTTTTAATCAGTTTAAATAAATCACTTTATACAAATGGAGTCCTGCTGGTAAATTACAAAATAAAAGTGAGACAAAACAGTCAAAATATGTTTAGTCTCAAAAATATTGTGTTAGAAGGAGAAATACAGAATTGTTGTGTAACTTTCTCTTCTTTACTGTGTTTACAAGGCACAAAAACCAGACAATAGCATATATATGGCAATGAAAACTGTGCAGGCTCCTTGGGTTACAGACACACCTCATGCTTCCAGGACCTGGAAATAACCCCAACCAAAACATGGTTCTCAGTAATCACTACTACTGTCACTAAAATTGATACCATTTATATCCCAAAAATCCATTGCTCAAAGTGTCCATTTACCCAAATTTTAGTTGTTTTCAAAGCAGCAACCATAGGCAGAAATTTAGAAAAGCTAATTTGAAAGGGAAAAGAAAAAACAAGCAGCATAATGAAAAAGCAAGTTAGTTTTGTGTTATTTGTAATCTGGTTTAATATCACACGGTTTAACAACCCCCCTTAAATATTTAAAAATATGCACTACATTTTAATACAAGGCACACCTTAAAGTGAAATCAGACTGCAGAAGTAACATACTAACTCAATCAACTGTTACATGCAGTTAAAAGTTGGAAAGTGCAGTTCCAGCTAGCAAAAGGAACAAAGAATATCCAACTGCTGCTCTCTCCTCAAACCCACTGTCTCCACCAATGAGATGTGAAAAGTTCTGTCACAGCTTACACAAGCAGTGCTGTAGTGAAACCTACATTTCCAAAGGCAAAACAAGAAAAATTTTAGGAGAGAATCACTCCTGTTTTCAAATAATGAATCTAATAAAATTTTGGTAAGGTATTTTATAGGAGGACTCCCACAAGCAAGAATCTGTAATAATCAACTCTGAGTTTCAACAATGGGTATTAAAGAAAGAGCTAACCATATGAGTGATTAGTTGCACATATAAAAACAAGAAAACATCTGTTTATGATAGGCAGAACAAACATTGCTTTTCCATTATGTTTGTAAAAGAATGTCAATAACAAGCACAGAAACAGGTAAGCAATTAAAAAAGCATACATATTTATAAAAAAATAAATAAAAATTACCACAGAACTGAGGTCACTCTAATGGGAAAATAAAAAAAAAAATTAGAGAAATTAGGGTTAAATGTTAAAGAAAAAGGAGGCTAACTTTCAAATAAAATGCATCTCTGCATTTTTTTGCACCATCTAAACAAGATAGCATTAGTAAGACAGAAACATAAACAAAAATGGATGCAAACAAAGATGACAACTACATTTCTAATAACTTATAGCTAGTATGGTTACATGGTTTACTAGCTTTGCTTCAGAACTAATCCAAAGTAGAGCTTACGGCACACAAATCACAGACAAGATATGGTAGAACAAACTGACCAAAAAAAAGGGAGTTTTTGAGCAAGTTTCAAGTTTGTCCTAAATTTAAATCCATGCAATGGGTCGTATACGAAATGGAAAAACAGTCCCTGTATTTTACAGATAATTTGAAGTATCCACATATATAAGGTCTCAAAAAACCCCCAATGTGGCAATGCGTCCTAGCAAAGCTACAATGTAGCAAGTTATAACAAAATTTGGCATACTATCAGGAAAAACTTTTTTAAATATCCATCATTCCAAAAACTCAGTTTTAATTGCAAACTTTCTTATCTTAGGTGTCTGCATATTTGCCTCCCTGTGCATGTTTGCAGGAACAGGACATTTTACAAAGCCTTTTCCAAGGCACATCAAAGTCAGTGAGAGAGTTTCTATAGGCCGGGGCAGGTAATTCAGTCCTGGGATTGCAGCAGGTTAGGGCAACAGGGCATGTGTTCTGTGCACAAATTTCAGTGATTGATTCGATTTGGATGCTACTGCAATATAAGCAACAAGCAAGAAGATAAGGTTCAGCATCATTCCTTGTCTTAGAAAAAATTTAAATTCTGGATTATCATTAGAATATTAATAGAAAATAATTTTAGTGAAAGGTATTATGAACAGACAGCATCATACCTGTAATATTAATGATAACAGTTTAACTGGTTAGACAACCTTTACAGACCTTTAGTTAACTAAATAACTGACACATACCAGTTTCTTTTCTCCCCTGCTCTCAAGGATAATAGTCAGGATCAATGCCTTGGTGTTTTCATAGCAATGTAGTATCACACACGACATCTAATCAAAGACTTATTTCTAGGTTTTTAAAATTTATTTGAATTCTATGGTCACAATATACACTTTACATACTTCCAGAAATTAAATAGGAGTGGTACTACATCCATTTCCTAGGTAAATGAAAATTGCTTAGTTAATATCATCCAAAATATTTTTTTTTTAAATTTCTTTCAATCATATGGGTGAGACGGTAACGGGACTTGCACAAAGTCATGAACATGAAGACCAAAAGGCATTCAAACAGCCTTTTAAAACCTCTACAGAGAAAAAAAACCCAGAACCCAAACCCACACACACCAGCTCAAACACAAAAGCTTCCCACAGATCTCTACCATGAGGAATTGGTAGCTAATTGAGAACTGGAGTTCAAGACCAGTCAGTATACCAATTTTGTAAAAACAAAGAATACTTCTGATCTATGTCAAAAGTTTGCCCAGAATTTACCTTAAAAAGGTTTTGATTTCCATTAGTGTTTCATCACAAAACAAAACTTACACAGGAAGTATAGAGATAGCAACATTTAAGGTATCTGTCCCTCTCTCCCCTAACACACACTTGATATCTGAAACAATAATATAATGCAGACACTAAATATGGGTTTATTTTGCTCCAAGAGGAATTACCTAATTTTTTAGGATTATTTTTGTTTCTTTTGTTGTTAAACCACAGCAGAAGACATTCCCACTTACGGATAACAGCAGTTCTATAAATCATGCTTTACATAAGCATGTGCTTATGTTCCAACCCTACTCAGGTATCTCACACCTGATCAACATATGGTTTGAAGCCTGTGGCCTACATACATCTACCAAATTCTTACCATAAATAACCAAATATGTCCAAATAAATATGCAAGGTATATATAAGGTCATTTAGTTTCAAAGTGCTCTGTGTAACTGTCACAAACCTAAAAATTAAATTACTGAACGGAAGGGTCATAATTACATTTAAGTTAAATTTAAGTAATTTAAATTTAAAAAAATTTAAATTGTCCCCACTCTGATAAATTGTCATTTGTTTTGTGAACAATTTATCTCCCTTACAGTAAGTACTCTACCAGCCTAAATATACAAATGATAACTGAAAGTATCTGAGTTCATGGGCAACTGGAAAATATGCAAAATTGTCAGTCAACTACATTAAGGTCTTAACATGTCTATCTTAGTTACCATCTCCTTCAACCCTGAATCAAGAGGCTATTTTAAAACTAAACAATATATGTCTATCATCCTTTTTTTCCTTTTAAAACTGATCACCTTTCTCAGAAAGGTGTACATACAAAAGCACTTTGAATTTAATCTAACCACCTAATATGAAGTAATAAACCCAGAACACCAAAACAAACCCAAATACACACAGATCTCACCTCAGCATTGTAGAATTTGGTTTTCACATCTAGTGGTTTAAGAACCTGAATGAAATGGAAAAAAAGATGGACAATTGGTTTCTCAGACAACTTCAGCATACACTGTTTCAAAGTGCTAGGGTCTTTTACTGAAGTGTTATTTTTCTTTCTGATCTTACACATAACAGGTGCATAATGGAATATGTGATACAACTGACTCAGCTAAAGCCCCACAACTAAAGAGTATGTACTTGCTGCTTCTTACTTGTGCATACTTGACTGCTTTCCTACTAAGCAGTTTTCTCATACTGAAAACAAGTAATTCTCAACCTAAGCACTGGCCTCTTATAAAAACAGACAAATCCAGTGTTCTAAGTAGATCTATGTCTTTAAAACATCATCACATTCATCCTGGATCCTGAAGTGGCCTGCACTTGCTTTCAAGAGTAAGCAAGAATTATCTAATAATTACAAGTACTTCAGAGTTCTGCAGAAAAAGTTGCTGAGGGCTTCTCTAAAATAAAATAGAGAACTATTCATGTGACTAGCTTTAACAAAAAACCACACTAGTCTTCACTTCCTTCTTGAAAATGCAGCTGTTTCGAGAAATAAAAAATCCAATACATCATTTTAGTCTTATGAGATTCGATCAGCAAAACAAAGCAACTCCATGACATAAAAGAGATTCTCAAGTGTTGGTTCTTAAGTACTTGAATTTTTGCATAAAGCCACTACAGTTAACACATTCAAATATGAAGTGTATATACAGTGATGTAACTAAAAGAAAAAATCTTCTATTACACTTGTAAGGAAACAAATTTAAATTCTATTCCTGAAGACATTTATTTGCCTTTACATAGGAAAACTTTTTTTGTTTGCAAATAAATGCACTGCATCCTAAGAGACCCCCCTAAGGTTCCAAGTTGTAAACAAATCTTTTAGCACTGAAGAACTCAAGATTAAAAGTTGTCTTCAGAGAGACTTCTGCACTATAACAGGCATAAAGTTCAAATCTTTCCAGTATTCATAACTCTCTCTCTCTCTAGTCAGAAAAAACGGTTAAAATTTTAATTTAGGTCTTTGCTGGTTGAGCAGGGCTTTCTTCAGCCAAATATTTTGCTTCAGTAAGCTTCTTAGTAATTTTTCTACATGCTGATTTTTTTCTCTTTTCTGATAGACAAAGTCTTTCCATTCATTGCAGTAAATTTCAAGTGGTCTTCCAGTAAAATACGAATAATTATTGTGAGGTTCACAAATCACCCACCAAAGCTAAACAACAACCAAATGACAGAAAGAATCATTCCTTCTCCATTTAGGCATAATGCTGTTATTACTCAGAGAAAGCTCTGGAACATAAAGGCACTGTCAATCCGAATTAAACTAAGTATGATGTTTTAAAAAAGAAGCTGATTATAACCAGTTAATTTTAAAAGATGATAAAAAATATAAATGTAAAAAAGCTGAGAATCTGTCAAAGAGAATTTTTTTTGGTTTGTTATAAAATAGCTGGTGGCATCTCGATCACAAGCAGTCATCAATTCCCATTGTAAAGAAATGGTTTAGTGTTCTATAACACTTCTTTTTGTTTGTTCTCAGATATTCTAGGTGGTGTCTTGATGTCAAATCTACAAATAATGGCAAAAATGTCTCAGTGAAGAGTTTTTCTCATAATGAATCAGAGGGTATTTACAGAATGGTGTAAAAATGTATATATATATATGTATATATATATATAACTTTTAAGAAGCTCTTATGCTTCCTTCTTTGTAGGAAGGGCTTCAAATTTGACAGATAGCTAGCCTTAGCTATTTTGACAATTAAGTTGTCTGTGCTGGGTTCAGTTAAAAACCACAGCAATTACAACACGCATGTAGACCCCAGAAAAATGTGCACAAATAAGCTTACATATAAAATCTAAAGGAGACAAATCAACATCTTAGACAAAGCTCTGGCAAGAACAAAGGTAAGGAACAGAGAGAATATGAGATGTGAAAACCTGCAGGTGCATGTGTAAGTGATCAGAGAAAGCCTAGAGGGGACAGAGGTAGCCAACACTAAACCGAGGGACAGAGAATGGAGAAATGGAAACAGTGTCACAAGGAGAGCACGACAAAGCAAAGATGAAAATTAACTTCACTAAAGATGAAGAAACTCTGAAGAGATTCTGCATTCAGAGGGAGTGTAACACAAAAACTGATATGGAATGATTTTCCCTAGGATTGCCAAGAAACACATCTTCGATTAATCAGTTTGTGCTATTTCAAGGTAATACTAACAGTCCTTGGATGTTCTTTGTCATCATCATGGCTGGGCTTCACGAACGAAGATTTGGGAAGGGCTCTACCCACATTTGTTACAAGCACACTGGTGGCTAAAAAGGCCAATACGAGATAGACATATCCAACTGCAAAAGGTGATATCCACATGTTCTTTGTAATGAATGGCAATTTAACCTTTTAAAGACTGAAATACTTTTTCCTGAAGTATCTAGACAGAATACTAAAAAACTACAAAATGAAATCACCTCATAGAATCACAAAATATCCTGAGTGGGAAGGAACCCACAAGGATCTTCAAGTCCAATTTCCAGCCTTGTACAGGACCATCCCCAAGAGTCACACCATGTGACCGAGAGTATTGTCCATACACTTCCTGAACTCTATCAGCTTGGTGTTGTGACCACTTTCCTGGGCAGCTTGTTCCAGTGCTCAATCATCCTCTGGGTGAAGACCCTTTTCCTAACATCCAATCTAAACCACCCCTGACACAACTCCAGGACTAAACTATATAATGCTCCTGTACTGCCAGATACTCTGTGACAGTATCTTCCATTCCATGAGGAAGAGCCCACAATTATCCAAATCTTAACATATTTCTCTAAAAAATCCCCAAACGGCCATTAAATATACAGCTAAAATAGACTCTTTCTTGCCAGAACCAGTCCACAGATAACAGTATTTTCCTGCTTTCCTCAGTTACTCCAATCTCAAGTCTCGAAATTTGTGTGATGGAACAAAAGGTTTCAACTCCGCCAATTACTTCTGTGGGTATTAGTTAGATACAGTACATCAGACATCTTTGCTTAGATTCCTTTAAAAAACAAATCACTAAGTTCCAGCTTTAAAAAGGTTACACACACTAAAACAAAAATCAGAATTTTACACTGTAAACTCAATGGTTAGATGTATCAAAGTCAGAATGAACAACGTTCAATAAAATCCTGTTTAAAAACAGTTATAAAGCTGGCTGCTATAAAAAGGGATTTTTTAAGAGTAATTTTTTTCTCTATAAATTAAAAAAATTGTAAGATGTAATATTTATTATTTCTGAAATGTTTACATGTATGACAATTAGAAACCACCACTTCATGTGAAGTTTGAAGTGATGGCTTTTAATAGTTCACTTTTAAAAGTTAACAGATTTTTGGTACGTAAAAGTTCTTTTGAAGTGTTAAATGTTTCAAAATGAGTTTTCAAGACTCACACATTGATTAAAAGTAGAGTGGAATACTTCATGCAATACCTGAAATTTGAAGAACTTTCTGAAATACATCTTCTCTCCAGTCTGCGTAGTGTAACTTACTGCACAAACTAAGCTGAAAAGAAATAATTTTTTAAAAAACAATTTTGAGTTACTTTAAATCTATGCTATATTAGAAGCAGAATGTTTGTGCTGCAGTTTCATTTAAGCTCATTCAACAACAGAAAAATTTAAAACCTTACATGTGTGTTCCTATTTCCTTTACTTCATGGTGGATCACATCATCAATGCAACAGTCAGGTTTTAGTTCTGCCACTGCAGCACTAGAAGCTGAAAGGTTCAAACGCTGAGAACTCGTCTGAAGATCAGCCTGGAGACAGAAAAACAAAGCATTGGTTAGAACTGCAGCTCCTTAAAACCATCTAAAGAAAAGTAATTTACATTATAAAGTACTAGGTGTCACTGAGCATTTTGTACCCTACACACTTTCATACATATTATATGTTAAGATGATGAAACTTACCAAAGCTAAAGAAAAGTTCGAAAACTTGTAAGTGGTCTAGTCCTTTAATATGTAACTTATAAAATCTCTATTTGCTTTTTACATTGAGTTCCACAATGACTTCTGGAATTTCTACTCTCAGTGTTTTATTTGTTCAACAGAAAATGCAAACCAAAAATGTAGCACTAGAAAACAACTCATACAAAATACAAACCAGCGTGCAGTTTACACAGACTTGTTTTGACAACCTCATTGAGTATGCAAGTAAATGAATACAACTCCATATTTTTAGCTGTGAAAGTTTTGCTAGACTCATTCTTCAGAGAAGCTTTGCATAGAAGGGTGTGTGTTCAGAGAAGTGCAAGGAAGCTGGTGAAGGGTCTGGAGCACGTGTCTGATGAGGGGCGGCTGAGGGAGCTGGGGGCATTTAGCCCGGAGAAAAGGAGGCTCAGGGGAGGGACCATGCTGCTATCTAGAAATGCTTGAAAGGAGATTGCAGCAAGAGGGGGGTTGGTCTCTTCTCGTAAGTTACAAGCAATAGGACAAGAGCAAATGGCCTCAAGTTTACCCAGGGAAAGTTGAGATTGGATAGCAGCAACAATTTCTTCACCAAAAGGGTTGTCAAGCATTGGAACAGGCTGTCCAGGGAAGTGGTTGAGTCACTAACCCTGTGGGGACAGTGTAGATGTGACACTTAGGGACATGGTTTACTGGTGGCCTTGGCAGTGCTGGGTTAACAGTCAGACTTGCTGATCTTAGAGGTCTTTTCCAAACTTAACAACTCTGTGATTCTGTAATATATCCACTTTTTGACACAATCATAATTCTTCATTTTAATCTTGAAAGATTTCTATAATAATTTCTATTTTTATGTCTTACTGTTTCCAGTATGGATTGGAAAAAGTGACATGTATTTCCTAAAGCCTATAAATTAGCATTATATATATACAATATATTGTCAGAAAACATACTCATCATTTTTTTTATAAATCAAGTAAGTGGATTTATCATCACATACCTTCACCAGTATGTCCTTGACAACCTGATTACTATCATTGTGCACACTAATATAACTGGAAAACGTCTCACCCAGAAATATGTTTCTGCAGTTCAGGAAAAGAAAATATTTTTAGTAACAGTTACTAAAAAATCAGAACATGTCACTGAAACATCTTTTAGTTCTAATTTAAAAAATATATACACACACGTGTTTGCCGGATTAAATCCTAGAAGAATATTGGCATCTTCACACCCATACTTCTGAAGCCATCCTTTTAAGACAAACAGCTTCAAAAGAGAGCAAACAAATCAGATTTTTTTTTTCCAGCTCAATATCTGAGATGAATAAGAAGATGGCTTCCAGTACCCAAAGCATCATGGTAGTAAACTCTGTTAATGTAAGATGGGGATTATAGCAGAGCATTACACTAGTCATTCACTCACAGCTGTAAATCTCTTCCAACTTTCAACGCTTATTAAATTCAGTCATGCTACAGAAAAGCATGGGTAGCACACACACACACACACACACACATATATAGAGAGATTTAGATTTATAAATCAAACCACAGGTTATTTTTAAAATGACTGAAAATCTCATTGCATGACAATGGTGTTCAAATAGAAAGAGAAGTAATAAACACATTATTATTAAATGAATCCTAAACCTTGCATGTTACAGTTACAATAATTCATTCTTACCCAAAATTTTGAGGTAGAGTCAGCATTTCTCCTAACATCAAAGTTTCTGCACCCTTTACAGTAGAAGGATCATCTTTCATGAGTTGATTAAAGAGATTACCTGTAGAAATATCAAGTTACTATTAATTACATATTTGCTAAGTCTAAAGGTTTGTCTACATTTAAGTTAGACACTTAATCACTAACTTAGATGTAGTTTATTTTTAGATACATTTATTTTACAATTAACTTATATAGGGAGGAAATAGATATCCATAGGCCTGCCTTTAAATTATAATTTAACTCCCATGCACTTGTATCCAATAATTTATTCAGTATACATACTGAAGGGTACAATCCCAAAGGCATAGCTCAAATTAACATTGAATTTCAAGGGAAATTCTACCCAAGTAAAGCACAGTACATAACAGAACTAATTAACCTCACTTATTTTCTTCCCCTGCTTGGTTTGTATTTCCACACAATCCTCTTTCTTGAATCTTCCCTTTGACTCTTATACTTGACTTCTAGACTTCAACTATTTCTGTGGGACAACCCAGGGATTTCCAATTTATGATGGCACACTAAGCATAACACAATTCAAAATCAGTCTTGCAAAATTGTTTTCCATAGAACATTCTCATGTTGGTTCTAATTACCAGGGCCTTTTCTCCAGATAAAAAAAGACAGTAATGACAAGTTTTCTCCACTTACACATTTCTCTCACAGAACTGCCTTCAATTTTGTGTTAATTGCTCAGACTTTGAGATCATGCATTTGAGTATCATCACTAAGCTTTCAAAGCTGTAGGTCAAGAGCTGTAGAGCGCACCTTGGTACCTTCCTTCAATTATAACCAAATCTAAAATATACTGCTGTTTCAGAGTCCCCCCTCTAGGGGAGGTCATAAGAATCCTCTAATATCTTAGATGGTCACATTGCTTAAACCTGGTAAGACATACATAACAATCAGTCAGTAGAAAAGATTTACCTGGCAAATCTCTTTCTTCACAAGTCACCGGAATATTAGTGAATAAAGTAGGTTTGGTTAGCCTCATCACTGCAAAAATCAGAAAATAAACCACAGGTCAATTAAACAAATATTTTTAATTTTTTTTTAAAGTATAATTTTGTCTTGCTCTCCTCCCACCAAAAAGCCCCAACAAACCACAACCACCGAATAATCTTAGCCTGAAAGAGGGTAACACCTTCTTGGATCACCTGGCCTTTCACAATATAAAAAAATTCCCTGCTCTTCTGAGATCCAATACTGGTAATGGCATTGCTCCCTCCTCCTTTGTTCCCTTGGTGCACTGACATCTACTGCTTTCAATTTTATGTGCTAAATGTCTTATACGTGTTACAGCGTTAAGGGCTTTGTGGTCTTCAGAAGTGCACCAGTTTAATTTTTTTGTGGACTTCTTCAGTTAAACACCTGTCCTGTAATCCTCGTTGCTCTAGAATGTGACAAGATGGCTAAGACAGACCCTTTCAGTCAAACACCAGTCTATAAGGAATTGCATTTACACCCTAATCTATAACACATACACAAGGAAGAGTTACAAGTCTAAAGGTCTACATTATTTATATATCTGCTTTTTCTTTAAGCCACAACCTTTAAACTCAAGCCAGCAAAACCAGCACAAAAACCTGAGGAACAACATAACCATTTTATTGATACTGACAAAATCAAAATCATTGAGATTTTGCTACTTAAAAAACTATACTTCAAGAAAGTGGTATTTTCAAAGTCTATTTTAACTCGTACTCAAAATTACATTATTTTTACTTATATAACAGATTTAAGATGCTACTTTTTAAATGAATTCTTCCCCATTTACATTAACCATGGCCCTAATCTAGTATATAGCTTATTATGAAATCATTCACATGAAACAAAATCGAGCATTTGTAACCTTAGGTGTTGATCTGAATATGTAAAAATCATCGGGTTTTTTTTCTTTGAAACTTAATAAACATAAAACCAACTAAAACTAAAAAATAAACCAAAAGGATTTCTCTTGACTGCAACAAGTTAATCAACATCCTTGCACCGATGCGTGTGTTGCGGCTTTACTTTTATTGCACTTTTCTACAAGTTATATATCCAGATAGCATTCACTGTTTCCAGTGGTGTAAAGTATTCAATTACTTCGATATACATTTGAATACAATGGGCTGTGTTGGTTCACAAGAACTTACACTACCATACAGCAGACCTATGCAAGTTAGCATCGACACAAACAATTCTCACTTTTCACATAAAAAAAGGTAACATTTTCTCCTTGTTATGGTGAAAAGTGGAAAAATGTGACTTCTGAAGGTTTAAAACCATGAGGCATATTAAAAAGATATATAAAACAGAGTAAATGGAGAACCACATTCAACATTGAAAAAGAAAAACATAAAACACTGAATTGTACGTGCATATGAACTAAGCATTTCTTGAACAGAACAAAATGAAAGCCTGGATTTCAGCTGGTACACTGGTGCTACTCAAGACTATAATAATTCTGTAGGGCAGCCTCAGGTGGTGTTCGCTCTCTACATGACAGTTACCCAGCTGAAGTGCTCATAGCTAGAAGAGCATCTATCATTATTCACATATAAGCCAACCCAAAGCAGCAGAAAGCTGACAGCCACAGTGACAGTGATCCCTCCTTCTGTTTAGTAAGATGCTTATTTAGCTCTTTTGTCAGTATATCAAATAAATATAGTGGGACTATATTATTGGCATTATTTAATTTTATTCAAATTTACACTAAGCCTGTATAAACTAGTAGTTGCTGACTATTTCTAAAGAAAGTTTAGTCATGTTTCAGGCAATAAATAAATACATCACAGAATGAAGTCAAAACAGAGAAAAACTACTACAGGTATATTATTTTATTTAATAAGACTACCAAATTAATATTAGAAAATACAGTATTTTTGCAGGACAAGGTTTCAGCACTTTTCTTCTAAGATCCCAGACACAAAATACAACATCAAATAAAATTCAAATCACATTCTCCTTCATTATATCTTCAAAAATGCTGATGCACAAAGAAACTTTGTTACTATTAATGTTAAACTCAGAAATATAATTTCAGTGAAATAATTTGACTGTAGAAGCTACAAAACTAATAACGACCCGCAGTTACACTAGAGAGCATTTTGCACTAATTTTGCTAAGTGGTCATATTAAATAGCACAAACACCCCAAATGTTAATATAAGACCCCCTTAAAATTCAGTCAGAGTTCAAAAATACATGCCAATCACCCAAACTGAGCAATAGCCTTAATTTTAATATTTAAAAAAATGTAATGCCTATAATAAAATATAATTATTCAACATAAGGATGTCATAAAAAATGTAAGTAAAAGTCCAAGGGGAGTTTACTTATTTTTACACAGAGGGATCTGTTAAACTTATGCGCACTTTTATTTGATTAGCATTAATGGTAATCTAACAATCTAAAAATACATTTGTTTTCCTCCTTTTCCAGATGCCATAGATCTTGATCTCCAGCTGGAGCAAAACTATTTAGAGTTAGCAGAAGTGCCTAAGAGAAATGCATACCTTGCAGTCATATCAATCCCAGTTTAACTTCTCTACTGACCCTCTAAACATTCGATTGAGCAAGGACAGAGTGACCTTCAAAAACTTTATTCTTTCAGGTCACAAAAAGTCATGATGAACTCAACCTTTCATGACTGTTTAAACCCTCAGAGACCTTTACCTTCCATAATGACAACAAACAGAGGTTTATGTATAGAAGTCTCATTTCTTAATTTCCTCACTTGTAGCTGGAAGTGCTTTCTAGTGCTCACTACTGCTTTCTTGTTCCCCAATATAATTAGAGACAAAACAACAGAAACATCATGAAAAAATAATCTTACTGTAAACCAGCAGTTATTAAATTGTTCATATTTTTCAGCACACAATTTCTACTGAAGCTATCATTAGTATTTCAGTGAAAATACAGCTAACATTACTAATACAGCGCATTCATGCCACATAAAATAAGTTTGTACTTCATGCAAGGGATATGCCTTCATTAAAAAAGACTCTCGCACACCTTACTTTCAGGAAATAATCAGATCTTGAAAGTCTTAATGTCAAAAGTAATTAGAGATAAAATAGCAATTATTACAACTCATTTAAAAACACTTTTCCTTCTCCTAATTTCAAAGAAGCAGAAAGGATGTACTTTGTTCAACTGAAAGCATAGATTTTATTATCTGACACAGCTTGCCAAAACAGCCTGGAAATTCTACTTTAATCTTTTCTTTTAGACCACCAAGGTAGCGAAAAGCTACAAAATGCAGTACTAAGGCAAACAGAAACTTACTAATCTTAACTGAACCATAAGTTTTCAGGCAAAACAAAGTTAAAGAAATATATCATTAGTTGGAAAACTGTAGCAAAGTAATATAAGTAGGTTTTTGCTTATTAATTCATCAGTTGTTCTAAAGTCTCTATATTCTAAACCACTTAAAAACTCCAGTAGTCCAGACAGTAATTTTATTATTAAACTGTAGCTCAAATTATAAACTAAATATAATTCCATATTTATATACAAGTAAATTCATTTTATCTGTAAGGCTTAGCTTTTCCCGAAGAATATTTCTAACATATTCACAGTATAATATATCACAGAAAATCCATATCTGTCCCACAGATCTTCGGATAGTAGCATTGCAAGAGGGCAATTCATTCTCCTTGATGAGTCTATTCAATTTTATCCAGATGTCCTCCAAATTCTCATTATTACAAATAGATTGTTCAATCGTCCACTTTGCTCTATAAAATGCATGCAGTTTTAGTCTTTCCAAATTATTTTGCAGTTCTTGAGATAAAGGAAGAATCTTTTCTTTGAGTTTAGCATTAGGGAGAGAGATACTCCAAGACCTTTTCAACTTTTGTTTTCCTTGAGGTGGTGGTTGTCCTTGATAGTCCACGTTAACTGGTCTGTGAACAGCTTGTGCTTGGATTAAAGTTGAACCATGTTTCATGCTAGACTGAAAGTCAAGCAGATTCTTTGTGCAGTCGTAATCAGGAGATCCTATAACATATTCTGAAGGTGCAGAAAGATGTTTTAATTCTTCTGCTTCCTCACGAGAAATAACAGGTGCCCGCTTCTTTGGTTTGAGGGGAAGTCTGTATAAATCATTTGGAAACCAGGGAGCAAATCTTGGTAACTGACGAATGGGAAACTCCTTCACTGCTGCTTCTGCAAATTTCTGCAGTTTTATTACATCTCTCTGATGTGGTCGATAATGCACGACCACTTCCATGCTTGTACCATAGGAATCCAGTGATTCTTAGGAAAACAGTCTTAGGAAAACAGAGTCTTGATTAGGATTCTCAAATCTAGACTGAAACATCTTATTTACTAGAATTTCCTTGCCCTTTCCTTTTCCTTGACGCAAAGATCAGTGGAAAACGGGACCTAAAGTAGAAGTATTATAAAACAATAAGATACTACTATATTAAGACAAACATCGCTAGGACATTTTTCAAAAAAGAACCAGGTAGTAAAAATAAATGAGATATGTATTAGAACATTCTACTTTATCTAGGCTGAACATTAGTGGCTGTATTCCACCACTACCAGTGTAACTTCAGTACACGGAACATTATCCACATGCACACTGTTTATTCAACACAGTCCCTCTGCAAGAGAATTCTTTTTTTGTCACCATCTCACACTTGCCATCTGTCACTATTCTTGCTATGTTATTGTGATGTATCTTAAAAGACACACAATTACTACTGCCTATCTTCTCAAACTTAGCCAACAATTATTTTTTTTAATGTTTTTCTCCTACACATCAATATTTTAAGCCAGGGCCTATAAAGCAACATGTGTTACAAAAACTCTTCCTGAAATAGTACTGACTGATACAGCAGGTTTTAAAGTTAAAAGTTAAAAGGGAAGTGCTCTAGGCAAATAGAAGTTGCCTGTTTCCATTTCATATCAGAACTACAACATTCAGTTTTAGTCTCAGAGCTGCCAAGCAATACATGCAACCTTCATTCAAGGAACTGATAATTCCTTAATCTATTAGACTTTTAGAATAATTAAAAGACTAATTAAGTACTCAAAGGCTTTATACTTTCATACAAAGAATACATTAAATGCAGGAGCATGGTGGAGGGAAAACCACAAACACTGTTATGAAACATAAGTATAACACGCACTCTATTGCTCTCCTGTTTGCCCACCCTCTTAAGAAGTTAGCAATCATTTCAGGTTCCCTGATCAGTAACATAAAATGATACTAAAATAATAAAATCCAGGATTGCCTAATCATTGCACTGTCAAGATTCTCTTTAGTATAGTCACAATGCAAAGAAGCCCTCACATCTTTCTCACTTCTTTTGCAAAATCTACAGCCTGGACACTGCACCAAATTCAATACAAGCCCAAGGACTGCACTGGTTTCTTATGAAAGTAAAATGACCCATCATAAAACTTTTTTCTTTGAATTAGTTACTATCAAAATGCATTTGTATTGTCAGCTCATGACGTTTCATGTTCTGTGTGTATATACATATACATATTCGAAAAGGGCTTGTTGAGCTTTGAATTATGGTTAACAGATTTTACTGCGACATGCAGATACCATTACAAACTCCATCCAGGAGTGTTTTAAAACTAGAAGATGGGCTCTGAAATGAACTCCACACCTGCACTACTTGATCCATCTGGGCATCCTCACTGGTCTAGAATGCTTGCAGAATTGAGATTTTAACCAACTGTTTATTGCACCAACATAACTAGCAGCATTTATTACTCAGAAATTATCAAAAACTTCAGAGGGCTCTCTTGCATTAATTTTGTAAGGCATGCAGGAGACATACAGAATTTTATTTTCACTATTCGTGATCCCCGAATCAAGAAAGTAGGCCTGGTAGCTATGCATTGAGCACAAGGTGAAAAGGGTAAAATCCACCCAAAATGGAATCAGAGAACCAACTGGGCTGGAAAAGACTTCTGATATCATGGAGTCCAACCTATGACTGAACACCACCATGTCAACCAGAGCACGGTACCAAGTGCCACGTCCAGGCCCTTCCTCAAACATCTCCAGGTCGGTGACTCCACCACCTCCCAGGCAGCCCATTACAGTATCTAATCCCCCTTTCTGTGAAGAAATCCCTCCTAACGCCCAGTCTAAAACCTCTTAAGACTACGTCCACTCGTCCTGAAAAACAAACAAAAGAGGCAGCAGGGGAACCGGAAAGCAAACTTTAACTAAACGTTTTCTCACAACCGAAGCCTTGTGCAAAGCACGGACACGCCGAGCAGCCCCGCACCCCCACCACGCCAGGTGCACACCCGTGTGCGGGGTATTTCAGAGTAGCCCCCGCCGCCCCCTTGTGCCCTGGGGCACCACCCACCGCAGGCCCCAGCGCCGGGCCCTGCCCTGATCCACCTCCTCCTGAGACGGAGGGGAGAAACACCCTCGGCTGCGGATCGGACACGCTGTTTCACCACCGGACCAGGGCCGGGCGGGCGCCGGCGGGGTCGCGCTGTCGGTACCTTTCAGAGCCAGCAAGTGCTCCTGCTTGGACTGATTGACGTCCATGGCTTCCACCCGCACTATGGCGGGGAGAGCTGGGCGGAGCCGCGCTGGCTGCGGCGACCGCCACTACAGCACCCAGGGCTCCCCGGGCGGCCCGGGCCGCAGCGCCTCCTCCTCCGCCCGTCGGCACGGACGTCCCGCAGGACCATGGGAGTCGTAGTTCTGTAGTTCTGCAGGGCGGTGCCTGAGGGGCTCCCTGCTCCTTCCTGCGGAGACGCTGTGCTCCTCCCTCCCCGAGATGGCGGCCCTCCTTGTAAACAAGCCCGGGGCCGGGCCGGACGGCAGCCGCGGGCCCGGCGGTGGCGGTGGTAGCGGGCGCGGCCCGGCGGGCGCTGCAGTGAAGGTAAGGCGGCGGCTCAGCTTGACTGGGCTCCTGCGGCGGGGCGGGCGGTGCCGGCCGAGGAGGGGGAGCGAGGGATCTGCGGTACAGGAGGCGTACCCTGGAGCGGCAGGGCTTAGGGGTTGTCCGGTGTTGGGTTTCCTTTTTTTTTTTTTTTTTTTCCCCTTAGTGACCATCAGTTTTCCTTTTAGCTAACGGTTTAAGATGTTCCGGCCCGCAGCTGTTTGTTCCCACTGCCTTGGTGCTGCGTTTGTAGCTTAAGTGTCTTAACTTGATGTGACTGACTTTATGTGTACCAGCTGCGAAGGGAAGCTCTCCGCCGGCCAGCACTCCGCTTTGTCAGAGTCTTGCCCTCCGCTTCGTGGTCCTGCGACGGTGTTTCTCCTTACTTAGTTGTGCTGCTTGACCAGGCGGCTTCCCTTGGGGCACTGTGTTTAATGAAGTGGGCCAAGAAGTAGTCATGAGGTCATCAGGTGGGATGCTGAGGAGTTAAAACGTTCTGGTTGTATCTAATTATTTATTTACTTCAAAAATATCGTTAGTTGTGTGCAAAAAGCAAAATTAATGACTCACCTGACTCATGTGCTGTGATTGCGTGAACTTTTGTAAAATAAATTGTGACAAAAGCTTTTTTATCAGCTCGAAACCAAATACGGTCTTTTTTAACTTACAGGTTCTTGAGTGTGGAGTCTGTGAAGATGTATTTTCCTTGCAAGGTGACAAAGTTCCCCGACTGCTTTTGTGTGGCCATACTGTCTGCCATGACTGTCTTACCCGGCTTCCCCTTCATGGCAGAGCAGTTCGTTGTCCTTTTGATCGACAAGTTACTGAGCTAGGTAAGAAAATGTAAGTTTGAAGTTCCTGAAACCTGCCAGCCAAGGATATCTGGAAGATAATGGTAGATATAGGTTCTTAATGCTCCACTTAGTGCTAATAATTCCAAGCAGTGAATGTGCAGTATTCCTTTTTGTTCAGAGAAGCTCATAGCACCGCTAACCACTAGTAAAGTAGCTATCTTAGAAAGTATAGATTTTAACCTTTATTTTCTTGAATCTGGGCTTGCAAACTTTATACCTTGAAGTCTTTTTGTACACCTATATTGACAGAGGGCTATTCTTTTTTAAATTAGTGTGTAGGGGTTCCTGAACGAGTATTAGTTTCCTAAACACTAAAAACCATGCAATTAAGTGGGTAGCTTCTTTGACAAACATTTGTATGGAGTTATGATGAAGTGATACAGAGGGAAGTATCAATGATAACAAACTTTTTTACAGTGTTAATTACCTCTATACATGCAATAAATGACACTGGCAGGATATCAGTAGCAATTCCCCTACTGTCAGAGTGTCTGCAGCATTTGAAAGGGTAAGATACAGGTTTTTTCCAACAGTGGCAGTTTATTTTAAGGAAAAGATGACACACGCTTATAATTTCTTGAGAATAAGAATTACCTGGTCAGCATAGGGTTACAGAGAAGACAAGTTATGGGAAGAACTTGTAACAAGAAGAACTCGTTAATAGAACTGGCTCCAGCAGTTTTGAGTAGCACCAGGGGGAAAAAAACTGTTGGAAGTAGGCGAATCCTGAGAGAAGGACATCTCTAATCCGGTAATCCATGAAAAGAAATGTTTAAGGATCAAATTCACTCAAATAAGATTTTACTTTGCAGTAGGAGAATCTGCTAGATTGCAGACGAAACTGCAAAGAATATTAAGGCACTCTGCAGGATGTTTTCATGGAGATCGGAGTCAGGAGAAGAAGTGTCAGCCTCAAATGAAAGAGGGATTTGTTTTCTCAGCAGAGGGAGGTGGTAAAGTATGGGCATCACGAATGATCGCCAATCTAGTAGATGTGGTTAAAAGAGTAATAATTTGTTTAATTTCTTACGCGAGACTGTACAGCTGCACAAGATTTCTTAACTATGCTTTTGAGAGAGAACGTTAGAGCACAGGACTCAGCTGTGCTGTTATGTAACACTTCTGCCCAAGACCACTGTTTTTTATTATAATGGGAAACTTGTCGTTTCTTAGCTTTTATTGTACAATTTTTCCCAGGAATCTGAAGGTGTCCTATCATAAATCTCTTGTGTGTTTCACGTTTGGCGAAAATAAAGCTTTACAAAACCATCTACAGTTGATTTTTTTTTTCATCTTACTTAATACCAAGGAGTTTCTGATGAAAAACGATGAGATGTTATTAAACCTGTAAGTCTCCTACAGTTAGGAAGAAGAAAGAAAAGCTTCAGGATCTTTTTGCATCTAGGATAATAGACTTGCATCCTACTGGTTAATACTAGAAAGGATGATACACTGTGACCCATAGTTGCTCAGAAAATTATTAGATAGAAAATTGTAGCAAAACATCTTGAAAATAAAAATATTTTTGTGAGTAAAAATGTTCTACCTGGTGACCTGAGGCATGAAGAGGTCATAGCCACTTTTAGCCTTACCATGTCTGTAAGAAGAGTCCTGAGAAATATAACTGCCTCTAGGATGTAAAAATGCGTTTTTTGTGGAGCGCAGCTCGTCATGGCTCCTCTTTGAGATGTACATGCATTTGTGACCTTGCTTGAATAATCACATAGTTACTGCTGTTGGTTAAATTTGCTGCACTTGTAGTTCTCCATTGCCCTGTGAGTTCAGGAGTGGAGCTGGGAGGAACAGCTCTGGGACCAGGAGAACTCATCCTTCCCTCCCCTGTGCTTGAGGGCATGTGAGAAAGCGCATGTCCACCTAGCTGCTATTCTACTACCATTTAATGAATTTAATGAAATAATGTTCTCTAGTCTCAGAGAGGTGTTTAGTATCTAAATTATAGGATCACTGCCAAGAGAAAGTTTTGTTGAAAGAAGAGCTATAAAATCAGGATGTAAGATTACCTGTGTTGAACACAGTTCCTTAATCAGTGACTGTGGATTTTATGGATACTTTTAGTTGGTCATTGACTATACTTGCTTCTTTTCCTTTGATCTTTTTACTAGAACACTTAATACTATATTCATCCAAGTTTTCCCAAGGAATCTTGGGAACTTTTTGAAAGAAATACTGAGGGATCTGTATATGGATATATGTAGCTGTATTTTTTCTGAGTTGGACTCTTGGTTTAAATTGACCTGTATATATAACTATATGGGAAGGCAAGGTTAGAAGTACTTTTTCAATCAGGATTTCTGGAAATATGTGATCTGCAGCTGAAAATTGACATGTTGTTTACATGCTTAGCAAAATACTCTAATAGTTCATAAAACCTTGTTATAAGATAAAACATTTAGTAATGTTTTTTCTCAGGTCTCAGGTAGGACCAAAGCCTGCCTAAAGGATACTGCTTTGCAGAGTAGACTAAAGATTGATTTTTGTTGTTTTCTTTGAGAATTCTTTAATGAAGTTGCCTGTGATTAATCTTCTAGTGGAGAATTTTAAATGAGGATGTACATGCTGAAGGTATGTGAACTGTCTGTCTAGTGGTTGTCTTCAGTTGAATTAACATTTTCTAACCAAAAAGGTGCAATGGAGAAGCTTTTTCAATTTTTGAAATTTTGAAACCATGTATTCTAGAGATTATATAGGGGAAAAATCCAATAAATGATCTTTGTAGAGAAAGAGGCTCCTCTCAAAGCCTTTTTCTTAAAGCATGTTGATTTGGGACAGGAGGCAAATAATTTCTTGCGAGCTGCTTTCTCTCTTCCTGTGTTGGGTTAGTGGTTCTTTGGTTGGTATTTTGGGTTTTGTTTTTTTGGTGGTTTTTTTGGTTGGTTGGTTGGTTTTTGGGTTGGTTTGTTTGTTTGTTTTTGTTTGGTTGGTTTGGTTTTTTATGGTGTTTTGGTTTTTTTTCAATTAATACATGGACCAGGGAATTTTTAGGAAGGTTGTACTTATATTACAGCTTTAGAGTCTTTATGCACCATTACTACAAAGCTGAAGCTATTTTCTATCGTTAAAACGTGTTCAACAGAGATATGCAGATGTGCTGGTTTAAAAGTTAACCAGCAGGGGAAATGAACTCAACTCAAAAGAGAGATTATAAATCAGAATAACAATTTAATAAAATAATACAACAAGCACAGCCACACAGACAAATAATTGGTCGCAACCCACAAAACCCAAATGTACAACCCAGCACCCCGGGGCACAAACAAAGCGGTGCTCCCTGGGCCCCCCCCCCGAGTCCAAAGTGAAGGGAAGGGGGAAAAACCTGCTGGTGGGAGAGCTGCTGCAGTCCGGCCAAAAGTGGCGACTGCAGCCCAGCTGAGGGTGGTGGTCTCAGTCTGGCTGAGAGCGGTGAGCTGCAGTCCTCCTCTGGATCCCACGAGTGGTGGTAAGGTTCCGAAACTCCAGGTTTATATATTCTCAGGCAGGAATGCTCAGTCCTTCCCTCAGAGCGGGGAATTCCATAAAAGGGTATGAGGACAGGAACATCCCCCCACCTCGCATGCCTCTGCTGACAACAGTTTCTGGGAAATGGCATGGAAGGCTATAGAATACACAGTTTTGGGCTACACCCATCCAGTGATGAATTGGTCCCAGCTGTTCTAACTAGGACAGCAGATTATGGCATCCTTCATGGAATCCATCTTATTGGTATTGTTTACATTTATACAGTCCTTTGCTAGTGTTTGAGTGCTAAGATAAAACTTCAACATACTGTGCAAGAAAATGCAGTTATAGCATTCTTTCAAATCTCTTCAGACATTTGGGCAAAAGTTGCTCCTTTATTCCGTGCCTTATTTTTAATCCTTTTGCAGACAGGCTTCATGGTTTTGAAATTGACATTTGTCTTCTTGGCTGAAGTCAGTCTTTGCTCTGTCACTGTCTCATTCCTGGCTGACACATTCCCTGCTATTCATGTCTTATTCTTCTTCTGAGAAGGGACGGAGCGTGTAGTGACTTTTGTAATGGGCACAGACGTTCTTTGTAGGCACAGGGATGAGATCTCTAAACTCTTCTACGTTTCTGACCAAAGCCGAATTTGAGCTAAAGCCCAGGAGATTAAATAGATGTATTTACACAACTTTTTAGTGGGTTTGTCTTTTAGTGGGTTTAAATATAAAATTAGCATTTGATCAGATGTGTTGAAAATGTGTAGGTCAAGTACACAATAATTTTATAGCAGATGTGAAAGAAAACCAGTGAAAGAATATACTTCTTACGAAACTCTGTAATGACTGAACAGCTTCTTCCTCTCTCAGCCTTACCCAATGTTTGCTTAAAGCCTAAGACAATGTTTGCTTAAAGGCTAAGAGCTATAATCTGTTCCTTAAGTGGATTTATTATTTTGGTGTGTGTACCTCCATTTATACAGGGCTATTAATGGCTATTTGGATTAGTGGCTAATGTGAAGATAAGAGGTCCATGTTAGCATCAGCAGTCATTATACTGATGTGTTGTTAATGTGAATATTTTATATGCAGTAGTAGCTGAAGGTTGTGCACAGTCAGTTTGCTGTGGGAAAGTGGTGTTCTAAACACTCTAGAAGGGAGCCCTCTAACCACTTGCAGGTGCTTTGTTTTTTGAGGGTTAGGATCCAGAAGTCTGTCTAGATACAGTGTCAGCAAATCCAGACTCTAGTTTATAACCTGGTTTGACATAATTTAGATTCTAAAACTGGATATAGTACTCTGTATTTCTTCAACTTGTAATAGGAGGTGACTATTCCTTGCTCTGTGTTATGAAAAAAACACCGTGATCTTGCAAGTGCTACAGCTGAAAAATGACTGAGCTCTGAAGTCAGAAGATATCAAGGCAGATGGCTCTGCTGATGCTTAATGTAATTGTGGAGGGCCAGATCATTCCTTCTGTAAACTCCTTCCAGATCTGTGGCAAACAAAAGTTGAAATATTTCTTTTTATTTTGTTGGCAATTTATTTTGTGGAGTACACTGATCTTGGATTGGGTGTTAGTAATGCTATCTGTACCAGAGAAGGCTTCCACCATGGAACTGATAACTGCAGAGTTGACTGACTTTGAAAGCACTGATTCTTTAGAGCATCTTGCTTTATAGCTAAGTTCAAAGTTACTAATCAGTGCTTTGATCTGCTCGTTTCTGGAAGCAACAGATTTGCTAAAATGGATGGTCTTTCCTGGTAAGCGTATTTTTCTGAACAGGTAATCAGTGTTGTTTTTTACCTTTTGAGGATGTTTGAGGGAGAATAGTTTATATGTACTCCCATCTCTAGCTGTAGGAAAATGGTATCATCCATTTATCTGTTCTCTGAACTTTGCCTTTAATATGTGAGGCACATAACTTCTCAGTGGCCAAATTCAAAATAGAATGTTATTGTCTGTAGTTTAAACTGAAAATTGACTAGAAAAGAAAGTTTCATGTAGTAAAACTGGAAGCTACATAAAGCATAAGGTATACAGTGTGGGTGCCAATTGGATGCTATTTCACATAACTGCTTGCAACTCATAGTTATCCATCTGTTCATTTGGAACTGCACTTTCCCTCTAATGATACACCAAAATCTATGGAGTGTTTGATAAATCTCCATGCTGAAGAAGGAAGACAAGACTAAATGTCTGTATAGCGTCAGTGGAATGACAGTGAATTCCAGAAAGATGCAGGGGACGTATTCCTGCCAGACTGCCACAGAGCAGCAGAGGAGTTAGGAAACAACGTTGCACAACTGGACAATTCAAGTAGTCTGGGCTCTCTAGGAAAACAGAGAAACTGTGTGATGCAGTTTCTGTGAGTTCATGTCAGATACCCAGTGTCTGACAGACACTTTCATGTGAACTGAAAATGTCAAGAGTTTAGATGTTATTTGGAACCAGCCTCAGGCTCCAGCTGATATTCTGTTAGTCTTTGCATCTGGATTATGAGACGCAGCCTTTTTCCAGATCTGTCATTTATATTTTAAAATGTGTTTGTTTTCCAGATCATGCTTGAAGCAAAGTATGAATCTAATAAAGCAGTCACTTGCATTTTAAAAAAGAACTGTAGTTTGTATTTTTTTTTCACAGTGAATACCATAAGTTCACTAACAGTTCTTAGGTGGTTACATGCGCACGAAGTATGAAACAAATACTTGTAATTTTGTAATTTCAGTTTTGTAATACTACTTCATGCAGTTTTGTCCAGACAGTGATGTCCCACACTCTAAAAAGTAGTTGCAGCAACATTTTCTTGTCTTACAAACACAGTTCAAAAATTCCATCATAAAATAGAGTAATTGATTTCAGGTCCTACAGATTCTGTTTAAATATAAGGTGGCATTTTCAGGCACCTTCTTAGCTACAAAATGTTTATCTGTCAATACCCTGGGCACTACTGGTAATGTTGTACCTTCTATGATTCTATTCAAAGCTAGCAAACCCCTATTTCTTTTCCTGAATTTAGTAGGTTTTATACACTCAAGTAAACATCTGACAAAGAGTTGTGGGCAATACTGTCTGCTTGTTACCTTCCTTTCAGTGCACCAACGTACTCTGTTAGTATTCAGCAGTGATGTTGGATATAATTAAGTAACGTCTTGAGCTTGTCTTTATTCTCAGATATGTTGTCCTCAGCACTGTTGAGGCCACATCTGCAGTACCATGTACAGTTTTTGCGCTCCCCAGTGCAAGCAGAGCTACTAAAGCAAAACATCAGTAAGATAATGAAGGGACTGGAGATCTCTGGTATGAGGAAAGGGTGAGAGATATTTTACAAATATCTGAAGAGAGAGTATAAAGAAGAAAGTGCCAGGCTTTTTTCGGTGTGTCTGCTGACAGAACTAGAGGCAATGTGCACAAACTGCAACACAAAAGTTTTGTGTGCACATAAGGAAACCCTTTTAAGTGTAAAAGTAACCAAGATCTGGCACAAGTTACCCAGACAGGTGGTAGAATCTCCCTTCTTGGAGATCTTCAAAAGCTGCCTGTGTGTGGTCCTGGGCAATCAACTGTGTGTGACCCTGCTTGAACATGGGGACTGGCAAGGTGGTGTCCAGAGGTCCCTTCCAACCTCAATAATTCTGTAACTCTCTTGTGGCTGAAAAGTAATGATCCAGTGCTCAAAGATGACACTTCATTTCTTGAGGTGCCTCAATCTTGCAACAGAGGAAGTGTCATTAAATCTATGACAATTATGCTGAAAAAAGCATAATTCTTCCTTGAAGAAGCAGTCACTAGGATTCTCATATGCTATGTGGCCTATGCAGGTAGCATTTAGGAGCAGTCATTGGGATGCAATTCTTGTTTTAGTTTTCATCGCATTGCTTCATTTTATCTTCTACAAGATGAGGATGATACAGGAGTGGACATGGACTTCTGCTTTGCTCTAGGGAGCATGAGATATCTTCCTTTTTGTTAAATCAAATAGTGTAAGATGTGTTTTTTTCTTTCTGAATGTTGTTTTAACTCTTACTCAGGTTTTTACTGGATTGAGATCTGGAGTAGGTGATGCATTTTGTGATTCAGGTAATATGAGGTTTGTCAGTAGGGAATTCTTCACACCTTCCATTAGTACAGTAGAAATGGGCACTGTACTTATGAAAATAATAATTTTTATGGCACTTGTGTGTGCTTGTGTGTTCCTTGTATTCTTTAGTTGTTAACTATTGTGGATTGTATTAAGAGTGTTTTGACTTTTTAAAAAATTTTTAATAATCTTTTAGTTGAAAATCTGTATGAATATTAAATAGCTTCATGATTGAAGGAAGGAGGAGGACAGAGCGAGCTTACAGAAAAATTACTAGTTGTATCTCATGTGGTTAATACACTGTAGTTAATGTGCTCTTAATATTTGTCACAATCTTAACTAGTTTGTGCAATTTCTCAGAAAAACCTCAAGCAAATACCATTTTTTCTCACCTTCATTTAAATCTTCCTCAAAAAGGAGATTCTGGAGTCTGGGGATTGAAAAAGAATTTTGCTTTGTTGGAACTCTTGGAACGGTTGCAGAATGGACCTGCTGGGCAGTGTGGGACAGCAGAAGAAGCCATTGGTCTATCTGGAGAGGTACTGAGTTATAAACAAAAAAGAAAAAAAAATTGTTACATTTGCTGAAAGTTATCTCTAGATAGAAAAAGATTGAAAATCAGTTCTTTGCCAAATGTAGTTTCACCAATAATGCTGTTATTTTCTTCCAATATCTAATATTAAGGCTTTAATTAATTGCCTCATAATTAAATGCAAATTTGTACTTGACTAATGCAGAAAATAAACAGGTATTAACAGGCATGCCTACTCTTTTCCCCTTCTTTATGATTTTAAGATGTTTAGATAAGTTTATTCATTTGGAAATTTTAGTTATAGTGGTATCAGTACAGTTTTCTAAAATATCCGAGAAATTCTCCCAAAAGACTTCAACTCTTCTTCTTAGTAGTTACTACTTATAGTCATTTGATATCACTACATCATGTAGTAGTACTTCATTACAAAAACTAGCTGCTTTTATAATTTCAGTAATAAAAACTGGCGTGCAGGAAGTATCTTTGGTAGCATTCTAGAAATAGCTAACTTTCCTAAGTGCCTGTAAGTTCTTTGGTGTTTTGTTTGTCTGTAACTAATTCCTTGTTCTGTAGTGATTGCTTTGGAGGAAATTACTGGAGCCAGATTTATTTTCTTCTCCAAACCTTTGCAATTTGCACTGAAGTTTATATTTATAAAATTGCTGAATGCTTCAGATTTTTATTTTTTAAAAGTTTATTGAAAACTTAAAGTCAAGTTTCAAAATAGTCCAAATACCTATTAGTGTTTAACTTTTAGATAAACCTAATATTGTTGACAAGTTTTCTGATATTTTTTTTCCCTCCATTACTGGGGTTGAGTGTTAACAACTTTACTTTTGCTTTATTTTGTTGTTGCCAGACTATCATTCGTTGCGATGAAGATGAAGCCCACATTGCATCTGTGTATTGCACAGTCTGTGCCACTCACCTGTGTGCAGACTGTTCCCAGCTCACTCATTCTACTAAGACACTAGCGAAACACAGGCGTGTGCCTCTTGCTGATAAGCCTCATGAGAAGACAATGTGCTCCCAACACCAAGTGCATGCTATCGAGTTTGTTTGTTTGGAAGAGGGCTGTCAGGCGAGTCCTCTCATGTGTTGTGTCTGCAAAGAATATGGAAAGCATCAAGGTCATAAGGTACTTCTAGTAATTAATTTCTGGTCATACCATGGGGTGGCTTGCATGATTGCTTACCCAGTTAAAGTACGAAAGGTTGTCAAGAAATGAGGGTAGACTCTTGTTATGTCTTCATACCGTTCTTTCATTTTCCCTTTATTTCAGATATTTGCCACTGTAAAATTAGAAGCAAAAAAAATTATTATTTCTAAATCCTAGGTGATTATTTTATATATATATATATATATATGTATATGAAGAAGGATAGTCCCTTTTTCTGCTGCTTTTCTGAACTTCTTACAATATTGAACCGTCAGTTTTGAAAGCTGTTTTCATAATGTAAACTCTACATACGTATCACATCACTGGTGCAGTCTAACCACCTTTATTTTTTTATAATTCATTATGATAAACAGGGAAATTTTTGTTTACTTGCATGATTGCTAGATGCCTGAATTTAGTTTGAATGTAATTTATGACTCCTGATTGTGTTTTGAATTGCAAGATGATTTTAGATTCTTACTTGTCTTTCCTATATATATTTGTAAATATATGCCAATATACATAACATATATATTAAATATGTTGTAAAATAGGAAAGGTGATTAAGGAAGACATTTGTGATTTATCTGTGATATTTTTCTTTTAATTAATAGCATTCTGTCTTGGAACCAGAAGCGAACCAGATTCGTGCATCCATTTTAGACATGGCTCACTGTATAAGAACTTTCACAGAAGAAATCTCAGATTATTCCAGAAAACTGGTTGGAATTGTTCAGCATATAGAAGGAGGAGAACAAATAGTTGAAGATGGAGTTGGAATGGCCCATACTGAACATGTATGCTTTTTTTTGGTTTCCCTCACATGTACAGAATATTTGGTTTTTTGTAATAACCAAGATAAGGAATTTCTCTGAAAATTAAGTATAAGCTTTATAGGACAAGACAAGTTCTTATATCTAGCAAGTCAGTTTTGAGGCTTAAGTCAGCAGATAGAGGGGAACCTGTAGTCTGTTACGATGTTTTTAGGCAGTGGGAAAAGTTGTGTGACTGCTAGTATTGACATACTGTGACAGATGTCCTCAGGTGCTGTGATACTCTTGAGGCTTTTTCCCCTGGTCATTTTTAGGAAGGTGCATATACATACAAATAAGCTACTTGATTGTAGGGGTAACTTCTTGGAGGATCTTGGTATTATACAGAAAGTCTTGTCAGCCCTAACTGGGACTTGAACCGTGTGTAGCCAAGCAGATATGAACGTCAGTTAGAACCTGAAATAAAATCAAAAATATACTTCTGGAATCAACTGGTGTTCTTAATCTTCTGGATCTCCTTACTGCAACACTGTAGGTACCAGGAACTGCAGAGAACGCTCGCTCGTGTGTCCGAGCCTATTTTTCTGACCTTCATGAAACCCTGTGTCGTCAGGAGGAAATGGCTCTTAGTGTTGTTGATGCTCACGTGAGAGAGAAGTTGATTTGGCTTAGGCAACAGCAAGAAGACATGACCATCCTCTTGTCACAGGTTTCAACAGCTTGTCTTCACTGTGAAAAGACTTTACAACAGGTAGGTTGACAAGTGAGCTGTAGCATATGGCAAGATATGTGGAACTACAAATTAAGTTTAAACCACAGGAAAAAAAGAGGTTATATAGTACTCCATATTATTTCTTTACAAAGTTAAAATAATGGTGGTATAACATAAGATTTCAATATTCATTACAAGGGACTGTTAGACAAGGGTAATCAGTATGAAAGCATAGAGTCCTCCAGTTGTTTTAAGACCTGTGGCGTGACTCTTTTCTTGGATAATTTCTGATATTTGTGAGGTTTGTAGGAATGTGAGATGAAACTGAAACAAAAAACCGTACAGGATTTATTGGAAGGATTTTACAGCTGCAGTTAGCAGTATAGGTGTTTGAAGGTAGTTGTCACCCTGGCTGGTAGAAAAAAATGTTATAGGATTAAATAACTTTTAGTAACATTTTTAACATGGGTAATTGAGCATCTTAAATGTGTGAAGAAAGTGACTGTATGAGAGTATCTGATTGGTCCATTATTCAGTTTGATTATAGCAAGAAGTAAATAGTATGTGTAGCAAAAGTAAACCAAGTGTGAGAAACTGCTTTAAGATGTTATTTGTACTTTTTTTTCAGATAGGTTTAGAGCTAGTGTCTGGTTGCTTAGTCAGATTTATCTATGCAAATGTTCTGATCATTAATGGGTGGATATTAATATTTTCCTGTTAAGTGTGTTACTGTATGCTGCCAAGCAATTGCTCTATTCTAGCTGCTGGAGTGATATATTAATTATATAAATATTCTTTATATATTAAATTATTGTCTCTTATAATTTATATTCTTATTCCTACATGGTTAAGAGAGGTTTAGGAAAAAGTACTTTTAAACTGCAGCACTATTCACTATCTATTAGTGTTAAGGAAGAATGTTAAGGTACTCATATTTGTATTGCAATTTTAAATAAATCTGTTTTGTAAATGTGAGTTTCTTTAACTAGAGTATTTCTATTTAAAATGCTTTATTTCTTGCAAACATATCTATATTATACTTGGCTTTTTTAAGTAAATTACTAAAGAAAAGACATGCTTTTGTTTTCTTTGTCTGTTTAGGATGACTGCAGAGTAGTGTTGGCCAAACAGGAAATTACAAGATTGCTAGAGACATTACAGAAACAACAGCAGCAGTTTACAGAACTTGCAGATCATGTACAGTTGGATGCTAGCATACCTGTCACTTTTACAAAGGTATTCTTAATCTCATAGAAGTACAGCTATCCACTTTATAAAGTCCCAAATGTAATTTAAAAAAAGGCAGGAGTAATATATGTTCATTATGATGCTGTATTTGTTGCAACAAGTTTAGGCAGTTCAGTGTCAGTTAGAGCCATAGTGTGTTATCACACAATGAGTGTAATCTCATACTTGAGCAACATAATGACTGTGCTGCTATAATTGGAGTGAGAAATGTTCATTTGACATTGACCACATCAGTAGCTTTGTTTGAATGTTTGTTTTTTTCTTTTTAATATGTAGGATAGCATTTGTGAGTTCTAGGAACACCTTTCTTTGGAAGGAGATATCCTTGATTGTTCCCTGAAAACTGCACACCTATTTCATATACAATACTACTGGTATACGTCTCAGTTTATAATATTAAAAATAATGTGTTTCAGTTCATTAAATGATCATTTGTCTTATATTTGTGTTGTATTCACTGATAACTTAGACAAGGTTCATCTTCTAAATAGGTTTGGGTTTTATTGCTTCAATATAACTTCAGTACAACATTCTTTGAAAGGGATGAAATTATTTGGAGTTTGATAATGGTACTTTTATCTGGTGTGTGTATCTTTATTATCTATCATACTTTTCACATAGGAAAATAAATTAATTCGAAACTCAAGGAACAAGAACTAATTTGATTTATGAGGTTTCTGAATGGGTGAAGGAGGAATAGGTTCTATTGTTGCTGAGATGTAACGGAGGAAATGGATGCTTGCATGGGGATTCTGTGTCAGCCCCTGTTGATATCAGAAATTAAATTTCTTCCAAACAATTTATTTTGTAACATTGGTATATTTGAATTTCCATTTCAATGCAACATTTTAGCTTTTGTCTGTCCCTTTGCTATTCAGCAGAGACCAGAGTTGGTAGGGTCAGGATGATCTCCTCTGCAAACTCCCATTATGCCATGAATGAAGCAGCATTCACATTTCACAGACGAACAATTACTGAGTCAGAGGTCAGAGGGTAATTTTGTGTGTCTGATTTTGCCTTTAGGAGCTGTTAATCTGACTCAGAAAATTTTGATTGTGAATCTCTTGAGTATTTGGAAAAAGAATGGTAGGAGCCAGTTTAAGCTGTTACAGGAGGTCTGAAATAGGTCTTGGCTCAAAGGACTCAAGAGACTTGGTTTTCTCCTATAACAAATTGGTATTTTTACAAAGTCTTCTAAGGGTTAGTTTCTGAATTTCAAAGGTGCCAAAGCAAATGTCATTTTTCTCAAAAACAGCAACAGCCCTAAAAAAGTAAGGTGAAAATAATTACTTGAATTTCTTATTTTTTGTTTCCTCACTTCTGATAAAACTTAATGGTCTCTTTCTGCGCAACATGTTTTCATAACACTGTTGTGCTGATGGCCACTGTTGTGACTTGCAGTGAGGCTTGTTGTACTTGAAAGATCTGTGCCTCACAAAAGGTATCAGACAGAAATCAAATCTTCAGATAAAAAACTGTAAACTGTTATTGTATCACTGGAAGGGTCTCTCTCAGGATCTGTCATTGCGCTGAAGGCTGCATCCATTATAAAATGAAAAAAGCATTTCAAACAGTACTAGATCAGAGGAACATTCCATATTCAGTGAAGATTGTGAAGGTTTAAGGAGGGCAAGGAGAAGTCCTTTTCACTTTTAAAAGTGAATAGATCTCATCCATGTTCTTTTGTTTCACTGATGACACAAAAAAAGTGAGAACAGTGCCATTACCTCTTCTGAACCATCCAGGGAAGTGCCACATATAAAGAGCTTTCTGTACCAAGATTTAAGAAAAGAAGTTTTACTTGAACAGAAGTTGCAGGTTACGTGGTTTTAAGTATGCTATCAAGTTATGCAGCTGCCAGAAATACAGACAGAAAGGTGTTTTACTGGTCAGGCTTTTTTGAAATAACATTTTAAGTTAAAGGTGCTGATACTGTTGACAAGCAAAGACTTTTAGTCATGTCAGTTTCTAGCTGTGGTCATGAGTAGTCAATTACTATTGACTCATATTACAGGTCCATACTGCTATACATTGTTCTCTGGATAGCAGCTTTTCTTGCAAAGTTTTTCTTGAAGTGACAGAGCTACACCAAAGTGGAAATTTGGTGTCTTTCCCAGATTGCATTTTGATTCCTTCTGACAGAGTACAAACATGCTGAGAGCAACCTATTTTCACTCTGAAACTTACAGAAAGCAAACTGCAACAGGATGGCTAAAGTTGACAGCATCATTCACCTCCTTCACTTCCGTGGTGATTTAAGTTGTACTCCTGCTCTCCAGCCATCGGAGCTGAAGAGGTGACTGATGCTTCTGGTGGAGTTGTGGCAGGATTGCTGGGCTGAATCACTGTCAGCAAGCTCTGGACATAACAGGGTGCTGCCTCCCGGAAGAAACTTGATAAACTCAGCAGCTCCCTCCAGAGCTGCTGCTTTTCCTTCCTCTTTCCTTTCAGGTACAGAGAACTGGGAACATTCATTGACAAAAATTTTAGGCGAAATCAGAACCGATTTGAGTGTGAATAGCATACTGGAGACATGTCACTTTTTAGACTCTTTAAAGCCTGTTGCATACTTCTTGCTTTTTCTCTTTCTCTGTACATTTTCTGCTGATGTGCTGCTGTGCCTTATCAAGACCCTGCCCACAGGTTTTTCTTCTCCAGAAGGAGGTAATCCTTTCTGGTAACATGCTGTGTCACAGTGTTCTCACTGAATTTTACAAGTTCTGCACTGACTCCAAATATGTAGAATTTAGAGGACATTTATTTACTTTTATTAAAAAGTAAATAAGTCTCAATGTTTTATTTTTCAAATCTCAAATATTCGATTAGTCTTTGGGGTTTGGAGCATCTGCCATGTGTAGTAGTAGCACTGAAAATGCTGAACTTTCACAGATTCATATGAAGTCACTTTTTTCACAATAAATAGGTAGCCTGTGGAGTTCTGTGTTAAGGATCATCTGGGCCTGTTTAGGGTTTGAGCAACAAACAGACAAATCCGTAGGTGAACAGTACATTGAGATCTGTTAGTTGCAGAAACTGCAGTATTGACTCAGTAAATCCCTGAGCTGCAAACTGTTAAACACAGGAAAGGTATTTAGGAGAGTTATCACTATGAGCTTTCCCTGTTTCTTACTTCTGTATCCATCTTTGCCCAGTTTTAGAGAGCGTAATGGATGAGATGAACCTTTGATCTGACTCTTGCAGTCATGATGTTGCTGACTTTTGCATTCTGGTATTTGCATAATTTTTAGGGTTTTTTTAGAAAGCAGTTTCTCAAGGTATTTTTACTCTCTTCAGAGGTTGTGATAGTATAACATCGAGTTACTCTGTACTGATTATTTTCAAAGTGTGCTGTTCATCATCTGTGGCAGAAAAGAGAATGAAGTTGCTTGTCATGATGACAGTATATCCAGCTGTATAATGGATACACACATGTGTGTGCACGTATGTATATCTCAAGTCATGTGGTGTAGATGCTTATACATCCAGTCACACTGGTGACATGTTGGTCAAGGAGAGATTGTAGCATTTTTGCACTCAGTAGTGTTTCTAATGTAAGAGGAAATAAAAGGCTGTCTAGAGTAGGCACAGGTTTACTTAGCACGGTACTGTGTGGATTTTGCAAGAAAACAAATGTATTTCTGCATAGTTCTGATGATTGATAGTCTGTGTTTCATCAGCAGTTCTTAGTCCTTCAAAATATGTTTCAGGGATACATAGTCATTTTATCCTATGTTATTTCTTTTACCATTTATGTTTCGCCAGGTGATCACATTGCGAACAGCCTGTTCAATACTTAGAATAGCTTGGTGTGAACTATGGAGAGGAAGTTGATTCTCATTCCTTGCATCCAAGCAAGACCCTGGAGAGTTGTTTGTTCTTCTTCACTGTTTGAGATTACTGCTTGTTGCTAATAACGTTGCTGATTTAAAAGATTGGAAGAGGCTTGAGGTGAAGAGAGAGAGCTGTGGAGCCCCCAGTAGTTCTCCAGTTGGAGGCATTAATACTGTGAAGGGACTGGAGCACAAGTCTTATGAGGAGAGGCTGAGGGAGCTGGGGCTGTTCAGCCTGGAGAAGAGGAGGCTCAGGGGAGACCTCATCACTCTCTACAACTCCCTGAAAGGAGGTTGTAGCCAGGTGGGGGTTGATCTCTTCTCCCAGGCAACTATCAGCAAGACAAGAGGACATGGTCTCAAGTTGTGCCAGGGGAGGTTTAGGTTAGAGATTAGAAAGAATTTCTTTACAGAGAGGGTAATCACGCATTGGAATGGGCTGCCCAGGGAAGTGGTGGATTCTCTGTCCCTGGAGGTTTTTAAGATGAGACTGGATGTGGCACTTAGTGCCATGGCCTAGTAACTGCAGCGGTAGTGGATCAAGGGTTGGACTTGATGATCTTGGAGGTCTCTTCCAACCCAACTGATTCTATAATTCTATGAAATGGTGGGAGAATGAGGATTTTAAACACAAGGGGTTTCTGTACTGAATTTCCTAAGTTTTCTGTCGTTTTGTGTATTCTGTTTCTTCTAGGACAACAGAGTACATATTGGACCAAAGATGGAAATTCGGGTTGTCACTCTAGGATTAGATGGAGCTGGCAAAACAACTATTTTGTTTAAGTTAAAGCAAGATGAATTCATGCAGCCAATTCCAACAATAGGTTAGTAGCTACAATTTAAATGTAATGACTTTTCCAAATGTTTGACTTGTCTGCAGAGTTTGGTTCTTTTATATTCATACAGAGCAGGACTGTAAAACTTCAATATTTTTATTCCAGGTTTTAATGTTGAAACAGTAGAATACAAGAATTTGAAGTTTACTATTTGGGATGTAGGAGGAAAACACAAATTGAGGCCCTTGTGGAAACATTATTATCTCAATACACAAGGTAATACTGCTACAAGTTTTATACTGTATTTGGTGTTCTAGCTTGTATTTCAGAGCCAAAAAGATTATTAATAGAAATAATTTATAACAGCAGAAAATTGTTCATCTAATGCAAAATACAGCTGCTGGATTCATGAGCAAAGAAATTTTAATCCAGTTGGTCATATTTTCTGCTGCATGATAAAGGTGCATTCTCCATAAATCCATCAGACAGTTCATGGAGCCAAACAAAATTAGAACCTCTGTTAAATTGGTTTAGCTGACAACAGACAAGGTGCAGTGTTCCAGAGTTTGCATAGTGAGAAGCAGTACTTGCCAGGTGAAATTTAAATAGCACTTGAAAATACTCAGCTTTCAGGAGCTTTCATTTAGCAACTTAAAAAATTCTGTGACGTTCTGTAACTTCTGACTTGGTATTGCGCTGTAATATCTGTAGACTAGCTTATTGATTCTGAAAACATTAATCTGTATGGTGCCAACTTAGAAATTTGTGCTGTCCTTCTGTAAATCCTCCATAGGTTTTTTTCCAGTTCAGAAAGAGGTTCCTCTTCATTGATTCATTCATAATTATCTGAAACACTTAAGAATTACAAACACCAGTTTATGTGCTCCACCTTGTATGTTGTTTCAGCCTTAAATGCAAGCTTCAACACTTCAAATTACTCATCTTTTCAAACTTCTAAAAATTATATTTTGGGGGTTCTGTTGTCTTCTTAGAACATATCATGTAAAGTGGGAGGGAATCATTCCCTGTATGTTGAAGAGAAAGCTAAGCATTTAGCCTGCTATGTACCTGCAGTAGTTTTTGTTTACTTTTGGTGTTGGGTTTTTTTTCATTGCAAAAACACTGAGTTTAAATTCTGTCCTCTAGCTCTGCCTCCCTGACTCTCCAGTTTTTCTGGCATCTTAGTTACTCTCTCTAGTGAATAGTAAAATGTGCTGCTATGTTGGGTCCATGGCAGTCTTCTCTGGCTTGTGTAGTCTGTAGCTGAAGGAAGCCATGCTGATTTGGCTGAACTGTGGATATTACAGGCTGCTAAGGGAAACTGAAACAGTCATGTGGGACTTGGATGGCATATAAATGGTTCAAAATACGGTTTAAACTGAGGTACTTTATCCACACATAGTAAATCTGGTTTTAGACCTGAGTAGTTAAAATATCACAGCCTTTGTATTAGACCAGGAAAAAACTTAGGCTTTTTTTCCCTGTTTTAGGATGAATTCTAGGTTTTTGTTAAAAGTATAGAGGTATGTAAGGAATTTCTCAGTCCTCTTGGATTTGAAATTAAAGTTGTGCACCGCTGAGAAACTTTACATATAGAGCTGCTAGAAAAAAAGGAACTGTGTAAGCTGAAAGGTAATTTTACAGAGTTTATTTTTGAATATGTGTAAAACATTTCTCTCTTTCTTTCATAGCGGTGGTGTTTGTTGTTGATAGCAGTCACAGAGACAGGATCAGTGAAGCATACAGTGAACTTGCAAAATTATTAACAGAAAAGGAATTGCGGGATGCCTTGCTCTTGATCTTTGCTAATAAACAGGTACTTGTGATTTATTTTTACTCTTCTCCTCAGCTTGTGTATCAAATTCCAACCCTCTGCTGTGGGTAGGGAATGGTAACATCAAAAAAGCATAAAATGTAGAAGTTTCCCTTACATGTAATGCTGGTAAAATAAGTGTTGCTAGAGTGGTTAGTGGATTGAACAACTTTTTGTTTTATGGTAACAGGTAGTAAATGCTTAACTGTTGCATTTGACTTTTGTGTTTGGAGAGCTTTTATATGATCTATAGCTCCATCTAAGTGATCAGTTAAAAATAAAATGCCTTCAAACATATTACGGAATAATAATTGAGTGTTTGCATCCAATTCTGTTGCAGGATGTAGCAGGTGCACTTTCGGTGGAAGAAATCACGGAACTGCTGAGTCTCCACAAACTCTGCTGTGGCCGTAGCTGGTATATTCAGGGTTGTGATGCCCGAAGTGGTACAGGACTTTATGAAGGATTGGACTGGCTTTCCAGGCAGTTGGTGGCTGCTGGTGTCCTGGATGTGGCTTAATTTTACAGTAGCTGCAATTTAAGGCTGTACTTTATGGTCTTGTTCGCATGACCAGGATGTTGTCGCCAGGTCTGCTCTCTGAAGAGGGAACTTCATTTAACGTGGTGATTACAGAAAAATAAGGCTTTATCCTAGATTGGATAACTGGTTCAGTAAACTTCTGCTGTTACAGTGTTTTTGAAATTTGATAGTAGTGGAATAGGCTTGTTAGAAGGATGTTATGAAATTCTTTTTAGTGAAATTGTTACAATTTAAAATTCTTCCCTGATAAAATATGCATTGGAGTTCATACAATAATTGTAATGATGTTATATTAGGTGATTAGTGTTAGAAAAATTCTGAGTGGTTTAGAAATACTTTCCCATGAAAATATTCCAAAATCCATCTCAAGTTATTAGAATAGCCATCTCTAATAGTCAGAAATAAATGGTGCTACTCTTTAATATCTAAAGAATCTATTAATGTAAAGGTGGCATTCAAGCTTAAATGTAAATACACCATATAAAGAAAGTGTTTCCCCTATATTTATTAGCTTCCTTGTTTGTTATCAGAAAGCAGCATACCTGCATAAAGAAATCCCAGAACGGAGAACCGTGTTGCAGAGCGAGGATGCTATGGCATAGTTTAGCTACTCCTTTTCTATCGGGGGGGCAGGGGTTACTTGGGTTTTTCATGCTAAATTATTTATGGACACACTATAGTGATACTGAGGTGAAAGTGTTTTGTGCATACTTGAGGACATAATCGGCCTTTAAAGATTAAGTTTACTCCTCAAGAAGTCAAATTAAATTTTAAAAAAACTTCTTAAAGAAGTAGTGTGCTGTAATGTCAATCCAGCTATGTACTTTTATGTAGAAGTCATGCTTCCAGATTAAGGTAGTGGCCTTAAAATATTCAATAACATAATGGAAAACCAGTGTACACTAATTATAACTCTTATTTAGAAGAGTAGATGGTAAAATGTGATATAAACCTTCCATAATTAGATATTCAATTCTTTCTGTATCTTCTACATGGAATTGTTACCATTGCCTCTATTTTTGAAGATTACACATTCACAAGCCCACGAAATATGGGTGTAGTGCTGTTTAAATTTAGAGAAGGTTGCAATGACTTATGGTGTCTGTTTTTCTGCTGGACATGCAACTCTGCTAACAATTTTATCTGTCTGGTATGTGCACCAGAACCTTCTGCCCTTCTCTTTTAGTGCATGGCCACTGCCAGTTGAAGAAACCATGCCATCAACTCTCTTCATGCTAGTAGAGGAGCTACAAAGAGCATGACCAATAGATCAAAACTGTGTATCATCACTTTTCTTACTGGAGTAGAGATGAATCAGGAGAACCGGACTGTGGAAGTGAACAGTGTTCCACAGATGTGGAGATATTTTGCCACACTGGAAAGTGTGCTTACCTGTGAGAGCTCTGAACCTCACAGGGCAAAGAAAGTGTATCCCATTATCTGTGGCTATGGCTTTCATTGTCACTTTGGTTTCCTACTGCATACCTTAGGTAAAGCCAAGAATGTATAAACAAATAGTTTTAGTACACTTGCACTTTTCTTCAGGTGGAAGCAGTTGAGGTAACTACTTCCTCATAATGTCACTTATTTGTATTTTTCTCTTGTTACTTAAATTTCAGGTAACTGCTGTTAAATGCAGCTTCAGATTCAGCAAGTCTAATGACTTGAATAGTACCTGAAAGAACACTAAGCTTCAAAGTAGTATAATGCTTGTGAAATGAATTTCAATGCCTACATAGGTACTGAGATAGGGTATTTACTCTTTCTTCAGACAAGCTGATATATTTGGAAATAGCTTATAACAGAGTAAAAGGTGGGTTTTTTTGCACCTACCAAACTTTAAATTGTTCCTCTTTCCCAGCCTGTAAGTTCTTGAATGATATACAGTTGGCTGCTCTGACTTGAGCATCTGCTTAGCCTGTACTGTGGAGCAACCCCTACCTAGTTAGGGCTTAGTGTCCCTTCACAGCTCTTTTCACAACTCTTTTTGAAATACAGACAAGTTCTGCTAAGTATGGTCGATACCTTTTCCTGGAATATTTTTAACAGAAGACATGCATTCTTTAGAAAAATCCTGATTCTATAGTTTTATTTTAGCTGACTTAGGCTTCAGTTACACATGCTGCTCAGTTCCATTTCAAAATATTCAAGGTGACTAGTTTGGATTTGATGTGAGGGCAGTGGAAAAATTTTCACTTATGCATATTTTTGAGTACAAGTGGTTGCTTGTGACATATGGAATGCTACCGTAAGTGGTTTTAAACTGAATTTATTTAAGATGACTTGAAGTAACTGTGAAGGTGTTACATTTGTCTGTGAACTCTTCGGTGTAAACAGGTACACTAAGAGGTTTATTTGTATACTGCTTCAGTTATAAATTTAAGCTTGTTTCCTCAGTTTTACTGAACTTTACTTTTTGGTGTACTGACTTATGCAATATGTAATTGGAATATTTCCTCAACTAGAACTCACTCAAGCATTACTAACTGTGAGGATTGTCTGAAAAGACTGATTGACTTCTCAAATGATTTTGACTTAATTCTGAAATTGAGTAAATGCAACATCCAGTGACTGTGTTGTGGCTTTCTTTAAAGAATATCATCTCGAAAACAGCATGGTTAGGGTTAGGCTAACTGAAAAGTAAAGTTTTATCACTTGGTATGATCTTTCTGTATTCTACCTTCAAAGTTATTGTGGACTATGAGGGTTTGCTTCTGAGAATGTTGGAGTAGATGTGGATGTTATGTAAATTTCTTGGAAGAAAGGGCTTTTTTAGTGGAGCTGCTGCAATTTGAGTTGCCCAGAAAATTATTTCTTTTCAATAAAAGTATGTAAACCCTTGAGAGTTAACTTTAATAAACTTGCCTTTTTGGATTTTTTAAGGTCATCTCAAATTAGAGGTGTGCTACATTTAACTTACTGTAGAATTTTTCTTAATGATCCATGAAGATTCTTTATCTCACTAAAGGTAAACTTCCTGGTGGCAGCAGCAACTTTTGAGAGACTGACTTGGATTATCATGCATCATATCTCAATTCATAAATTAAGTTACCAGAACTGTAAACTCTTGAGTCTTTTATGAGTGCAGTAGTGTTATGTAAACATAAACAGCCAAGGTAAATATTACTGGTTTTAGAGTAGAGTTAACTATGCAGCGTAGTAACAGGACTGTATCTAGACACAGATTGGCAACAGCTTGAGGAGTTGTCTGAGCTTTCACTGAGGACCTGCTGTTTGTGAGCAGAGGGCTGGTCAGAGGCTCTCTTGGGCAGAGGGATCACAAATAAGGTTTTGCTTCTTGAAGAAGGAGAGAAGGCAGCAGATCTTCCACCTTGGGCTTTCAGAGGGCAGACTATAGCCTGTTTAGCAAACTAGTTGAGAGAGTCCTTTCAGAGGTCAGTCCTGAAGACTAAAGGAGTCCAGGAAGGCAGAACATTGTTCAAGAAGGAAATCCTAAAAAGGTGCAGGAGCAGGGGGTCCCCATGTGCTGAAGGATGAGCCAGTCGGTAAGAAGTCTGCCCTGCCTCAATGGAAAGCTTTAGCTGGAACTCAGGGAGAGAAAGTGTATGATGTCTGGAAGAAGGGGCAGGCAACTCACCAGGACTCCAAGGATGTTGTGAGGTTATGCAGGGAGAAAATCAGAAGGGCCAAAGCCCAGCTAGAACTTAATCTGACTACTGCTGGAAAAGACAACAAAAAATGTTTTTACATCAGCAACAAGAAGAGGGCGAAGGAGGATCTTCATCCTTTACTGAATGCAGGGGAAACCAGTGATGACAGATGAGGAAAAGGCTGAGGTACTTAATGCCTTCTTTGTCTCAGTCTTTTAACAGTAAGACCAGTTGTCCTCAGGGTCTCCAGTCCCCTGAACTGGAAGACAGGGATGGGGAGCAAAATGAAGACCCCATAATACAGGAAGAAATTGTTAGTGACCAGCTACATCAGTTAAGACACCTGCAAGTCTATGGGACCGGATGAGATCCGGTACTGATGAAACTGGGGGAAGACATTTCACCGAGAGACTTAATCAAGACACTTTCAATCACTTACCAGCAGTCCTGACTAACTGGGGAGGTGACTGAAATTTGGCAATTTTAACTCCCATCTGCAAGGGTCAGAAGAAGGGGCCAGGGAACTACAGATCTGTCTGTCTAACTTTAATGCCAGTGAAGGTTATGGAGCAGCTCATCCTGAGTCCGTCACATGGGTATGTGCAGGACAATCGAGATCAGCCAGCATAGCATGGGTTTATGAAATGCAGGCCCTGCTTGACCAGGTGACCCGCCTAGTGGGTGAGGGAAAGGCTGTGAATGTTGTCTGCCTGGACTTTAGTAAAGCCTTTGACACTGTCTCCCACGTAGCTGTGGGGAAACTGACAGCTAATGGCTTGGACAGGTGCACTCTTCACTGGGTTAAAAACTAGCTGGATGGACAAGCCCCAAAAGTGGTGGTGAATGGAGTTACATCTAGCTGGCAGCTGGTCACCCTGGGCTCAGCATTGGGGCCAGTCCTGTTTAATACAGAGTACACCCTCAGTAAGTTTGCACATGACTCCCAAGTTGGGTGGGAGTCTTGATCTGCTGGAGGGCAGGAAGGCTCTGCAGAGGGATCTGGACAGGCTGGATCATGGGCTGAGGTCAGTGGTATGAGGTAAAGGCTGGGGGCAGAATGGCTGGAAAGCTGCCCAACGAAAAGGACATGGGAGTGATGGTGGACAGCAGCTGAACAAGAGCCAGCATGTGCCCAGGTGGCCAAGAAGGCCAATGACATCCTGGCCTGGATGAGCAAGTGTGGCCAGCAGGACCAGGGCAGTGATTGGCCCTTTTGTATGCAGCACTGGTAAGGCCACACCTTGAATCCTGTGTTCAGTTTTGGTCACTTACTACAAGAAGGACATTGAGGTGCTGGAGCATGTCCAGAGAAGAGCAACAGAGCTGGTGAAGGGTCTGGAGCCAAGTCTTACTAGGAGCGGCTGAGGAGAAAAGGAGGTTCAGGGGAGATGTTATTGCTCTCTAAACTTCCCTGAAAGGATGTGTGGTATGTATTGGTGTCTTCTCCCAGATAACAAGTGACATGACAAGAGGAAATGGCCTCAAAATACCATTGGATATTGGGAAAAATTTCTTCACTGACATATGGTCAGGCATTGGAATAGAGTGCCCACAAAGTGGTGGAGACACCATCCCTGGAAGTGTTCAGAATACATACGGCTGTGGCACCTGGAACATGGTTTAATGGTGAAGGTGGTTGTGGTGGTGGTGGTGGTGCTGGGTTAGCAGTTGGACCTATTGATCTTACAGGGTTTTTTCAACCTTAATGATTCTATGATTGTGTTCTCTAACTGCATCAGAATCACCTGACATAAAGCTTAGTTGAGATTATTACCATAATTTATTTTAAACTAAGCATTTCAGTAGAAGCAATCATGTCTGTAGAACTTCCAGTAAAAATGAAGCCAGGTAAGAGACTCCCTATGCTAAAATAATAAGAAAGAAAACACTTAAAGAAAAAAATTCATTGGCAACACCAAACAAATTGCACAGGACTTTATACACTGGCATTCTAAGAGTTGATCATTGCTCTGGGACAGAGAAGACATGGACACAAGCAGTTTTAAAGAACAGAGGTAGATTACATTTGCTTGTGTTTGCTTGTCATAGCAAACAGTATCATAATTTAATCTAATTTTTGATACATGGACATAGGATTGAAGAGTTTATGCAATTTAGGATTTCTGACCTTTTCCTCTGTCAAAGATTTTAATACTGTGAAAAGTATTAAAAAAAAGAATTAATTAAAAATAAAAGATGCCATATAAACCTGACAAAGTTACAAACACTATCACGGAACACAGTGGGGTTTTTTATCTTTAGTTTGACATGGAAGATGAAGAAAGACAGTAGAGTTCATAAGAAACATGCTTATGTTTTTACTTTAAAATACAAAGTTATCAGAAATACAGAATTAGGGCACTTTAGGTAAATTACAAATTGTAGAACTGGTGATGTCTGTCTTGGTACTCACTATATCTAGAAATTATTTAAAATGTTTCTGTTCTTTCTAGGTCCCTTTCTGGGTCCCATACGCTCATTTTTTTCTGCTTAAGCAGGAACCTTCAACACCTGCCTTACTTCACTGTGATATTAATGATGCTGATATCCTCATAGGGCTTGTCAGTTTTTGGATTGACTTTTACATTTGAGATTCTCTGAACAACTTCCATTCCTTTAGTCACCCGTCCAAACACAGTGTGCTTGTTGTCTAGCCATGGCTGTTAGAGAGCAGAGGAGAAGAAAGAAAAAGCATGTTAATACAGAAAGCATCGCATAGGTTAGGTACCAAAACAGAAAGAGTAAGTACGCATGGATACATTTTGTATGTCTAGACTATGGAATCTAATACCATGTAAATACCAGCATGCAAATAAATACTGGGGTGCAGTTAATACACACTCATATGCATTTGAACTTACCTTTTCAATTGTTTTCTCAAAGTACCACAGAGGTCACATTCTACCAATGCAGTAGCGTTGTATAGTTTATTTTAAAGTGTATTCTCAGTTCACAGATGTGCTGTTCTACTCTCTATTTTCACAGAGGAATTTGAAGTGCCAGTCCAGAATACTACTAAATTCAAAGTAATTTTCATAGAGTATGCCCAATTTGAATATAGGCACTGACAGAACTTAACAAACCTCAAAACTATGGCAGATATGTGCTATTTTTTGAAAAAAAAGACACTGGATTTTGAATAAGTGTTTAAGAATACATGTTACCTTTAAGAAATTGTCTTGTATCTCTTAGACTCACATACCAAAATTTCTCTTTTGGGCTCTGAAATTATACACAGATCAAAGGAAATCTTCAAACCTAAACAATGGCATCTTTGTATAGCTACAATTAGCTACACTTAAGGAGACATCCTGGCACTATATCCAAACCCTAAACAACCTACAAAATACCTAGATTTCCATCAAGTTTAAATCACTTTTACTGGGATACATAATTGCAAACATGCCTAAGAATGTTTTATCACCCTAACTCCAATTAAAGGCAAAAGGCCTCTTGTTTACAACTCACAGAAATACATTTCTATTTCTTCAGGGACGGTTTCAGTGAACCCCACACAGTATACATCGTGGTGTGCAGCATTTATTTGCAAAATATTAAGGAAAGATTATTTAGATAGTACTAGTGCGATCCTTTTTGCATCAGAAAAACTGTATTTTTTTACTATCAAGTTAGACTCTCATGCCTTAAATTCAGCTTTTATTATTACTTACAGTTGGCACTACTGTTATAAAGAACTGGGATCCATTGGTATTTGGTCCTGCATTAGCCATGCTGAGTGTGTATGGTCTGTCATGTCGTAAAGTTGAATGAAACTCATCTTCAAATTCTCCTCCCCAAATACTTTCACCTCCCATTCCTGTACCAGTTGGATCACCAGTCTGAATCATGAAACCCTGCATAGAAATTATGTGTTATTACATCATTGCATAGAATAAATAACTAAAAATGTTTTATGCCGGGTGACGTTTTTTCAAACCTATTTCAAACCTGACAACAAAATGTAAGTGTTAAAATGCCTTTAAGGCTCTTTTGAGTGATAATCCAGTCAACTTGTGAAAAAGCAACTTCTGTTTTCTCACTCACTGTTCCTGCTAGTAAAGGACAGAAACCTGACTGTACCTTCTGCAAACACTTTGGCTGTATTTGGTGCAGCAGAAATAAGAAGCCGTACAAGAAATGCCCTCTGACATGAAACAAAGTCTTAAGCAGGATAACTGAACTTATCTTTCAGTTTTCTGCCACCTTTTAGTTGCAGTACAACTATTAAACAACTTTAGTAAGTGATTAAGCTGTTTAGAACATCAGAGTTGTTCAGACTTCATAGGGAATTCTAAAGCCACTCCAAAAATCCTCTTTGCAAAAAGGGAATGAAAGGGTTAGCAAAGAGAACTGACCACTAGGGTACATTATCTAAACCAACAAAAAATTAACTTGCTACAAGTTACCTTGATGATACGGTGAATTATGTGTCCATTGTAATAGCCATTCCTGCTGTGCACACAGAAGTTTTCCACTGTTTTGGGGCACCTAAAATCATATAACAGAAAACAAAGGCTACAATAAATATTTGTCTGGTGACAAGGCCATAAGGATATCAGTTGAGACTAAGATCCTGCTGCACTGAACACTGTTTCAGCTCAGTGTAGAAAGGGCTTTCATCAAATAGGGAAAAACAGTTCTTCCACCTTCTCAAACCCAGAGCTGAAAGCAAAAAGTTGAGGAGTACAAAGTTGAATGATTACACAGGAAGGCAGCAGCAGTGTTGACAACACAGGGATGTTTAAGGCTGTCACTGAGCAGCACAGTGTCGAGGCCTTTTCTGCTCCTCACCCCACCCCACCAGCGAGGAGGCTGGAGCTGCACAAGGAGTTGGAAAGGGACAGAGCTGAGACAACTGACCCCAACTGACCATAGGGACACTCCATTCCATACAGCATCATGTTCAGCATATAAAAACTGAGGGAAGACGTGGGGGACACTTGGAGTGATGGTGTTTTGCCTTCCCAAGTAATATATGATTGTTTTCTGGGAAATGGTGGAACACCTGCCTGTCCATGGGTAGTGGTGAATTAATTCCTTGTTTTGCTTGTGTGCGTGGCTTTTGCTTTCCCAACTAAACTGTCTCTACCTAAGCCCATAAGTTTTCTTATTCCTACTCTCCCCATCCCATCCCTACAAGAGGGATGCAAGCAAGCAGCTGAGGGGGGGGGGGGGGTTAGTTGCTGGCTGGGGGTTAAACCATGACAGTCAGTAAATGAATTATCTCCTCAAGGCCTAGTTCAAGGAACAATTGATTAGAGGTTCCCCAGCTTTCTACTTAGACTAATAATTTTGTAAATGAACTGTGTATGCTCCTAAGCAGAAAGCTGTTCACTCTTTTACCTCTACACTTCTTTTAAGATACACATGCAAGGTGTCCAGTGTTGCATACAAGTAAAACTGTAAAAATGTTTTAATATTATAGAACTTGCAGTCAGCACAGTCAGTTTTCCTTCTCTGAAACTACTTGTTAACATTTTTTTGTGAAGAGGTGGAATCTTACTGTTCATGGAAAAAAAGGGGACAACCCCTTCCACCTCTGTGGCTTGATTTTTTATTTCTGAGAGATGCTAGCAGAGTGAAAATTCTTTGTGGTAGCTCTTTTGCTATTTTTTTTGAAATGCATTAGTAGCCAAGGTAGATTTACACTGACAAGTTTACAGCCACCCATTTTCCCAATAATGAGAAAATGGCCGAGTCCACAGCTGTAGAGTTACTCTAGCTGTGACAAGGAACATTATCTTGGGTTTTAATGACACTCCAGATTATCTTATGAAAAACAGCACCACTGATATAACTAAAGGAACAAACAAGATTATATTCCCAGTTCTTGCTGAGCAGCACTTAGTCATTCACAACTTCATTTCACAACAAAATGGCCAAAGACTTAAACGGCATACAAACCTATATCCTATATGCTCTTCTTTAGTTTTAATCACATTAAAGAGATTTTAAATTCAAAGCTCAGCTGGGAGAAAATACTAGAAAACAAGAAAGAACAAACTTAACAATAAGCAACTCTGGTAATATCGTTTAGTTTAAAATTGCACACAAAACATTGCAGTGAAGCACCTAGCAATACTGTATGTGTAAATATAGTGATACACTGGCATGAGAATTAAAAAGAAAATCAGAAATATTGTAGCTTGGCCTGTCACTCACCAGCAAGGGCTTTACCATTACTGCAACCTATAGACTACAATCGTAAATTCCAGAAACTAGGTCCTGATGCAAGGAAAGACTGGTGAAGAGAGCAGTAAAACTGGTAGCCCCACAGGGCAGAATTGAGGTTGTGTTACCTCACCTGTGCTTAGGACAAACTACGAACTTGTTTTTCAAGAAGCATGGCCTACATCTAAATGGTTTAAGTTTCAATGTATGGCAGGATACTATAATACTTAAATTAACTAATATTAAAAAAATATTTGCAATTTTTGCATCACAAAGCAGAGATGCTAACACACTAACTTTAGCAATTGGCATGCATGAAACTATTTCAATTTTGTGCCTTGTTTTGGATATACACAGCATTAATATTATATGCTGATATAAATGTTATACTGCTCTTAAAGGACCTGAAATAACATAAAATGTAGTACTCTGGCCACATTTTGAAGTTGCAACTACTATTCCTATGGCTTGCACAGACCTCCTGCCAAATGTTTTGCTGCTGCCAACATCACTTTATTTCCAGATGGAACCAAACAGCTCTGCCTTACACTAATACGTAGCTTACACAGAAGAGTATGGTTACCTCTCCACATCTGCAGCTGGGGGAACGAACAAAAGTTAAGAAAGGAACAGTCCCCCTGAACCAATAACTAAATAAAACAAAATGGAATTTAAAAAACTCTTGTGTCCCAAACTATTTAGACCTATTTTAACCCTACTTTGTGTTCATCGAGAGTCACATTCCTAGCTTGATGTATTAAGAAACTGTCAAGAAACAAGGAGAGTCAAAAACGGGAAAGAAAATAACTATTCCTAGCTTGAAATAAAAGTCTTGGATATTGCAACCCCAGGGACAGAAGGAACAAAAACAAAACAAGAGAAAAACTACCAAATACATACTCAACAGGAAAAAGCTTGATATGAATATCTCCCATGCTTGTGTGGATGATGGCACTGTCTGAGACTCTTTTGGGACCTTCTGCCTGAGTGGCTGCCATGACCTCTTCTTTAGAAGGTTTCTCATTAAATACATCTCTATCAGAATCTGCACTCTTTGTATCTTCTGGTTCACGTTTAGTAAACTGAAGAACGAAAGAACAGAATGTTAACTGCTTGCTTATCTCTTTTTTTCCCCTTATCTTACACAAAGCTCTGTGCCCAAGAAATCAGTGTCGTTATTCAACCTGCTAAACATCCAATTCAATTTGAAATGTAGGAAGACAATTCATAGACAGTGTATTCTTGCATTTCAGTGCTGTGCTACCAGCATTTCCACAGTCACAAATTCCAGTACAACCATATGCAAATCCCAAGTAATTTTTTATAATCTATTATCTTTAGACTTCCTCCCCTTTTGAACAGGAACTCATCAGTAGTTCAGCACTTTTTCTTTAAAAAGGAGCAGAGAATGTCAGGTTGTTCTGTTATACTCAGACAAATTTGTCAGGTTTCATGCCAAAAGTTTTAGGTGCACTAAAGAAATCAAACTAAATCCTCTTATTCCAATACTACATTAACACGAAACTGTAGACAACCAGCAAATCTAAGTCATAACAGACAGACCAATCTCTAACCTCTATGGCTATCACCTATCAAATCAATTACTACCTACTCTGGACTTGCTTGTCTGTTTGGCTTATTAATTGCATCTCACATAAAAATCAAATTGTGAATAGGAAAATGACTCCTATCTTTCTTGGTTGCCTGCTATGTCTGTATTGCTACCAAGTCCTGATGCTGGTCTGAATTTTTTTCTATTACATTTTTTATACATACAGTTAATTATTGTTTCTATATAAAATATGGTTAGTTTTCTTAAATGTTCTTAATTTTTTTTCAACTAGAACAAAAGGATATCATCTTCTTGGAGAATAAAAATTTGGATAGCCGAAACAACCCCCACTTATTTAACTGCTTGAGCAATGTGAAAAAATTAAAGCTATTTCTAGCCAATGTATAAATAGTTCAAGCTAAAAATTCCAGAATTTACTTGCAGTATAAAGGAGCTCCTCTAGAAAAATTTTTTTAGCAAATACTCAAGACAAAAAGCACTAGAAAGGTACAAGGAGAAAAACAAAAAATAATGTAGAGAAAACATCAATACAAGAATTTAAACAGAAACCGCACACACCATGTAAAACCTATTTTTTTTAAAAGCTGTGCAGACTACTGTCGGATCTGCCTGGATATTCTGGAGAACAGGATTTTCAGATGCTTTCATCTCTATAGTGATTGCAGCACGATGTTTCTTTGCCACTCCTTGGAATAAAGCTAGCTGCATCATTCTGATGTTCTCTTGTTTTCCCAAGATACGAATGCACCTGAAGTACAAGATGTAAAGAGGTGTAACTACTGTCAGCTGCTCACAGTCAGAGAATGTCTCCTTTCTGACTGCAGGACTCAGAGCAAAATTCCCAAATACCCTCCAAGTAATTATTTATTAATTAAGATGTTTCTCTACTCAAACTTGCTACCTAATTTACCAGTCAGCCTCTATACGTAATAAAATCCCAACTAAATGATCCACATTTACTTTACATTATCCCATCCAGTTAGCCAGAGATTAATAGGTCACATATTTCTAACACACATATGCCTGCCATGTTTTGTCCTTATTTTACTAAGCTTTAATCTGCAACAACTCATTATAAAGCAAGGGGCTATCTTCTCTACAGTCTAATGTAAGGCTCCCAAATAACAGCACGAAAAGTCTGGAGACCTCCACAGTCATATCAAGTTCTAAATATGCTATAGATGTGACTGAATACAGACTTTGAAACAGAAATGTTATCTCAGTGTGTGTCATTGGAACTTACCTGTTAGTCTCTACATTGATGACCTTAATGCCCAGCATTGTTCCATAGAGAACGAAGTGTCCAGTTTCATCAAAAATTATATTAATTAATCTTACTGCATCCACTTTCTCCAGCTCACGCTCAACTGCCATACGTCGGCCAAACTCCATGTCTGGTAGTTGCTGTCTCATCTGCTGAAGTTCAGTAAACATCTACAGAAAAAAACTCCACATCACTATTATATTAACATATTTTAAACTTTTTATACAGCAAAACACTAATCCACATGATTAGAAAATACCAAATTCAACTGAGACTACTCCACTCAAATGAAGAATTTAAACAAATACAAGTAATGCTTTCTTTATTTTCATGATGCAATAGGCATGTTATAGGACTAGGTTTAAGCAAAGAAAGTGTGCAATATTATTTGAGATTCTCTGTAATTGCTTTCTAGTAAAATGTAATCAAGCAGTGTGAAAACACAGATGAAAATCAACACCTGTTTCACTATGTAAGTAACATAAATCTGTAAGAATTCATTTGGGACAAAGCAATACAGAGGGCAAGGAAGAGAACATGGAAGGCCTTTTCTGCAAGAAAAATATAGGAAGGAAGTTCGCTTTTAGAAACAAATGATAACTTAGGTGAATGTGCTGGCAAATAAGTTCAAATAAGTACAGAAAATGTCTTAAAGAAAGAGAAACAAGACAAAACTCACACTTAGAGATTCGTCAAAGACTCTCATAAGCTTCCCCGTCAGAAAACGAAAAATTCTAACTTTTCTGTCAGACCCAAGAGTGGCCATTTTCTTGCCATCAGGTGAAAAACTTATACTGGATGGGTAAGCCTTGCATTTAGCAAATTCATATAGATCAGTATCTGTTTTATACTCCCAGTTCACATTCTTGGGGAATTTATATTCGTGAGGTGTACCAGTCCAGTACTCGATCATCCCAGACTTGTCAGAAGACACAACTACTTTGTAGACAGGGTTCAGCCGTATCTGAGTAAGTGAGGATGTATGGAGTTTATCAAAAACATGAAGTGGCTGGTTATTTCCTCGGCCATCATATATGAATATTTTTCCTGTGCTCTTCTCGGATGTTGCAACAGAAGATATGGCATCTCCAGGGCAATATACCCATTCACATTGGCCAGGGTGGTAGCTGCAACAGAGAGTGGAAGGAGAAAAAAGCAAATAAAGAAATAAGGAATGATGTTAGATAAGAGTTGAGTTACGCTGTACACTTGAAATCAAATATTCTCTTCCATCTGTTAAGTGATTAATGCTTCAGTAGAAATGAAGACAACTGCACCTCTGCCATACACTTACAGGAAAGGTCAACTACATCTTGCCAAAAAAAAAACTCCCACAACAAAAAACCCAAGTGATATAAACAAAATTAAGACTATCCCCCTATATTCAATAAGAGTTGTGAATGCATCTAAGAAGTAACTCATTTGCTACTTGCAAAAACACAATCTACAAATAAAATAAGACAGAAATACGTTCAATAATATAAGTTATGTCTGTTTTACAGTCTGTAAGCAAAGATTGAGAACCAGAACTTAAACTAAATGGCAGACCTCAAAGCAATGATATGGTTTCCATAGGAAACTCATATTTAGTATCCTTTCACAAATAAAATTAACAGACACTATAGGACACTATTATGATAGACACTAATAATTTGGATTTTCAATGCCTGTCTGGTAGAGAGAAACATAACAGGACTTCATCTCAGGTCCACCAGAAAGAACAGGATCAAATAAATAAGTATGAAGTCTCTGCAGAAATAGCCAGCCTTGTCCAGATCACTGATGGAAGCATAAAGCATGGGGATCTTGATTACCAAGGTCGGAAAAAATCTATTTAAAGACAAATCAGGGAATCTACTACAGAAAAATGTTATCGGTAGCATTCTCGTAGGATTCCTGAAGCAAAACTGATTTAAATTCTACCTCATTTTTCCCTGAAGTCTCAAGCAACAACAAAAAAGGGCATCTTCTATTGTAACAGCTTTGGGGTTTTTTTTGCTTATGTATAATTCTACTGATTTTGTAGAGACAGTACAGGGCTGCTATGTAGAAAATACCAGCAAAAACAAAAGACAAAGGCTAACTGGAATTTTTCCACAGCAGACAGCCAAGAGAGAATCAGTTCCTATAGGCTAAGTACATTATCTCGAGGATGATATTAAAACTGTAACTAGCAAAGCAGATAGCACAAGCTTTTTTACCTGAGTTTATACTTCTACTTAGTTTTACAATTAACCAGTAAGTAGTAGAGTTGGAGGAATAAGTTTTTCAATGCTAAAAGACTTGTGAAAAAACCCAGTATTTCCACCATTCTTGATGCAGCACTCACTGATCCTCCAAACCTTCAAACCCACCCTTATAACAGTGTAGGGCTTGTTTTTCCCTGGTATTGTAAATAATTGTAGTAACATCCATTCTTATTTCTCCCAGATCCTTTAGCTACAAAACGTGCAATTACAAAAATGCTACAAAAGCAAGAGGAAGGAAAACAACATTGTTTCTAGCAGAAGAAGGAAATTTGTATCCCTATGACAACAAATAATATGATATATACAGGCCAAATCCCTTCTCTAATGGAGCCATTAGTGGACTGTAATTTCTCAATTCAGTGCCAAACAACAGAAAAAATTATGCCTTATTAAACATTTGGAGAAACACCACATCTTTGTGCATAACATTTGAGACTGAGAAAACACCTTTCCTACTCCTCTCTTGTAGTGTTCCAGACAGTCAAAATTTTTTTATTCAGTCAGGCAGTCTCCAGCCATTGGATTCATTTCAGACAACGAAATTTACTCAGCTTCATCTGATTTAGGGAGGGGGTGAGGGGAGAAACATCAAAAACTCCAAATTATTGACTTACCTCTTAGCAAAATGATCCCCATTTATAATCCCAAACAAACACTTCCAAACTAAGTAACTTACCCAAGTTTCAGCATGTTGATCATGTCAAAGTTGACTACATCAAACACCTTCATTGCTTTGTCATCTCCAACTGAACAGAACAATGCTCCCTCTGAACTAACAGCAATACTCTCAATAACACCTGTTAATAAGGTTAACACACTATTAAGAAATGGGAAAGGACATCCTTCATTTCAATATCATATAGGAAAAAAACCTACTGAAGTTTAAGCCTTCCAACTGTTTTGCTACCTTTTTTACTTAAAAGATTACCTTAATTCAGTAAATTACTATTAAAAAAAATGCCAAAACAGCACTGTGTATCCTATCAGTGTTTCAACTTAGGTATGTGACAATGAACTACTTACCACCTACATAAGGGAAAGATTTTAATGGCAATCACTTCAATTTAAAATGTTGATTTTTATGAAATTGAGAACATTATGATGTGGTAAAAATCAGGTGCTCTTCAGCTTGCATTTCTCAACAGGGAAAAAGCAGCAGAACTCTGTAGACTATTACACACACAATACTCAAAATTACTCTGCAATTGAACCTTCCATAAATTTCTCATAATGCTTATTTTTGCCTGGTAGGTTTTGTTTTCACATCTTGCTTCTGTATAGAATGAGAATCTGATAGTTAAGCTCAAGAACCTACTTTAATATTTCTTGCAAAGCTAAAAGGAAACTATTTTTACTACCTATTATTAAATATTTTTCTTACTGTAACAGTCAGCATATCAAACTGAGGGTTTTTTCCCTTCAGGCATATGATAATTTCTAACACCATGGAGAGAGTCATTTTCTGTTCAGTCTATTTAACACTCAGCATAGTGTTGAAGAACTGTACTTATTAGCTTAGAAAATTGGGTTAAAATTACTCTTAATTGCAATTCAGCCAATAATCGTAACAATGATGTAGAATTTACTCTACAGTTACAATAACTCCAGATGAAAAAAATGCACTTTTTTCCTTACTACAAGGGACAAAAAAATACAACTTCATTTAAGGCAACATATTTTTAAACTCCTCTGGATTTTATGAACCCTGTTATGTACCTTGTTAAGTTATGTCCCAGATATTCTCTCCACAGGCAGGGCACAAGGCAATGCAAAGGATGTAGGGGATCTGTGCAAGCAGAGTCCTACATGTTTTATTCTCACCCTATCCCTCCTGCAGTCTGGGAGCAAAACATTACGGGATAGAGGAATGAAGGAAGACAGGCAAATATCAATTAATTCCTGACTGCACTAAATGAACTCCAGAATCTGTCTCTCTATTTGCACTCCCTCTTCAAACAACAAAATCAGTGGAGAGGAAAAAGTGAGGCCCTTTAAAGAAGAAAAAGTAACTTCTCACCCAGGTGACTTCGGAAGTGTTTAACAAACTCAATCCCTTCTTCTATTTTTTTCCAGAATTTTACATGTCCATCATGACTGGCTGTTATGATAAAATCTGTCCTACAATTACAAAAGAAAATTAAAAACAAGAAAAGAGATAACACATTATGCACTTTCCCACTGGTCAGTAATCTGCACCATAATTAACACTCTGTAGAGGATGAACTTTTAAGAAATTACTGTGACAATCTGTCTGAATGGGTACTATCACTCCTGGAAAAGCAAACAGGTATTTTAATGCATTCTGGATTAATATATGAAAAGTCAACACTCTGAAAAATTATAACACTATCCTTTCTGAATATGTAAATGTAACTCCTATTTTAGTTCACAGTAGTTACTATTTCTGTGTGTGTGTGTTTGTGTGCGTGTGATCTCTGCAGTCTGCTGAATGGTGCTTTTTCAGAGGCAGTCAGTCAATCTTATTCCTGTATATCCTGCACATTTTGATAAGGATTTTAAGACCCTCCTTTAGTTTATGTAAACATTTTTTTAATCTTCCTTCTAAGTAAACCTTTCCTTTGCACTTAGTTTTCGAAAAAAAAACCCCAAAACTTTTAAAAGTTACAGGACACTGTAACTTTCCATTACTAAACATTTAAAATGAAAGCTTCTTATCATATATAAAAATACACCCCTGACAAAGAAAGAGCCTGGAAAAAAAGATACTTACTTAGTACATGCTACGTGTGTAATGACATCTCTGTGCATGTAACTGCGTTCATACATTGAAGCAGATGGTAGATTTTCAAGGTAAACGTGTTCAAATTCAAGAACTACACAGAATAAAAAGAAAAATCAGGAAGTTTTTTTTTTTCATAAAGGTACAGCTTCTGTTCTCCCTTACTTGAATTGCTTATTCATATTTCAGTCTAAAATATGCTGGGATTTTATGCAAACATAATAAAACGGCTTTTAGGTCTGGCTTTGCACTCAAAATTTTAGTGGACTAAAACCACTCAAACTCTCCTTGAACTCATACTGCTTTTCCCTTTTAAAGCAACTATTACCTTAGCTGTCTCAATATATGAAAAAAATAAAAATCAACAATTTACTTCCAGAAAAGGGAAGGTTCTCTGCACCTTATTTTATTCCAAAACAAAATGTATCCCTGTTGTTAAGAGATTCATGATCTCACCCAGGTCTTGTAGTTTCAAGTCCAAGTACTGACACCTATCTCTTTCACTGTTTAACTGGCCCACCCAAAATAATCTGATTTTGGCATTTGTCTCTTGGTTTTTACACCCTGTTAACACCTGAAAACGGCATCGTTAGAGGCACATTTACTTTACAATGACACCTGGAAAGCTGAGAGTTGCTGCGGTCATCAATACCATGCCTCAAAATATTGCCTAGAGGCATCTCCATTTTAGGGCGATGATCCAGAAAACAGATGAACTCCACGACCCTAAACAGTAAGGCTTCAGTCTGCACAGTAGGGGCTCTGAGGCTGACAGTGTCCACAAGAGAAAGCAGAAATCATAAATCATAGAATGTTAAGGGGTTGGAAGGGACCTTAAAGATCATCTTATCCCAACCCCCACCACCATAGGCAGGGATACCTCCCAAAAGACCAGGTTGCTCAAAGCCTTTTCCAGCCTGGACTTGAACACTGTCAGGGTTGGGGCATCCACAACCTTCCTGGACAACCTGTTCCAGTATCTCACTACCCTCACAACGAAGAATTTCTTCCTAATATCTAACCTAAATTTTCCCGTTTTCAATTTGGACCCATTACTCCCTGTCCTGTCACTACAGTTCCTGACGAAGGGTCCCTCTCCGTTTTCCCTGTAGCCTCTGGGCTGTTACCCCGCTCCCGAAGGGTTCCCACACAGCGTGGCCATTCTGCACGAGAGACACCGCTCCAGAACACACGGGCCCAGCCGCCCTCCCCCGGGGCCGCTCCCGCCGCTCCGGACCCGGCCCGGGGCAGCGCTCCCCAACACAGGGTCCGGCCGGTGGACGTTCGCTCCTCTGTTACCTCTCCTCTTCTTCGCCTGCGCGGCCTCCCCTGGGAGCGGCCCGACCCAGCGCTCCTCCTCCTCCTCCTCGTCCTCCCCCAGTTCCGCGGCTCCCCGCTCCTCGCCCGCCGCCGCCTCCGGAGCCTTTCGCTTGCGCTCAGGCTCTGCTGCCGCCATGATGGTACGTCACCGCCGCGTGCCGGGCGCTCCGCCAGTGACTCAGTGGCTGAGGAACGGCGCGCGCGGAGGCGCCATGGTAGTAACGGTTGGGAGCGGGCGGCGGGAATTCCCGGCGGGATCCCGGGATAACGGGGGGGTCCTGCCGCTCAGGCACCGCGGGGCCGGGATGGGATCGCGGCCGCTGGGGCGTGGGGCGGCCGTGGAGGGGGCGCGATGACTTTTCCCGCCTGACAAGGGGCAGTGTTCGCCCTTCGCCCGTGAGGGGAGGCCGACCACCCTATGCCTCCCCGCCGCTCGGGTGGTGCGGGGGCTCCCTGCCTCACTTCTGCTTTTTTTTTTGTCATCCCTTTTGCGGTGTTATTTCTGTCCTTCATATGTTCTCCTTCCTACGGTGAATTGCTGCCTTTCTGCCTTTGTCCAGCGGCCGCAGTTACATTCCTCTCTGCTCCCTGAGTATCTTCCCGTAGTTGGTCGCGCTGTGTTTGGGCATACGACGCATTTCAGCTCATGAGTGTCTATAAGTATGTGAAGAGAGGGTGCCAGGGGGATGGATCCGGGCTCTTTTCGGGAGTACCAAAATGAATATGAGGAACAGCTGTGGGTGACCGAGCACTGGAACAGGTTGACCAGAGAGGGTGTGGAGTCTCCCTCATTGGAGATAATCAGAAACCGTCTGGACGCAATCCTGTGCAACGTGTTCTACGATGACCCCGCTGGAACAGGGAGTTGGGGCCAGATGACCCTCTGTGGTCCCTCCTAATCTGACGGATTATGTGGTTCTGTCGCTTTCCTAAAGCTTACCTGTTTGCTTGGCTGGCATAGAGTCTATAATGCACACTTTTTGTCCCTGCATGTAGTTTTTACCTAATTAGGTAGTCCTAAAACAAAGTCAGAAGGAATAACGTATTTAAACTGGAATGCATTAATAGTCATGACATGCCGAAAAAGCCTTCAGTTTTCAGGTATGGTGTAAAAATAGAAACCTAATTTAACCATACAGAAATAGGGAAAACTGCAAGCTACAAGGAAAAACCATCTGAATATGATACTCCAGTATATGCGCTATGTAAGGTAATTAAGAGTGCAGCATTAAGGATCACAAGTCAGTTTGGCTTGCCTCTAATATCTCACAATGTGTACATTCTGAAACGTTGTGTGAAATACATCTAGAAATTTAAAGCCAAGGATAACAGAATCATTTGATCATTTTTGTATAGTTTTTTTTTTCCTGGCTTTGTATTCAGAGTTTTATTTCATATAATACTTGTATGGTGATTAATTGTATTATTGCAGGGGACAGCAGGGATGGATTTTTTATTCCACCCCAAGGTCCTTTTCAAACTTTCAAAAGGTTGGGTACTTTTTCTTCCTCTCCTTTTTTCTTTTCTTTTTTTTTTCTCCCCACTCAAACCCCCTTTGTTTTGTCTCCTTGACAGTTTTTTATATCTGAGAAAAAAAGTACATTGCATCTCAAGGCTGTTTTTAATTTATTTCTTTGTTTCTTCTAGGCAGTCTTTGCTTTAGGCATTTCAGAAGTCTTAATAAATTATGTGAACTAATTCTCTTTTATGTGATGGAAGCATTCCAAGGCTCTTAAGAAGATAATGATTTTCCTGTGCTAAAACTATGCTCTTTAGACTTTATCATGGCAAGTTAGGTATTCTAGGGTTCTGGTTTTAATTATTGATGCAATAAATTAGCCTGGAAGATTAGTAGAAGTATTGCTACCTTTCAGTACTCTAGAATAGTTCCAGCATTCAGTGAGATGTTCTGATTTATTTTTTTTTTCTCATCCACTCTGTTATAGCATCCTTGAACTTTGGGAGTACTAGCTGAATATTTGACTTCTTTTAATTTACTTGGGATTTTGACATAATTTTCTCTGATTCTGTGTTTTTATTCTGAAAATTAATAAAAAGTTGAGTTAGGAATTTGTGCATTATTAAGAGATGTATATTAGATCTTTTTTTTTAATCTCTTTAATCTGTGTGGTTTTGGTGGACTTAGTGATCCACTTAAGTATTTTTAAAGGCTTTTTGCATCTAGTACATCTAGGAAGTTCCTATTGGTTGTTTTACCTTGGAGAGAAAAGTTTCCTTTGAGTGCCATTTTGGCCCTTCTTGTGTTTCCCATCTTAGCCACGGTTGTAATTTGGGTATCTCTTCATAGATTTAACTAGGAGTAAATTTCTGAATTTGTGTGTGTTTCTCTCTGACCCAACATTTCTCAAGGTTTTTATTTTAACTTGGATTAATTTTTCTCTCAGATGTCTTGGTGCCCTCTTTCCTTGGTTGCCTGTATATTTTTCAGACTCTTTTGTTTGTTTTTCTAGTAATTTTGAGGATGTTTTAATTTGTTAATCAAAAATATTCTGAATTGTAACGAAGGAGAAATAGATTAGGACATTTATTGGAAGACAGAGCAGAAGTAAGTGCTTAAGAATTTAGCAGATATACAGAGGAAAAGCACAGCTTTGTAGATGTAAGATTCTCTTATTGTTTCTGTATTAAAGTTGTTGAAAAGAAAAGCCATTGCAGGTAATCAAAGCAGGCTGGAAAATTTAGGATTTTGTGATTCAATTTTAAAAGTAAATTATTCGTGTCTTCTAATTTTACTATAGTCATATAGTTAGCTGATTTTACTTAATAATTGGGCGCTATCTAGAGCTGCAGGGGAGTTAATTGAAAGCTTTGCATTCTGTTGTATATTTGACCTGAAGTGGCAGGTATGATTCTGTAACTGGTAAAAATTGTTGTAGATATACACGATAACTGTTCTGTTTGCTTGTTTTTAGGCTGAACTCGTCAATGCAGAACCCACCGAGGCAGAACCCACCAGTGAACTTTGTCCTTTAGAAGCCAAGAAAGAACTCTTGGAGGAATGTAACGATATTTGGGAAAAATTGGAAGAGGTATGCGAACCATAAGTGATAGACTAGATTTGTTGTAAACTTTTGTCAGAATTGTTTTATTCACTGCCTGCTTACCCCATCTCTTCCAAAGAAACCACCACAACAAAACAAAAAGAATAAAAAGGCCAAAGGTAGATGTGCTGGCAGGGCTGAGGGATGCCTTGCATTCAAAGGTTGTTTACAATGTGCTGATGTTATGATTTAGTTAGCATGGAGTATGTATTAAATTAGGGAAAATTAAACTATTTACTTATGATAGTACCAGCACACTAAGACTTGAGATCCTTCTCTCTTTAGCCTCACACAAGATGGGATTCCAGTGCTGCTCACAAGTAGTTTGGAGCTTAAAGGAGAGAACAGGAGGAGAGGCATAAAAGGACAAAGATGTTTGCAAATGCTTATCCAAACTGATGGTTATATCATCATGGTTAAAATTTGTCTCTCTCTAACATAATAACATTTTAGGGCAGATTAGTTTTATTTAAGGAATCCCAGGAAAGATAAACTTCTGTCAGTTCTTATAGAATGCTGTGCATTCTATAAGATTCTGCCAAGTCCCATGAAAGGTCATCTTCTAAATTATATTTTCAGTCTTAATTGCTACGCTCAATTTTAAATGCTATCTGCTTGAGTTCTTAGTTGTAGGTTCAAAGCAGTAAAATTTCAAAAACGGAAGTAAAGGTATTTCCAAACTTAAAGTAGAACAATGTACAGACAACTCACAGTGTAATAATTTTACATAATTAGATTTAAAGATACTAATGTGGATTTATTTCCTGTTGAGTATTAAGGTAAGTTCGCATGTAACAAGTGGCTGGGAATTCTCTGTCTGGGTTTCTGAAGTTGTGTTTGGAGGACCTGAACTTTTCTTTGAAATTTTCAAATTAGAAGGGAAGTTAGAATGCTTACTATTTTGAATTTAATTGAAAGTCTTAGATATCTTGTATCTCATTCCCATCATCCTCAAAACAATACAGGAAGTGATAATGTCTGTTATTTTTGGAAGTTGATAAAAATAGTAGGATTTTCATTTCTTTGATTTTTCATTCTGAATGCGCATGTTTCAGGAAGAAGTTTAAACAACTAATAGTCATTGAGTGGGATCGTGGGTATATGGTTACAATGTAATGTTCAAATGGTTGTGTGGCATCATTAGCAGTTTTTGTAGGAGAAATCCTGTGTTGTGTTCTGGTTTCCAAACATTAACAACAAGGTTTCCAAAGTACTGCTTAGTAGTTTTACTGTTGAGCAGAGTACGTCTTGCCCTGTCGTGGAATAGGTTGAATTGCTGACAGTTATGAAACAAGAAAGTGTTCAGCAGGTGTCTCCTGTTGAAGCCTTGGATATCTGTGGTGGCCTGAATTTCAGACTGCGTATTCTTCCCATTGCAATCATGGGAGCTGATGTAGTGCACTTCTCAAAATCAGACCACTTCTGAAGGGTGCGGTTTACTGCCCTAAATGACTTTAACCTAAAAATGTGTATTAAAATGGAATTAATCTCTTTGGAGAGCCAGAGGAGTAGCAGAAAGTGTGTTAACTTCTCAGCAGCTTCCCTGTTCAGCCTTGTGCATGACTCTCTTCCCAGTTTCTCGTGTTCTTCACATGATCAGTGCCTTTCCCGATATGAACTCTTCCCTCATAATTTACCTTCTTACTCAAATGATACATCTTTTTTTAGCTGCTACTTTTCTGCTTTCCAGTTAATTAAGTTCTGCTTTACTGTGGTGTGATTTCAAAATATTTCTTAATTTGCTGTTCTGGGTAAGGATCTAAGGGATGTGGTGGGATCCAAGTCACAACTCTGTTATTCCTATATTTAAAAAGTTAGGTTCAACTTTCTAAGCATTGTGTTCTGTTGTTACAAAAGGGAAGAGTAAACAAACATGGCTTGTGTTTTGTTTCTTTTCTACCCAGTGTCAAAGCAAGCTAATGCTTCTAGGAACAGAAACACTGCTACAATCAGATACCAAGGTAAGACAGTTGTTTGGGTTTTTTTATTTTCCACTAAATACTTTGTTTTCTGTAAAGACCATAGATTCATAGAGTGGCTTGCGTTGGAAGGGACCTTAAAGATCATCTATTTTCAGCACCCCTGGCATAGGCAGGGTTACTTTCACTAGATCAGGTTGCTCAAAGCCCTGGTCTGGAACCCTTCTAGGATGGGGCATCTGCAGTTTCTCTGGGCAACCAGTGTCTCTGCACTGTCACAGTAAAAAAATTCTTCCTAATATCTAATCTAAACCTGTCCTCTCTCGGCTTAAGGCCATTGCCCCTTGCCCTATCACTACAATGCTCATGTAAGTAGTCCCTCTCCAGCTTTCTTTTAGGCCTGCAAATACCATTCAGGTAGTGCAAGGCTGCCCTAAGGTCTTTCTGGAGCCTTCTCCAGGCTGAACAACGTCAACTCTCCTAGCCTCTCTTTGGAGGAGGAGAGATGTTGCAGCACTTCAGGTGGGGTCTCACCAGAGCGGAGTAGAGGGGCAGAATCCCCTCTCTCAACCTGCTGGCCACACTGCTTTTGGTGCAGCCCAGGACATGGCTGTCTTTCTGGGCTGCAAGAGCACATTGCTGGGTCATATCCAGCTTTCCATCCACCAGGATCCCCAGGTCTTTCTCGACAGGGCTACTTGCAATCCATTGATTCTCCAGCCTGTATTGATACCAGGGCTTGCCCTGACCCCAGGTACAGGACCTTGTGTGTGGTCTTGTTGAACTTCATGTTTTGCACAGGCTCAGCCATCCAGGTGCCTCTGGATGGCATCCCTTCCCTCCAGCATGTTGGCTGCATCACAGAGCTTGGTGTCAGCAAACTTGCTGAGGCAGCACTCGATCCCAATGTCCACGTTGCCAACAAAGATGTTACACAGTGCTGGTCTCTAAAACAACACCTGAGGATTGCCACTCATCACTGGTCTTTGCCTGGACATTGAACTGTTGACTGTCCCTCTGACAGTAACCATCCAGCCAGTTCCTTATGCACCGAGTCACCTATCTGTCAAATCTGTGTCTGTCCAGTTGAGTGACAAGGATGTCGTGCAGGACAGTGTCAAATGCTTTGCACAAGTCCAGGTAGATTAAATCGGTAGCTCTGCCCTTATCCAGCAATGCTGTAATCCTGTTATAGGAGGCCACCAAATTTGTCAGGCACAATTTGCCCTTAGTGAAGTCACATTGCCTAACACCAATCACCTTCTCATCTTCCACGTGCTTCAGCATATTTTACAGGAGGATCTGCTCCATGATCTCGCTCAGCACATCTGGATCCCTTTCCCCACCCACGACGTGGGGTGGCCCAGTTCTAGTTCCGTTCCCATCTGAGGAACCATTCCGACGTCTTGAAGGATGGGGAAAGGGAACTCCAGGGGTTTCTTCAGGGGTTTCTTCTGGCCCTGAGCCTGGAGGGAAGAGGTGCTCCCCCCTCCCCTCCCGCACATGGCCCCATGGCCGGCACGGAGACAGCACACCGGGCGTGGAGAGGGGGCAAGAGAGAGTTTATTGTTGGGGATGCTACATTTATAGGGTTTAGGAGGATTCACAGAGTAACCAATTAGAAGTCTCAAGGGGCTTACAGGAACACCCAGTCACAGGAAGGGGTTAACAAGGACCAATGAAAAACACTTCAGGACACCTTCCCAGGACATTCCTGAGATAACATTACCGTGGGGGGTGTTGGGAAGAAGGGGCAATGACTCTGCAAAAAGGTAAAAGCCATTTTAAAACCTGTTTAAACCACAGTTTTCCCATATAATGCAGGTTTAGTGCTACAAGCACAGAGGTGAGACTGACAAATCTGTAGTTCTCTGGATCTTTCTTTTTCTGTTTCTAAAAATAAGGGTTATGTGTACCCTTTTACATTCATAAACTTCAGCAGACTGCTGTGACTTTTCAAATATGATGGATGGTGGCTTTGCCACTTCATTTGCCAGTTCCCTTAGGACCCTCAGTGCATCTGTGGTGGGTTTGACCCTGTCTTGCCACCAGGTGCCCACTAAAGCTGCTTATCCCTCCTCAGCTGGATATTGGAAAGGAAATATAACTGAAGCCTCATGGGTCAAGATAAGGACAGATTTACTAACTTTGAAGCACACAACTGATGAATTATTAACATAGGCAGCAAAATGGAGAGGTGTGTAACTTCAATACCTATTTGGACTATTTCCTAATTAGTGCTTATGTAATTTCTTCTTGAAAAGTGTCATTCTGACACTGTCCATCATAGTATCCTTCTGGACAGGTTGTCCCACTGTGGGATGAGCAAGTTCAGCCATGAAGGAGAAGTCAGGATGTGAAATATTTGTCATTGCTCCTAGTAGCTCCTCTTTAGTTGTAGTCATTGCAAAGAAAATTAGGGTAAAAATGCCAGCTCTGACTCCTTCTCATTTCCCCGTTTTGAAAAAATAATATAAATGTTTTTGATCCCTGCAAGTGATTTTAAAATATTTTGAAGGAATAAGTGTTCTATTGTCATAGATGCTCTTCTGTTTTCTACTGTATGAACTTATTAATTTAACTTCTGTCCTGTACTACCTCATTTTACACCAGTGCAACTTAACACTTTAAGAGATGCTTCTTTTCTTGTTACACAGCTTGGCTTGTTAATGCTGCGATGGAAAGCTTTAACAGTAGATTATCAAGACTGCCAAGAGAGAAGTCCTGAAAGTAAGTAACTGTTTCCCTGTAAAGGATGCTGGTGGTGTTTTCGTACTACTTAAAAATTAAATATTTCACACAGTAGCGTGTATGTTTCATTTCTTTATTCTTTTTGCACTTCAGCTCTAAGTTGACTTAAAAGTGATTTCCTCTATAACCTAATCTTATAATTCTGCACAAATAAAAGCATGATTTATGGCACCATTCATCAGTTCTACAGGTAGATTATCTACTATCTAACGAAAGTCCATTAAGCTGTTACCCTCCTTCATGTTCTTCTCTGTGTGATTGTTTCTTCTCCATCTTTCATTTGTGTTTCCCTTTTAGAACAGAACTGCTTTGTCAAATAATATTGTCTTCATCTTGTCTTTTAAGAATCTATTACATTTTTTTAATCTTTGCAAGTATTGCTAATAAGCTAACAATAATTTGCCCAGGTATAGTTTTAACCGTACCTCCTCTGATTATTTTTTTACTAATACTTCACAAAAGTATGTTGTATTATGGTGTAGTAGTTGAAACTTTGGAGTAGACCTTAAATGTTAAGCCCATTACACCATAATAAAATACCTGTTTTGGATTTAACAGGGATTGGAGATTTCAGCTCAAGATAAGATGGTAAAAGACACCAGAGTTTTATTTTAACAAAACAGAAATCCAGGACACTTACTGATCCTGCGAAGCACAAACCACAAGTGATTTTTTAAATTTGTTAAGCATTATCAGTTAAAAGGTATAAATTCCTCAGTTCTTCAAAATTTTCTTTTTACATAAGCATAAGTGCTGACTGATTTCACTCTCTCACAAGGCTGATGTGGCCAGAGACTGGAAATAAAACCATTCAAAACTGAAGTGTGAGTAAAGTAATCTGTGTTTTCAGATGTCCCATTTGGAGACTCTTAAAACAGTTCACACTACACTGTCGTTAGTATACTGGTAGCACTCACTGTTACGTTTTTAGTGTTTACAAAATGATAGGAATGTGTTTTAGACAGCCCATGGTGAATTCCAATGTTTTGTCATGTGGCCAGATGGAAATGCCTTCTCAGATCAACATTAGAGGCAGTTCTCCATCTTCTTTCAAAGTCCATGTACTTGCTGCATATCGTGAGAGAAGCTGGGAAAAAATAGTTTTTCTTTCTTATAAATAGATACTTTTGCCCTATTAGAATAATTTAGTAGTTCAGCTTTTTAAGCCTGTCTCCAAGAATTGTCAGCCTCCAATACTTCTGAGAGGTATGTAGACCAAAAGCATATGGCATTGAATGAATTTAGGATGTACTGGTTCCCTGCTGCTATTCATGAATAAGATGCTGGCTTAAAGCAAATTAATTGAAAGCACTTAGTTTTTATCTGGGTGAAATACCTGGGATTGTTAAGTTTCCTTACTAAAATATGTGTATTAAACTTTAAGCTATTGGCTTAAAAATATCCTTAGGGCTTGACCTATTTTTTTGTCTTGCTGACCTGCTTTGTTGAACTATTCTTACTTGTTCCCAGACTATAATATTTATTATTAATTTTTTAATAGAGAAATTATCTATGCATATTGTAATGCAAATAATACTTTTCAGCCACAGCTTTGCCTTTTTGGCTACCTTTCCAAGGGAACTAAAAAGAAATTGCTGCTAAGAATTTGAATATATGTAGTTATAATGCTTGTATGAAGATGAGTCTACTTGGCTTAGTTGTCTGTCCATCTTGGCTTTTTTCTATCTATCTGTTTGTCTTGAATTACTTAATTGAAAGCATTATCTGAAATTATCTAAATGAAAATAGCAGAAATACTGATTTCATACAATTTACTAATAGAGCATGAATGTCAGGCTGTCTTGTTACTTTGGTTTCTGCTTTTAATAGTGGCCAGTTAATTTCCTGTAAATGAGGGCCTGTCAGCATTTCAATTTTAAACCTTATTTTCAGAGGTTATAACTTGGCAGTTCTACATTTTTTTGAGCACAATATTGGCAAACAGACTTGAGTTCACAATGCAAATTTTATTTTTGCGAAGCTTTTACTTTAGTCTCTTGTTCTTTCTCCATTTCTGCTGCTATTTATGTAGCTCTAGATCTGCTAAATCAGCTGAATTTAAACTTTTTAAAAAGCATTTGGCTTATAAAAATAGAATTTAACTTTCACCTTTGCAAACTAAGGAAATGAAAGCAATTGTGTTTTAAACCGTATAAAACAGGCATGGTCTCTGCATAATTTCTATTTTTCTTTGCAAAATAACAGTATTCTGCCAAATACCTTTTTGTTTTGTTTTAGTAGGAGTTTCTGTAAACATGTGCATGGTAGTGGCTTTTACTTTCCTAGCATCTGGTAGTATTTTGCTTAGTAATTGTGCTATGTATCACTAGACAGTTCTGTCTGACATTTGATTTTTGCAAGTGTAGTGATTCTACAATTGAAAAAGCTTTAACTGTTAGTAGATAAAACAACCAGTGACTTTACAATGGCAGCTGTAAATGCATTGCCCCAGTGTCTCAGATCTACATTGTTCCTGCACTAAATTACAGTTAGTGGTTCTTTCCCAGGAAGATGTGGCCTTCTATTCTCTTACTCACTCAATATGAATTGAACAAGAAGCACGAACTCAGGATTAGGTATCTAAAAATGAGGAAGCGTTAGAAGGCAATAGTAGAGATTGATAATAATTGATAAGTGAGGGCTTATAATAATCATGTCAGCAGGAAGTTGCAGGAGGAAGAGTTGTATGGGTTTCTTCAAATACACCAGTTAATGGGAATAAAAGTTTGCCGATGATTTTTTTCATGGGTTGTAGGATATTCATGTAATTAAAGAAGTATTGTTCTAATAATAGCACAGACCACTACCTCCTGCAGCTCTTAAGCTTAATTTGGCAGCGTACTAGTCAAATTTTGTGTCAATATTTAGAAACAGTAATTGCCTAAGTAAAAGGGATTTTACTGGGGCATGTAATTTTGTGTATTTTTAACTCATTAATTTTTATGATTTTCATCTCAGAACAAACACTGCTTTTAAAACTACTCATCTAAGGCTTCTCAAAATTTGTTGAGGTAAAAACTGTAACATGACAAAAAAAGTATTTTCTAAATTAATGAAATCAAGAGTATGTATTTAGGAGATGTTTAGTGCTTTCATGAAAGGAGTAAGGGTTTTCCTTTTTGTTAAAGGAAAAGCTTTTATTTAAATAATTATTTTTAAGATTAAGAGATTTGAAGCCCAAACTTTCACCAAAAAATCCCTGTCATATTAAGATTCAAATCTGTTAGAGTAGCTTTCATGTCTCCTGTTAGTATGTTCAAATAGTTCACTTTCAAAAAAAGTCATACTTGTATACAGATGGTCTAAGTTGACATGGAAGTGAGAATTGACTGGAGTACACTGAAGGCTGTAAAGTAAAACAGTTCACTTTTTATTCTGAAAATCCATGATCCATAAATCACTGCATTTTGCAGAAGCATTTTGGGGAAACATTTCCATATTCTTGAATTGTACCATGCTTTCCCTTAAGTACTCTTGTTGCTCAGTGTTAGATTTAGAATATTGATATTGCTAGGCCTTTCATCTCCCTACATGTAGCTGTTCTTGTGAACAGAAGGGATGGGGACATGCTTTCTAAGTTCTTAAAAATAGTAGGGTTTATAGTCCTGGTGAAGCATTTGGAGGCTGTTTAACATGGAATTGGAAGACTGGTGAAGTCTGATTGCCCACATTGGCAATGTTGATGGAATATTTTCTGCTGAAAAAAATCAGGCTTTTTTATCTTGAAGTATATTGAAGTGTGATGTACAGTCATTATGTACCTATGCCTATATACCTGGGGCTAGTTCAGAGGCATTGTAACTGCACTGTATAACAGAGGCATTAACACTGCACTTTTTTTCAGTCTAGTTTAAATTGCTGAATCATGATAGTAGGTTAGTTCAGCAGGACACCACAAAATAAGGTTAAATTGGTGCTGACAGCCAAACCAGTTTTTTAGAGGCTACACAAGTTTCTCTCTAACTGGGCTGTTTTTCAGTATAAATAAGTCTTTATCATTCAGTGAAAAAAACCCACCAATTCATTTTATTTTTCAGCAATTTCTACCAATCCATATTTATTGTTAGAATTAGGAAAAGAAGAGGTAAGTCTTTTTGTTTGTTAAGAGATGATAAACTTTTGCTGGGGGAAAAAAAGAAAAACTATATAAAATTGCTGCATTTTCCTATGACTGTTCTTGGGATGGACTACTGCTAAGATACTGTGTATTTTCCTTCAGGCATTTCCCCTGTATTGTAACTACTAAAATCTTCTAGTTGTAATGAATGAGCTTTTAAACTGACTTACTGCAGAAGTCAGTGAGTAAGTTACACACAATAAACGGTGTTTTGCCCCTGTCCAGCCATCCAAATCCACCACTAAACCCTGTCCCTAAGTCCCTCACAGGATTGTGTCCAGGTGGCTTTTGAATATCTCCAGACAAGGAGATTCCACAGCCTTTCTAGGCAGCCTGTTACAGTGCTCACCCTCCATTAAAGTAATTTTTCCTCATTTTCAGATGGAACTTCCTGTGTTCCAAGTTTGTGCTTGTTGCCCCTTGTCTTATCATTGGGCACCACTCAAAAGAGCCTCACCCCATCCTCTTGACACCTGCCCTTAAGACAGGTTTCCTTACTTATGCCTTCCTGAGTAAGAAATCCATACCTGAGGCTTGACCTCAGGTTTCCCACGAAAGTCTCAAGACATCCAGAACCTTAAAATAATTTAATAATGGTGCAATAATAACAAAATAATAGCTCAAAGGTTCCCTCTGAGGAGGGACCCAAAACTTTTATACCTTTATACCCTGAGCTTTTATACCTTTTTGGTCTAAACCCTGGAAAGTCAGGGAGTCATCGGCTCCTGGGGAGACTCAGTGTCCAGGTCTCCTGGCAGGCCCACAGGTCCCTGGGCCCTTTGTTATGCAAGGGGTCAGCAGTTCATGGCATCTTGGCTCAGGCTTTGGCTCCAGCCCACCAGGGGCTCAACCAGCAGCTCACACTGCAGCTTTACACCTGCACTGAATGTATTCCTGAACATGTATTCCTTATCTACTCTGTAATGAATGACCCAGCCTAGTGAGAGTCCACTGTTCCCTAAATTCAGCAGTGCCTATAGCTGCTGGCTGCAGTAGTTTTATTTCTCCTTCTTTCCTCTCCCAGATATGTCCGTAGCATCAAGGACCATTTAAATCATGGAAGCCATTAGTCTCTTTTGCAGCATCTTTGTTTTCTATACTTTTTATGTTAGTGCAGTTAGCATGGATTCATTCTTGCAAGCAGTTGCAGTGATTCAGACAATACAGCCCTGGTGCTGTAGACATTGTCTCCTCAGTCATTCATCAACTGAGCAGTTCATGTGTGTGCTCCATAATCTGCTTCAGGTAAAATTAACTATGTTGTTTTGCAAAGTTTCAATAAAACACTAATGAGCAACTGGTGACAGTAACGTTTTAAAGAGCCTCCTGCATTTTAAACTGGATTCTAAAATAGTGTGTCACGCTATAGCCTTATTTCTTAAGAATTTGCAGATCATTTTGGCATTCTGTATCAGATTTAGAGATGTAGCCTTACATAGAATGAATACTACAGACTGGGCTACCTGCAAACTGTAGTTTCATTTTTACTTTTTTATAGTTGCAGAAAGTAAAGAATGATCTTGAAAAGGTGCTATCAGCAGTTTGTTCAAAGAATAAACAACTAGAAGAAGATCTGGAAAGGTAATATAATAATTTGGAATTTAGAATGCTGTTAAGCTTTTTTTTTTTTGACCACCCAGAAGAACTATTTTTCTGTTGTGGCATTTATTGTTTTTCGTGTTTCAAAGAGAACAGCAGTGGTGTGAGGAACAGGAACAGATAGTAAATAGTCTTAACAGAATTGAAGAAGAGACAAAATCCGAAGTTGAACAACTTTACAAAACAAGGTATTTCTACACTGTTCAGTTTTTATATTGAAGAATTCAAATATCAACAGGAGCAAATGAACAAACAAACTCATAAAACATACTCTTTGTTTTGCTAAATAGTTCAAATAATTGCTCAGTAATCCAGATTTGAAACATGGAAAATATTGCTACTATGTTCTGTCATTCAAGATGTTGCATTTATAAGAACTGAATATGAGGGGTTTTTTTACTTATGAGGAACTTTTAAATTATTTTATTTGATTTCATACTCTATTGCTATGTTTTTACTATTTGGAAATTAGAAGATTGGAGGAACTGCACAATAAAATGTTGCAATTAAAGACATATAAGAAAGAACTCTTGAGTGCACTGGGTGAATTCCTGGATGAACATTTTCCCCTTCCACAGGATAGCGGAAGTGCCAAAAACAGGGTAAGATTTTTCTATGACTATTAAATTTAAAATGTTCAATTTCTATTTAATTAAATGCAGTATCTGTTTAAAGTCACTAGCATAGAATCTGCAGTTATATTTTGAAATAAGTATAGTTCTTGCAGATGATCCTTTAGGTTTAATTTATATATTTCAGGTTCATTTATATTATTTAAGGGTGTTTCTAGCTGGATATTTTCTTAATGCATAATACTGTATTGTATTTCCTACTGAACTGCAAGCTGTGCCAAATTCAAAAATGGTGGGAGGTTCAATCCAAATTAACCTTTTTTCTTTTTTACTCAGCTAGGCAAGTGGATTCCTGTTTTCCTTGGCAAAGCAAATTTTAATTGTCTAACAGTGGTTTTAGAACAATAAGGACAAGTGTTTATAATTACAGAGTAGTTTAGAATGTTAACCATCAGATTTTGTTCAGGCAAATTGGGCCAAAAATTATCTCAAAACTTTAGGGAAAATAGGCAGCCAAGGAGTATTTTGCATAATAAATTCAAAGTCTGCAGTAAAAATAAAACTATTACTCTAGTATTTGATAGATACGAAAAAGCTGAAAAGTAAAGGCAGGGACTTGATTTTGATTTCAGGCATACTTAAGATGACAGAAACAGAAAGGATTCTTTCATCCAGTTCCCTGTTATTTCAGACAACCACAAAATATAATTCCTTTAATATTATCATTGGGCTCCATTTTAAACCAGATAATTTTTATTACTACTGCTTCTACAGGGGGTTTTTTAGCACCTCAGTACTCTGGTTAGAAACTCTCATAGCTTCCAGTCTAAATTTATCCATGTCTAACACAGATCCATGTATTCTTACACCAATATTTTTCTTAGAATAGTCTTTTTTTTTTCTTGTGTTTATTCCTCCTGATTCATTTTTAGACAGCAATCTTATACCTTCTCTTTCTTCGTTTTGCTGTTTGAACTAGCAACACTTTTATGTTCTTCTCACGTAAGACTATTTTTCAATTCCCTGGCTTATCCTAATAATACCCATTTTCTATATTTGTTTTCACTTGGATTGATCTTTTTGGAACCTGGTAAAAAGCAGGATTATAAACAAAACTACTAGCTCACATCCATCACCAAAGCAACTAATTACACCCTTGTCTCTTTCTATTTGTTATTTGCAACTGAGGAAGCTTTTAGTTAAAAAAAATCTTGATTTTGCACATAGGTATTTTGTATCTTTTGCATATAAAAATACCAAGTGGAGATTTCAAGACATGATGATCTTTTTCAATGTATTATTCAAACATCTTATTTTGTTTAATCTTAGTTTTTCTGCATACTGCCTTTGTTTCCCACTATTAGTAAATATGACACATTTTGCTCTCAGTCTCTCCAATGTAGAGACAAGGATGTCATGCTTTAGATGCAAGGATGTTAAGTGCTTTGCACAAGTCTGGGTAGATGACATTAGTTGCTCTTCCATTTTCCAGCAACACTATAACTCCATCATAAAAGGCCACCAAATTTGTTGGGTGCAGTTGGTCTTCAATGAAGGCATGTTGGCTGTCACCAATCACTTTTACTAAAACAAAAAATTTATTTTGAATAATTTCAGCACAAGGTTTTATCTTTCCTTAGTTTAACTTTTATTTATGCATTTCCTGAACTCTTAAACACAGTTTGTTTTATGACATGTCTTTTTCTTTCTTTTCACTCCTTGTGAATTCAGTTTCTTCTATATTGTTTGACTCATTTGGGTCTCAGTGGCTTAACTACAGGTCCCCCGTAAACTGCACTTGGTGGAAACATCTTAGGTTCACAATAGTCCTGTGTGAGAAAAATATGTGGGGCTGACATTTGTAGGACACAGCTGCAGAGTAGTGTGAACTGCTAGAAGCCTCGTTGGTCTAGTTCCACCCTTCTTTCAGCAGGCACATGCATCTGGGATTGGGAGTGCAAGTGAAGACTGGGTCACAGCAGCCCAGGTTAGCTTCCCTTGCTATAGTCCAACACCTTTAATATATATAGGTAGTGACTGTGGTAAGAATTAGCTTGCATTTTAAATCTTGGATAAAAAAACAACTTTTTTTTTTTTTTCAAGAGAAGAATATGAAAAGTTATAAGTTGAGGAATATTCTTTATGCGAATCTATCTGACAAAAGGGAGAAGAAGGTGCCTTTCAGGTTAAATAGCTAAATGCTGCACATCCTGCTTAAATTGACTTTATAATCATTAATTAATTAAAGGTACTTATTGTATCAGTGACAAAATATATAAGTAAAATAATTTTACAAAGTATACAATGTGTATGATAAACCTAGCAAAATATGTTTGCTAGTTCTGTGAGAGTGCAAACCTCTTCACACTAATATCCTTAGGATATTATTCTTTGTATACAATCAATTTTAATAATTGCCGAAGCCATAATCTGATTTCAGCTTTGAAACGTGAATATTGAACCCACTACCTTAAGTTACAAAGTAGTATTTTTGACCAGGGAAATAAAACAGCCAAGGCTGTGAAGTATCCTTGTGTTTGCTCTAAGGAACGTTTTTCACTTAGTGTAAGTTCTATTTCCTCAGCCAAGTATCAAGATAAAGGCACAAAGATAGGCATTATTGAGCCTCCATGGTTTGCAACATTGCCATGGAGCAAGCAGTGTGTCCCCCTTCTGACTCTGAAGGTGATAATATTACAAAGTGTGACTGAAAAAAAGGTGCCAGAACTTGCTTTTTACAAGTTTTTCTTTCTTGCTTGTGTTCTTCTTCTGTTCCAGAAGTTCCTATAAGGTCCAGCACAGCTATTAATATCTTAGGACTTAATTGACATATTCAGTAGCAATGCTGAGTAAGCAGGTGCCAGTGCTGCATTACCTCCTTAATTTTTTGAAAGTGAAGTGGAAGGGTAAAAAGGATGAAACTGAAAAATTAAAGAATCAGGTTCACCATGCAACAGCACAAGCAGATCCAGTAGCATTGCTACCTAAGGAATATCTATTGGTGTATAGACAAATGGCTTGATTTGCTTGCTACAAAGGAAAACAAGTAATTTTTTAATATTTTATCATCACCTTCCCTCTCCCCCCGATTTTTGATTATTGTATTTCTTAAGCTTGTTCATTTTTCAAAATTGAATTTAAAGTAAGAGTGAATTCATTGGCAAGTCATGAAAAAATATTAAGGCACTATGAAGTGAAGTCTTGAGTTTTGTCAAATTTGTATTGTAAATATTTATCCAAAGCTCATGAAAAACATTTTTTCCCTAACATATTCATATTCATAGAAGGTTCTGCACTATACTACATTATAAATGTGATGTACTTGGTTTTATTTAAACATAGACACAAACATGATCGTTTAATCTCTTTTAATAATTAAAAAAATGTTACATTTGAAGTGTAGGATTTTGAACTGGTTTTAAAACTAGTTTTAAATACTACCTTGTATTTCTCTCATGACTAAATATAAGTAAAAGTTTTCATCTGTTGTGCACTATGCAATCAAATAATTGTGTGATTATTTTCATTTGTCAATTAACATCTTTCCTTACTAGTTTGAGGTTTTGTTAATTTGGCTGTGGGGATGTTTATCTTTCCAGAACTTTTCTTCAGAGCCAGCTGTAGAACTGATAACATTGCAAGAAATTTTAGAGGTAAGATAGTTTTATTATGTAGAGATTTGGAGGATTTTTCAATACTCAGATCATATAATAATAATAACAATAGCAATAAAGTGGTATGCATTTATTAATATTACTAAGATGAATGAAAGTATCTGGCATTTGGTTAAGATAGTTAATATAGAATATTTAAGAATTTTACATCTTTAAGAAGGCTTCAGGGAGACCTCATTGCAACCTTCCAGTACTAAAAGGGGGCCTGTAAAAAAGAGAGAGAGCAACTTTTTATACAGGTAGATAGTGATAGGACAAGGGGAAATGGTTTTAAACTGAAAGAAGAGATATTCAGGTAAGTCAGTTTTCTATTCTAATTCCTATCAAAATAAACCCCCAATTTTTACAAGAGCCTTGGCAATAGTCTTCAGTTTAAGCTGGAGTGTGGTTATCTCTTCTTTCTTGATTTTATAATGTTTAATTTAAAGAAGTTTTATGCACCTTAGTGGCTCATATTAGGAGAGAAAAATACAGTGCTTAACAAAAAAATTGGTCCATTTCACACTATATTTTGTACTGTTTCAATAAAAATTTTTCTGAACTTTATGCAATAACAGTTATAGAAGGACCAGTTCATGTGTAATCTCAGAAGGACCAACTAATATGTAGTCTCATATGAGGAAACCGGTCCAACTAATGCATTTCTAATTTATAAGTACTTTGTGTGAGTTTTTAATTACAGTGCAATCTATGAATTTGAATTACAAAGCATAATTTTCCTTCTTGCCTTAAATGTAGCATTTGAAGTGAAGTTTCTTATTCCTCCTCTATCCTTTCTCTTCAAACAGTTCAAAGCACCTATGTATATAAAATGTCCCGGGGGGAAAAAGTTTTTTTCTGAGGCACAACATGATGGATAAAAACTTTCTGGTACTAAGATGCTGTTATCTGATCACTATGACACTGTTGTACTTTAGTTTAAAACCCAGGCTTTGTGCTTGCATCATCAAAATAATTTTACATGCTTCAGATATCTGAGCATACCTATTAATGTCAAATTAGGCAGAGCTTGAAAACAGATCAGAATTTAGAATTGGCACAGTTTCTCATGGAATTAGAATTTTAAAGTTCTTCTAATGCTTAAAAATTGCCCTTCATATTTTATGTTATTGTTAATCTTCTTAAAATGTGAACACATCCAAGTAATGCCTGATTTCCATTTGGAGGAATGTACTACTTTGAAAAATTCAGCTTTGTTTTTGATTTTAACTGTCTTGGCCTAAAGTGTCAATGTCCCTTATCTTTATTTTCTGGGAGGTTTTTATTTGTTGAGTGATGTGGTTCTAGCTTAAAGTCCCTGTTAAATTTGAAAAGTGTTTTTTTTACATACAGATATAAATGTTACAGCCTAAAGGCTATTTTGGAATATCAGATGACAGAAGAGACTAAGTAAAAATTCATCTCAAATAATGCATTTGGAGTAAATTCTCATAATTGGGTCAAATAAGTACAAAACTGGAACAATTCTTCTGAATGTTCTGAGGAGCAGTTCTGTATTTGGAGTTTGTTTTTTTTAAATAGCAACAAGTGAAAAAAGAATATAGTCCGGTAGCAAGGATTTTGAGTTTGTCTTTAGCAATAAGGGGCAGACAATATTTTGTACTTACTGAAATTGGGAAAGCATAACATTTAGAACCTCTGAGTGGAAAGATTAAATATCTGAGATCAACAGAGAGAGCACCATGGGATGGGTAAGATTACTTAATCTGTAATGTGTGCAGTATTCCTGATGAGCAATATGAGGGTATAAACACTGTCTCCATGAACTGTAAACGTGAGTCAAAACTGATTTTGTTTTTAACTCTATTAACAAATTCTCTATTTAGATAAGTAATTTAGTCTATATTTATTCTCAATAAAAGGAGAATTCTGTTTCTAATTTTTACATAAAAAATGATGCAATGAAGTTAATTGGAAGTTCTTTGCTTCTACTTTGAACAGGTCTTGTATTTCTCCTGTAGTCAGTATTTCTTATATTGCCTACATTACAGGCATAAATTTCGTTAAAGGAGATAAAAATCTAGCTGTTTGTTTATTTCCTAAATCTTATCCTTTTGGTCTTCCAGATTCTGATAAATAAATTAATGACCACACCACATGAGCCTTATGTAACAATCAATGAGTCGTTTTGGCCACCTTACATTGAGCTGCTGCTGCGATTCGGAATGGCCCTGAGACATCCAGAAGATCCAAACAGAATGCGCCTAGAAGCTTTTCACAAATAGTGTGACCTACATGTGTACTTAAAAACAAAACAACACCAGTACTCTTAATCCGGAGATAGGATATACTTAGGCATCATAATAGATTTCTTTTATATTGTAAATCACTTCTTGTTGGATGATTTTTTCTATTTTTTTGAAGAGTGTAAAATATGGCAAAAGAAAAAAGTCTCTTGAAAAAAAAAATCTCTTTAACTGCTTAACTTCTCAACTTTACCTGTTTAAGTTGGCCTTCTGTTTTATAACAAGATTTGCATTGTGGAATTTGTATTTCAGCTGCTTTTATAAGGCACAAATTCAGGTAATAGACAATGTAAAGATGTTTAACAGTCCTTTTTACTTTAAAAATCATACTTTATATATTACTTCCGTGTTTTAGATTTTTTAGGTTGCTTCAAGTCTTCCTTATTTCCTTTAGTATTTTGCTGTACGCTGAGGATGCAAAATTCAGAGTAACACAGTTCCCCCTGTACATGGCCTTGAAGACATTTGGAACTAACAGGGAAGTATCTGCTCAAGAATGTGCCTTTGCAAACAAATGTATTGCCTTCGAGATAAACAGCTGGGAAAGCTGAAACATCTTTCTGTGCGAAGTGCTGCAGAGGCTGACTGTGCAACTTTACCTCTACATGCTTCCCACGTGATCCATATTGTGTTTTGCTATGTTTCCTAACAGTGTCTGTCTTTGCTTTTTCAGACCTAGTTTATCAGGTCTCTGTTCTGTTGATTGCTACAGCTTCTAAGTTATGTCAGTTGAGGGCTTCCTTCTGACTCAGTGCTGACATTGTGTGTAATCTCGGTCTTTTCTGTAGCTATTGTTATTGTGGACTTTGAGTACAACAATTCTGCTTTTGCATATCTGTAGTGACTATACACTTGAAAATTAAAGTATGTCTTGTATTAACCAGACTGCCATTTATTGATATAGGAACTTTAACAATTTTTCAGTAGATAGAAAACTAAAGGGTTGTATACTATCACAGAATGGTTTTAATGTCACAGCTTTTATAGAATGGTTTTTATGTGGTTTTGTGATGAGTTTTAAAGATAATGTAAGGATGCATGGGAGAGGAAGGGGGAACCAATCTAAGTTCCAGTGCAATTGCCTTTTTTAGAACAATAATTGTTCATTTTACCCACACAACTGATAGTAGGCATGAGTACAGAACCCAGTGTGTGCTGTTATGCATGAACATTGACTATTTTTTGCTTCATACTGCTTCTATAGCTATCCTCCTGCTGTATTTTAACCTCCCTTATTAAAATACTAGCTCTGATGTCTTGACTAATCTATACACATTTACCTTACAGTATTTTTTTAATTAATTATACAAATAGCTAAGTTTCTTGGCTTTGCTTTATAGCAGTGGCTCATTAGGCTTTTTCCTTCATTTATTTTTAATTTCTTTGTAGTCTGCTATCCTTTCACCTTATTACTAATACTACAAGCTCAAATACTTCATTGCCCCCGGATGAGTGCTTCTGTGGTGACACTGATAAGTTGAAGGAAAAATGTGAAACTCTTGAGTAGTTTCTCGTGTTTTAGAAAGGAGAAAAATAACAACCTACACCATCCACCTCCAAAAACCAAAACAAACCACTATGAAGGAGATAGGATAGTTACAAATGAGTGGTCTAGAGGAGATGCAATATTCATTATTTCTCATAACAAAATCAAATCTCATTCAAGTAAATCATCAAAACAGATTTAAAGTACTTCATATAAAGCTTTATATTTATTGACTTATGGAACTCACTACTACAAAATGTGTTGTGAAGATTACATACAAAAAAATGCAAGTTTATAGAATTCAGATTCTTGAGTAGTTATTAAAGAAAATTGGAGTCAGCTGTTTCAGAAATCTCTATCATACTAATGTTGGACCCTGCAAAGATACACACTCTCTGAGATCCTCCTGCAGCTGCACATATCTTACTGCATTTCCTAAAGCCTTTCTGCTTAGGCTCTGGACATGCTCAGAACCCAAAACTTCAATGTAGAGCTTTTTCCTTGGGCTCAACACAGTCAATTACTACAGCAAAAGAAAAGCTGTATAAAGGGGTAATCCATTTTCTCCCAGTGCCTAAAACGCACTATCAGTTTTTAAGGGAAGCTGATTCAGAGTGATACAGAGCCAGCTGAAAGCTGTAGCTCTTTGAAAAATCCTGACAAGTACATCGAAGAAATTCAAGGCAATGATGAAGAACAGATCTTCTGAGAAAAAATTGGAATAAGATCTTTCATCAGTAGTATCAACCATCAGAAAGCTTGGGGAGTACATCGAAAAACAGTAGGGTAACTTCTCTGTTTTTTTCTCCGTGCATGCCTAAGTGTTTTGAGTTAAAGACAATGTTGCTAGGGAGGTGGGACCTCTGATGCAATAGAAGCCCTCCCTCCTGGACTTACTGTAAATTTGAAAATAGAGATGAGGCTTTTTGAGCAATGTGTAGAAACAAAAAAACCAGTTTTTACTAAAAAGTAGAGAACGATACAGACAAAGCAGAAAAACACAGTAACCACAGAGGTACAGGGAGAAAATGGTCTATTACTGTCCTTCAGCTAAAACTTTAACAAGCTTTAACAGTCACCCTTACTTCAAAGTAAGACATGCACTTCCAAGGGGAAGAAATACAAAAAACGTGAGTATCAACACCATCATCTTTATAATTTGCTGCACCTTGGAGTCTGTGACTTTGACATTAATTTCATCAGCATTGGCTCTGTGAACAAGAGATTACATTCTCAGTTCCACATGCTTAGTGCCATATATATCAATCAGTACAAATGCATCCAACATATAATGAAAAGTCAAGCAAAGCCAATTAATGAAAAGGTTGTGGAACAATAACAAAAGGCAGGGATAATAACAAAAAAATTTCACTGCTGAAACCCAGTAAACCAGCCCCAAAATATGCCTTTGAAAACACTGTCCATCTTGACATACCAGCTGCATCAGTAGTAATCACAAAACTAAAATCCAGAAAGCATCCTATAGTGAGATCCAACATGAGTAATGGCAAACCTGTGGATTGCTGTAGCTGTTCACATCCTTGAGATTTTACTTTTTTAAGTTTTTTATGCTGTATTAGAGGAATCGCTTGCTGGAAAGAAGTGTTGCTCAGGAGACAATTCATTCCTTCCCATCTTTTTAGTCTGTCAGGAGCTGATAACTTACAGATCTTGAAAATTATTTAGAGCCTAAAATTAAGGCAGCAGTAATCCAAGAGAAGGTACACAGGTTATTCGTATCTTTATCATCAGCTCTTTAGTGTTCGTATGGAGTGGTTCACTAGAAAATCTTACCCCAAGGGAGCACTATTTGCTGTTTAGATTTGATGGGATCCAAACTGGCACTTCAATAAAGAGGAAAAATATGACTCACTATATAGTAGCGATTCTTCTGAGTATGCATACAGTGCAGAGCCCCCAACATTCTTGCTTGTCAGAATACTTCAGTACAGAAAACTGTGTATTGCAAGGAAATTGACCTAGCAACAGGAATACCTTTTTGCAGGTAGTATTACAAGGTTACAAGGAAGAGCAGACTGCCTTCATAAACTCAATTCTGCAAAGGACTGTGATTGATACAGACTTATGTGATTTCCTAGTGAAATAACTAAATTGTTCTACAGATAGTTTTTCAACTTTTGATGCTGTCATTACATTTAATTGTTATATTTTTCTGCATTTTGTTGCCTTAAAGAAAAATAAATTGTGATTATGAAAGTTTGGCATAAAAGTTTGGATATAAAGTTTTGGCAGAAATACACAAGATCTGTTTATGTTTTTGAGAGAGTGCAGGTGATGCTAATGAAGACAGCTATAGCTAGTTATAGGCATATAATAGGATCTTGGAAATATAAGCCTATCTTGAAACCTTGAATGTTCTTTAGTATTTTGGTACAATGACACTACATTTTCTGTATGTTATATTGTATTCGTATTTGAAGCTTTTGAAAAAAGCAGAAATGCAATAAAAAGTGTATAATACAGTCTGGGAAGGTATTACCACCTTGCACCTGTTTACTTTAAGTCTTCAAATCACTCATCCTATTTATGTATTAACAAAAGATAGCCAGTCCATGTATTTTCTGATACAGTTATTTTTTCAGTGTTTTGGTTTGGTTTTCTGGATTTGGTCGGGGGAGTTGGCCTTTTTTTTATTTCTTGTTGTATTTTTACTTTATTTGCTTATTTATTTATTTTTCTTCAAACTGTTTTAGAACAAAAAATGTTTATCATAACACTTTTACTTATTTCTAAATGTGAAATTCTAGTGATTAAGCCAGTGAGACTCTTTTATTTTGTGCATATTCTCAGGTAATACTGACATCATGTTTTAGTAGACTTTCCAGGTTAAACAATGAGCAATTCCAAGGTACTTTGACAGTGCTGAAGCACTCATAATTATAATCAGCCTTGGTTACAAGAAGTTCTTTGTTCTACAAACATTTTTAATTCTCTACTTTAGAAAATTTATTGTGTCAAATGAAATATAATCTTGCCTGCTCTTATTTGGCAAAAAGTGCTGCTTGCAGGTGCTTGCAAATGAGCTTTTGATGATAGTTAGCTGTCTTGGTTTGAGGTAGTTCAGCGAGGTGGATACCTTGAACAGAAGTCTTCCCCTCAGATTCAGTACCCCTGGTTTTTCCAATACAGAGAGAGTGACCAAATACGCCTGAATGTAAGTGGAAAAATAACTTTACCAAGAACGATGCCAATAACAATACTGATAAAACTGGGTTAAAACCAACCAGACCAAATCAAGACAGTGGCTAGCCTCCCCCACCTGCAAAAAACATACACAGGACAGATGGCTGCCCTTCCACATGGTTCACCTCCTAAACCTGGGGCTTCCACCACCACCTTGACAGATCCAGACTGCGACCACCACTTTGACAGGACTACAGCCACCTCTTAAACCAACACTTTGACCGACATTACAATAACAAAGTCTCATCACTGGATCCAACCAGAGTATTGAGGTCCTTCCAGTCACCTGGGGGGGTCAACAGCCCTGCCCTGGACTGGCACTGCAGCCACACTTCATCACCACGCAAGCACCTGCCAGTATTGAATCCCTGCTATCTGCCGTTTCCTTCCAGCACTGGCTCTGCAACCATTCCTGCCAGGTTTTCTGGGTGTGGGGATGGCGAAACACATGGAGGGGCGGCCATCTGATCCCTGTCCTGTGGCCACGTGTGTTTCTTCCAGGTTGAGGAGACTGGTTGCCATCTTCATTTGGTCCAGTGGGCAGGGCTTGAGAAGTTTCTCCTCATCAGTTGGTCTCACCCAGTTTTATCACTATTAATAGTAGCATTTCTTCTTGGTAAAGAATTATTTTTTCACTTACATCCAGGCATATTTGTTCTCTCTGTACCCCTGGAGAAACCAGGGGTATTGAGTGTGAGGGAAGAGACTTCTGTCAGAGGTCTCTGTCAGAGACTGAAATGGTTGATGATTTATGCATTCTAGGAGACTCTTGCAGGCTTTTGACTTTTGCATTATACCTCAGATGGACACTTGGGCCCATCCCTCCCTCCAGTGAAGAGCCGAGCTTGCAGGCTTTTGACTGTTGCATTATACCTCTGATGGGCAATTGAAGGTGTCAAGCCCTGAAAAGGCAGGACCTCTGACGGCCCATAAAAGCCCATTCCCCCCTCTGCCAATCTAAAAAAAGGTGGGAACCATGCCAGACACAGAAACTCTTGCGCAGGGCCCCCTGTTGATACCTGTTGATACAGAATTGTTAAAATAAACCTTACCAGTATATGTTTTCAAACACCGATTATTCAGTGTGGTTTCACTCTAATCCACCCCAAGGCAATTATTGATACACCCCCCTCCCCTTTTCCTGGGGCAGGCCTTAACAGTCTCCACCCCTCCAAATTATCTCAAACATTAACTAACACAAATGTAATTTTGGTGGTATTCCTATTCTAATTGTAATTCAGTTTGCATTTGAATGAATTTCTAGAGATTACTTCAAGCAGAAATACTTAAAATACAAAGTAATCCAGATTAGTGTTGCAGTTTACTTGATATATTCATTTTCATGCCCAGTCTTCGGGAACGAAGATTTGGGAAAGGTCTTTACCCTTCGAGCCTGCGCAGTGGGTTTTTTAGGTGAGACACAGTGTGTGCTGAGCTGAGCCCACCCTTTAATCCTAAGGTTCATCTGCTGGGGCCGAGTGAGCTTGGACAGTGGCAGTGAGGTCCTGGGACGTAGGTTTGTTTAGAGTGACCTTCTCTTAGATGGATGGCCTTACAGGGCTGAGGAGCTCCATCTGCCCGGAGGAGTTCCCTGACCGGGAATCGAACCTGGGCTGCGGTGAGTTTACTTGATAAATAACTTGATAAATAACCAGTCCCTTCCTATTTCTCCATGACAATAGTTTGCTCAAGTTTCCATAAAACTATAAAGTAGTTTTATTTCATTTAACAGAACACGAGTGAGTTTTGATTGGTGATGAGGCAAACCATTATTCTTGGTGTCATGATCTAGACACATCTTTACTAGAACACTGAATTATCCATAGAAAAAATTAGAGTACTTAAAATTTATCTTTCTTATAAAAGTTCTTCTTTGGTATTAATTTTGCTTTTATTTAATAGATTGATTAATTTTATGACTATTTCCACTGCCTGTGAACTCTTGTGGTTATTAATTGATATTAAATGTTGCCAAAGAACAAGTTTACAATGCTACTGTGTATGCATAACCTCTTGCAGTTGAATTTAAGTTTTTATTTGAACTGGCAGCATTTTATTTCAGTATAATTCCTTTCTGTATTTATGTCTATTTCACTATTAGAAGGTTTTGTTTTGTGGAATCATAGAATTATAGAATCATAGAATCAGCCGGGTTGGAAGGGACCTCCGAGATCATCAAGTCCAACCCTTGATCCACTACCACTGTGGTTACTAGACCATGGCACTAAGTGCCACATCCAGTCTCATCTTAAAAACCTCCAAGGATGGAGAATCCACCCCCACTTCCCTGGGCAGCCCATTCCAATGCGTGATTACCCTCTCTGTAAAGAAATTCTTTCTAATATCTAACCTAAACCTCCCCTGGCACATCTTAAGACCATGCCCTCTTGTCTTGCTGATAGCTGCCTGGGAGAAGAGATCAATCCCCACCTGGCTACAACCTCCTCGCAGATAGCTGTAGAGAGTGATGAGGTCTCCCTTGAGCTTCTCCAGGCTGAACAGCCCCAGCTCCCTCAGCCTCTCCTCACAGGACTTGTGCTCCAGTCCCTTCACCAGCCTCTTTGCTCACCTCTGGACCTGCTCCAGCACCTCAATATCCTTCCTGAACTGAGGGGCCCAGAACTGGACACAGTACTCAAGGTGTGGCCTCACCAGCACTGAGTACAGGGGAAGAATCACTTCCTTGGTCCTGCTGGCCACACTGTTCCTGATCCAGGCCAGGATGCCATTGGCCTTCTTGGCCACCTGGGCACACTGCTGGCTCATGTTCAGCTTCCTGTCAATCCAAATTCCCAGGTCCCTCTCTATCTGGCTGCTCTCCAGCCACTCTGTCCCCAGCCTGTAGTGCTGCAGGGGGTTGTTGTGGCCAAAGTGCAGGACCTGGCACTTGGCCTTGTTGAACTTCATCCCGTTGGAATCAGCCCAACTCTCCAGCCTGTCCAGGTGCCTCTGCAGAGGGACTGATTGACACTCCCCTCCAACTTAATGACATCTGCAAATTTGCTGATGGTGGACTCAATCCCCTCATCCAGATCATCAGTAAAGATATTAAATAGAACTGGGCCCAACACTGATCCCTGGAGGACACCACTAGTGACCAGCTGCCAACTGGATGCAGCCCCGTTCACCACCACTCTCTGGGCCCAGCCCTCCAGCCAGTTCCTAACCCAGCACAGAGTGCCCCTGTCCAAGCCATGGGCTGCCAGCTTTTTCAGGAGTATGCTGTGGGAGACAGTGTCAAAGGCTTTGCTGAAGTCCAGACAGACCACATCCACAGCCTTCCCCTCATCCACCAGGCAGGTCACCTGCTCATAAAAGGAGATCAGGTTGGTCAGACAGGACCTGCCCCTCCTAAACCTGTGCTGGCTGGGTCTGATCCCTTGTCCATCCCGTAGGTGCTGTGTGATTGCACTTAGGATGATCTGCTCCATAACCTTGCCAGGCACTGAGGTCAGGCTGACAGGCCTGTAGTTTCCCAGGTCCCCCTTGCAGCCCTTTTTGTGGATTGGTGTGACATTCACCAGCTTCCAATCATCTGGGACCTCCCCAGTGAACCAGGACTGTTGGTAGATGATGGAGAGCGGCTTGGTGAGCTCTTCTGCCAGCTCCCTCATCACCCTTGGGTGGGTCCCATCTGGTCCCATAGACTTGTGGGGGTCCAAGGGGCTCAGTAAGTCCCTAACTGTTTCCTTCTGGATTACAGGGGGGCTGTTCAGATTCTTATCTTTTTCTACAAGCTCCAGAAGCTGGCTGTCCTCAGGACAACCTGTCTTACTGTTGAAAACCGAGGTAAAGTCATTGCATTGAAAGCTGTATTTTTATTAGATCCAGGAACATGCTGCTTCTAGTCCTGGAAAGGTGAACTGCAACACTAGAAAACAAGATAATTAGTTTAAAGGAAGAATCCAGAGAGTGAGGTCAATGTGAATGAAGCTGCTTAATAGAAAGGGAGAAGATCTGTGTTTCATAATGGAAAGGTGAAACTGTTCAACTGAGCTGAATTTAAAGTTAGTTAGTCTGCTCAGAATAGTTGTCCTACCTGTTCTGCAAGTTAAAAATTCAACCAGGCTTTATCCGGTAGTTGCCAGATGGCTCTAACTTTGCAAGACAACCCCTGATTGCAAACAAGAACTTAGTTTTAATGCTCTTTGTTTATGAAGGCTATGGTTGTGCAGTCAATACATTCTTTGACTGAGTGCAAGCTTGACAAAAATTCTGTAACTGGATCAAAGTCCTTTGTGTATGACAGGATTCTGGCAAAATTACTTGTAATCTATTATTTGGGAAGTTGAAATATTGGAGAACGGGCGAGGGCGTAAAAATAATACCATAACTACTTATGTGAGGGTCTCAGCAGAATTCTGCTGAGAACCACACACAAATTCTAATGCAAATTTCCCTCTGCAGCTAAGACTTATGTGGGCAGCAACAATAAAACTGAATTTAAAAAACATTTGCAAGTCTCTGGACTACTAACTTAAGAGGTGATTAACTCAGAAAGAAAGCTCTCACAGAGGGGTTACAGTTCAGGAACACTGAAGCTGAGAATAACAACTGTGCCTTGACTGTTAGTCAAACAGTGTCTGTTCTACATCAAGAACAGTGTAGCTGCAACAGTGTTCAAATTTTATAATGTAACACAGATATTAGTTTTATGAAATATTACATTTCTACACCAACTGTGAGTTACTGCAAGAGAAGCAGCACTTTTCAGAAAGCCAAGTCACATAAACCAAAGTAAATTGGGAGAGGACAGACAGAGCCCCAGTTGGATGTATGATAGGAATAGTACTTACAATGAAAAGTCTCATATACTGTGACAGAAATGTCCTAAACCAAATCAGCTAACTCTACATAGAACTACCAGGAGTTAGACGTAAATCTTTACCTTAAATCAAGAGAGACTTATTTTACTTAGCCAAATTATTTCCTGCTGCAATTCTTTTCCACTGGAGATAAGACTGTCCATGGGGCTTTACCAGGGATGAAACTGTCCAACTGGATTACTGCTGCATCAATGTTTACAAAGCAGCATTACCATGATTGCTGAACAAAGTTATCTTTGCATTTTTGAATAAAAGCAGCTTGAAAGCAACCTTGTTAAAATGTTGCAATCTGAGTGACAGTCAACGTGCACATAATTCTGTGAGGGGACCCAAACCCAGTGTGGGAAATAAATAAGGCGGTTTTATTACGAGCAAGGATTTCCATGGTTACCTCCTATTGAGATACCTAGAGATCATTTTGTTTGAAGGACTGAGGAGCAAATTTGTGTCGAGGACTGGTGGACTGCTTGTAGTTCTGCTTGAAGTTGCTTATTGCTGCTGCCTACCTGCTGCTACATACAGTTCTGCTTGAGGTTACCTATTGCTGCTCATTGTTGCCTACTGCTGCTTATAGTTCTGCCTGCTTACTGCTACCGTTCTGCTTGCTTACTGTTACAGTGCGAAGGCGAGCTGGGAAGAATGTAAGGTGTTGAGACCAGCCTGGGTTCACTGCCAGGGAACCATGTGGCCGGGGGCAGGGAAACAACCTGATTAGGGGGATGAGGACAATCAGCGGACTGCACCAGAAGGCAAAGATCGTCTTTTAAGGAAGAAAAGAGCAAGGGCTGGCATAGGGGGAGCGAGGGAGTGGTTTTGCAAATCGAAGGGTCTTAAAGGGACTTGGCCTTCTCATTTGGGTGTGCTCGAACCGGGTGACGACTTCGGTCCATCCAGCGTGCTGTTAATAACGTTCTTTGTTTCACTTTATTTGGCCGTCTTCTAAATTTTAATTAGAGATATTTCTCACACCAGGGCCAATTTTAAAAAGCAGGAGTCTCTCGAAAAAGAATAGACATGAAATAATCAAATTCAAGTTGATGTGTTACCTTTTCAAACATCTGACTTGTGGTAGCAGTTCAGAACTCAATTTAAGAAGTAAAAAATATTGAAATAATATTAATATGTGGTTTTCCAATAAACATACATATGTATGGCAGGGACAAGGCTTATATGAAAACACATTATCAGATATGGGTGCTTAGCAAATTATTGGCAGACTACACAGTTGTCCATAAGATTAACATACGAAACTGACAGAAGACATTTACTATTACACAGAACATCTGCCTTGGATTTCTGTATCAAGACAGAAAAAAGGTGAGGGACAACTGAAGCTGGTAATCATGTACCTGCACAGGGACAGGAATCTTGACCTTATGAGGGAAGTCTGAGAGTGTTGTTGGCGAACCTGTATGCCACGTCCAGATGGAAAATACTAAAATACTACCAAAAAATTAGTCACATGGAAGAAAGTGATGGACCTCTGTTATAGTTTTAAACTTTTCGGTGAATTTTCCATACTGACATACAGTCAAGGAGGTGGGGGAATCAAGCTTTCCTGTTAGGGAGAGATAAACATCAAGATTCAAATGTGTTTCTAGCTCGGATCTTAATGGCTCTCCTATTGAAGGGCTGATGGCTTTCCCAGCAGAAGTGGAACTCTTTCGTTTTTTCTGCCTCTGCCCTACAGCAGTGGGGGAAGCCCCATTCCCTGTGTAACCGTGGCGGGGGCAGAGCCCCAAAGGGAGGGGGGCTCTGGGGAAGGAGCAGAGGCGAATAAAAGACTGGCAGTTTGGCTTGGGGGGGTGCCTTTTTCACTGTGGGACCAGAGCTGCCGAGCTGCCTGGAGCTGTGCTGTCTCGCCTTGGACTGCTGTGCCCATCTCAGCACTGTGGCCCAGTTCTACTCGCCCCCCGCTGTGCCCGCTGCTTGCGGGAGGGTCCCAGCCGCCCCCCCTCCGCCGCTGACCCACACCAAGATCAGCCGCCGACAGCGTGAGTTCGCACGAACCTCCTGAAAGGGAGAGCACCCCCTACTCCCTTCCCGCGCCAGCAGCACTCCGCCCCATCCAGGGGAGCACCGAGCTCGTACCAGGCGCCTCTGCCACCGCCCGCACGCCGCTGCCACCGGAGCCCAACAGCGCTCCGCTGCCGGTTGTGGTTATAACTGCAACAAAAAGCAAAGTAGGATTTAGCTGGTTAAAGCTTATTATGGTGCAGTTTGTTCTGGTTTGTTATCTGTATTTTTAGTAAAGAACTGCTATTCCTTTTTCTGCATTTTTGCTTGAAAGCTTCTTAATTTCAAAGTTATAATAATTTGGAGGGAGGGGTCTTCTGTCCATTCGAGGAAGGTTTCCACCTTCCTTGACAGACATTTGTCTTTTTTTTAAACCAAGACAATCTCTCTTGGAGGTGGCCTCAGATTCTGTTATCCTTTTTTTCCTACAAGCCTCCTCCTTTGATGCCGTGCCATTGATAGTGAGAATATTTTTTAAAAAGATTGTGCAAACAGGCCATAGAGATCCAGGTCACAGCTTTTATTGGGCCTTCCAGACCTTTGTTTCCAGAACACAAGAATTTATTTCCATCAGAAAAGGAGAGAATTTTCTCAACAACACATTTTCCTATGAGGCAAACTCTGCCACACACAAAACTGAGAAGGTGGAAAAAGAAATTGCAACTGCAAAATCAAATAACATTTTTTTGAAAGATGTTGACAAACAGCTTATATAAGCCGGTGCTGCACACTTAACTCTGTATTTAGTCTCTAGCCTATTTTTAAGCATGTTGAATGTCTAGAGTTTCCACTGCCCTTTGTATACTAGGAAAACTATGGATCAAAGACCAAACACATGCTAGGTACTATATTTCTATTTGATGTTTATTTATTACTGTTGTCTAGCTTTACTTTTTAAAAAAACCTCACCTATTACCAACTAGGAGTTTGAAAGATTTACAAAGATTTTGTACTTTGCTTGCTGATTACTAACATTCTTCAGTCTGACTTAGCAATTTATAGGAGTTTAAATTGTACTCCCTCTCTTAAACTTTATGAAATGTAAGAAAACTGTGTCAAAGAGCAACTTTTCAAAAAGTTGAACTTATAAAAAGTTTCTGTAAATGTAGCAGTGGAATATTTGGAAGTCTTTTAGTACTCCATTATAGGTGGAACCAATAACAACCTTTTTTTATTTTATTCAGTTTCATGGAAGTTGTAATCTGAGCCATAGACTATAACTTGTTGTATTCTTGTTATGAAAAAGTTTGTCAGCTCTACAAAGGCGAAAAAAAAAAAGGAACCACACTCCCATAAGGGCTCTTAGATAGGATGTGTAAAACGTAGGGTAAAGGGGAGAACCTTGACTGAATGCTAGGACAACAAACCAATTTATCAGACAAGCATAGATCTCGACCCAGTTTTATGTTATATCAATTCCAGTTACTCTAAATAATACTGACATTTGAAGCAGGATCATAAAACTGGGTCTATCACATGTCAGCTAAGTGCTCTGGATGTACAGTTTAACAGAAGATTGTATTTTGCCTCACCGTTAGATAGGAAGATGTGTGATTCTTTTTAATTGAACAGACCACTTCCTTTTCAACTTCACATCACTATTCCTAAACCCTTAAACCCAAAGAAAGAAGATGAAAACTGTGGGCATTGTAACAGACTAATCACAGGTAGATATAAGCCTGGAGATTTGATCACAAATAGATTAGCTCAAGTTTGTGGAGTCTTTATGGCCCCAAACTGAAACAATGTATTGGAGAGGAATGAGACAGCATTAGAGGCAGTGCAACCTGAAAAGCATTTGAATTGGTTATAGACTCTTTTCTGCTTATTTTATTCAAGAAAAAATGTGAGCAATATTGACTCTGACTTATTATGGAGTAGACATTATGAATGTCACACAGAAAAAACCAATCCCAAAGTACTTGGTCTAAAAATTCAATAGAAAAATCCTGCATTAATTTCTGTTTAATTTCAGGGATATGCATAAGGACTCTGAACATCTGACAACAATTCTTTCTCTATCAAACTGTTATACGTTCACCTTAACATTAATATATCTATTACGGTTGTTCATAAGATGTGTTAAAGGGTCCTTCCACCTTGCTTCAACATAGGAAGGGTTTGTAAGAAATGAAAACTCAAAGGCGGTTACAGAGTCCTATATGTCAAAATTAGACTAGTAAAAAGAAAGAAGCCAATTGTATTTTATTGAAACCAAACAAAATTACCTTGACTTCACTGTTCACAATATCAGAGAATTATGCTTCTGCTTCTCCTTCTATAACAGTTGTATTTTAGTATGAATATCTTAAGCCAAAGTTGTTGCTATTTATTAATCTCCTATACAGTTTCCATTAGGCTTTTCATACACATCTCTAGTTTATAACATAATCTAACTTGAGATAAAGACACTAACCCTGCAATTAAGTTTTCTCCAGAACAAATGGACATCAGAGAACTCATAAACTCATAATAACATTTAATGTTAACTCATAGATTAAATAAATGTCTGCTGAGTCACATAGCCAATATTCCTTCATTTCAGTGGCACATATTTTAAAGAGTCACAAGACAGGGATACAATGATTCTTCCATAAAATGTTGGATGAATCTTATGTAGTCTCAGGAACAGCTGAAAACCCTAACTGAAATTTGTTTTCATTTAGTGAAAGTCACTATTCAGACTAATTTTCTCTTCTATACATTTCTAGAAAATTTGCAATCAGCCCAGATTTGCTGATTAAACATGCACATTGCTACAGATAACTGTAATTCATAAGAGAAAGGAAGCAGTGCAATTGGATGTGGACTGGTGCAGGTAATACAGCCAAAATTATCGTCGACGGCATGTTAAGTTGGCTGTATCTGCCACTTTTTCTATCTCACTGGAACTTCCTTTTAGTACTGTGAAGGCAAGGAAAGCAAAGCATCATTTTTCAGTAAATTCACTGATGGCTAAGATCCGTTTCTGAATCAAAGCTGGCCAAATCATAGGAGTTCACTTTTGAATCAGATAGAAAGCTTAGTATATAGAGGCAGGAGGAATTTAAATTTAGTAGCTGCTGTGTGCCAAGTATATAGTCATTATTCTTCAGGGAATTGGTTGAGCCCAGAAGCACTGGCAATGGGTAAGGGGAAACCTATTTTGCTTCCAGCTGGCCAGTCTATGACTTTATAGCTCAGAGATTTAAGTTATTATGCTTCCTGATGTGGGATGATTGCCTGATGACCAAGTGTGATGTTGGAAAATAAAAATTATCTGTTCTGATGGAGCTGTAATATTTGTAGGGAGATTCTGATCTTGTTACCAGTATTATGAAAAACCGCTTAACTGTGTTTAACTTAGTAAAACACCAGGAGGAAAGATGGATAAGAAGTATATAAACCCCCCCTGGTATTTTAAAATGGCAATTCCTTTTAATTACTTTTTTTTCCCCAAGCTGTAAAAAGCAGTGTTTGTTAATCATGCAAACTACCTTCCAACTATACAGTTCATTAGTCCAAATTATATTAGATTGCTCTTAAAAAATAATTTGGGTAATCTAGACCACTTTTATTCAGCCTCAATAGCAGAACTACTTGCTCTGAAGGCCTGTGCACCTGTCAGAAAAGCTGAATCTAAACCATATGCTCAGTCAGCAAGAGGAGAGTCTTTCCCCATTGTCAGCTATAAGGACTTCTTAAATGTAAATCTTTGGTGCTTATAAGCTCACTACTATCAAACCATCTGAATGTTTCAGAAAAAACTTGTTCAAAAACAAAGATGAGAAAAGCTAGGAATCTGAGTTTAAACACAGTACTCTAACCATAAGACAAGATCAGGGGTTTTTTTATATAGCGAAGCACTATTTTATAGAAAGTAAAATAATTAATTTAAATAGTAGCCCTGCCCACCTTCCCACTACCAGCATATGCATAATTTACATTTATAATTATATATCGTTTTATGAAATGAATCTATGTTTAAATCTCTATAAATAGACCTGAATAAAATAGTTTATTTTTTTTTAATACGCATTGAAGTTACTAAGCCCATGAGATCTTGCCAACTCATCTACAGCAAACTCTTTGAAATATGTGAAAAGTTCTTTAATAAGCCAAAAGGTAAGGACCACGGGATCGGACACACACACCACTAACAATGCAGATACTTACCACTAATATTCTTAATGTGTCTCAGAGGTCAGGGGAACGATTCACTTTCTCTGTGAACAGGGTCAGAGAGTGAGACAGAATTACACAGCCATGATCCATTGTTGATCTCAAGGGCAGTTCACTGTCAATGGACAAAACACAGCACTGATTAAGGTTGATCGCAGTGCCACTGGCTCACGTGAAAATACTGTCAGATTCAATAAATACAATATTAAATACTTCATAGCCAAGAAAACACAAACAACAGTCATTTTTTTCTACAGCTTTTTCATATTGAGTCATACAGGATAAATTCCTGTGTTCCATGTAAAATACATGCATGAAAAAACTGAAGAAACTTCTGAGATACTTAAAGGCTAGTGTTAGCAAGGGGCAGAAGACACTTTGGTAGCAATGCATCCATCCAGGCCCATTTACTAGGACATCTGTCATGTTTAATAGCACAAGCATAATGAGAGCTTTTTTAGAGAAAAAATAACATTTAATCATACTTTACAGAGAGTGTGGGCATTTTGCCACCCAGGGTTTTGTTCTTAAGATGAAAAAATAATTTTCTGTACATCATATCTCAGCAGATTCCCCAGGTTCTTGAACCAAAACAAAAAAAATTAAATAAAAATATTAAAAACCACCTAGTCTCTGTCCTTCTTAGTTAGGAAGCAGCAATTAAAGAAACAGAAAACTACAGCTGGACATCAAAAGGATTACATAATGCATTTTACATCTCATCTTTGGTAAGAAAGATGGTAAGAGATTTAGCTGTAAGAGGTTTGTAGCTGGTAAGAGATTTGTGTGTAGATTAACTGTAGGGTAGAGTGTGGGGAATGCCTGATTGCCCTGCTTGTTCTGCAAGTTTTGCACTGGGCATTTCAGGTTTCTGAATTTCTTTTTAACATGAGCCTCATAGAAAACCTTTGCAAAGACAGTGCACACAGTGAATTCCCTCGTATTCTTTTGCAGTTAATTTGTTTCATCCCCCAAAAGAAAGACCCCAAAAGAAGAGCATTTGTCCATTCATGTGCAAAGCTGAGATTCTTGGGCAGAACAAAAGCAAATGTTACCCCTGCACCCTCCCCCAAGCCTATTCAGAGAGAATCCCAATTCTGTTTCTCACCTCTGAAAGTCAGACATTCTATCTGGGGATAGAGAAAGAGAACTCCCCAGGGACAGCTTTCGGAAAAGGAGAAATAGAAATGCCCTGTGTCTAGACTTTAAATAGAAAGGACAGGCTATACCCACAGGTGATGCATAAAAATAATACTTCTGAAGAGGTATAAGCCAAGAATGAGGGAATAAGTAGCCCTTTGGTGGTGGAAGTAGCTGTAAAATACCTCATTTTTATAAGATGTATCACATTTTTATAAATTTATTAAAATATACTCTGGCCTTAAAATTTGTACCAGCTGAATTGAAGGTGTGATGTTGCACAAATTTAAACTGAGTTAAGCAGATCCTTGAATTATGAAGTAATTAATACATAATTACATGTCAGTCCCCTCCAGTCCCATTTGATCTGCTAGGAAACACTAATGATACCTGGTAAAGCACAAAACTAAATTTTCAACTTCTGCACTGCTCAGGATGAGCACTAGCTGGCATCATCGGAAACAAGCAAACCTTTAAGGTCTTTTTTTAAAGACAACAGAAGAAATTCACCATCACAGGTGGGATATCTCTGTGTTTGTCTTCCTTATATGTTTATCTGATTGTTATTGTAAATATATTGTAAAATTAAGATGTCTGTAGGTACCTACTGTTAGCCAAACTTTATACAGACTGGCAGCATGGGAAGAGTTGTGTGAAGTGTATAATACAATCTATGCAGAAAATTGATTCATGAAACAATTGATATAGGTGTTTGTTCTATTTATTGCCAGATAACCTAATCTATGGATGAAATTGTATAGATACAATTGTGCATACAATGAACTAAAAATAAATGTCCAGAATTTTCTGTAAACTTGTAGATTTCTTTAGCTGTTACACCATTTGTTTTGAGTACTTTTATTTTGGCTATCAAATCTCTTCATATGCTAATAATTACAAAGTTTACACAAATATTACACAGAAGTTATTACCATAAAGTGAGTTTCAGGCCTGGTGGAAGAGTGGGGTTTTTTTGTTTTGTTTGTTTGTTTTTAAAAAAAAAAAGGCAAAAAAAGCTGAAGTTAAGAGAAGTTAGTCTTCCAAGAGCTCAGAAGTTTGCTCCAAGAATCAGCATGAATCTATGTCAGAGTTTCCAGTGATGACCACAAGGAAGACGAGGCCTCTTTTGATCTTGGCTCATCATGTAAGTCCATGTAAGTACAAACGCAGGATCAAGTTGCTCTTCCTTTGCGCTCAAACATCCAAGAGCACTGCCACACCATCATCTTCATATCGCTGGATGGTTTGCAGTTATTTCGTGTTAGAATGGAAAACTGATAACATAGACTGTACAAGTCTGCTGAACCACAATATTAAGCATCCTAAAAGTTTTTGAGAAAAATTGAATTTTATCCTTTTGCAGTATAACTCATGTACTGATGTTAATAATCACTTAATGGCTATAGCAGGAACAGAAGTGTTTTAACTCCAGTTCATATTTCAATTCATAGATTGTGCCCAGAATATAGGCCCATAACTAAGAAAGGTAATCTTTTGACTCCTTAGAAACAAAAAGTCGTTTGTGATTTTAATGCAGAGATGAGTTTTCAGCAAATGTGAAAAAGATATTTTTTGATGCTGGAAAACTTATGTTGTGACTTTTGATCTTATATTGAAAGTACTTTACTTTAGTTTTTGCTTTAGACTATAGCCATACCCTTTGAACAAATAATAAACAAAAATATATACAAGACTGTATTTCAAGAATAATTAGTGGAATAACAAAAGATTCATAGGACTAAATACTATGAAAGTGTTATACAAATTTGAACCATCATGATATTTGCTCTTTCTCCCAGGCTTTGTATAAGTGGCAGAGGGCTTTGAGAGGTTCATTTGACAAATAGCTGTAGTCTCTTCTTGGACTTCTTCTTATCACTGTTTTTTAATGGGAGATAACTGGTCTCACAGCAGAGCAGCTAAATACAATATATGTATTCTTCTGAACTGCCTCAGTGTGAAAACCAACAGTGCAGTAGACTCTGGATGTGTGTGAATGCCAGTGGATTGCAGTGAAAATTAGTGGGAAGTGGTAAGTGCTTTTAAGCTGTGCCACTTAAATGTACTGTAGAAGTTGATGACTGCTTTTAACATAAAAACAACTGCTGGGTCACATGAAAAGATTCACCTGGCCCTGGATTTTGACTCCAAGAGTGGCTACAAGGGTATAACCAAGGTTAACTGAGCAAAGAATGGGACAAGCATATACTGCAGTTACCCAGTCTACTCGCCAATCTGCAGTGTCTAACCAGTTCTAGGCTGGGGACATATATGAGGGTCAGAGCCCTTACTGCTGCACAGACCAACTTCACACAAAACCAGCAAATTCTAAATAACTAATGCTGTGATAATCCTGTAAAAAAAAAAAAAAAGAACAATGAAGTTACTTGTGAGATAAGAGGAAAGGAATACATCTATTAACCACATTAACATAACACCTTACTGCATTCACAGTAAGTCTTTGAATTTTGTAACTTAAAGTTACAAGGGGAGAGGTGAGCACTGGTCTTTTTTTCAATTCTTCCTCAAACCATTGGCTTTAACAGCATTTATTACAGATCCATTTATAAACTGTTCAAGACACTGCAGTAGAAAGAATGCCAGAAAACCACCTAAATTAGACAAAGTTGTAATCTGTGTCCAAAGCAGTATGCAACGTATGCTCCAGACTCTTTAATAAATCTTTTCTACCTACACAGTCCAGGAGTATGGAAAGTCCAATTCTTTCCATTCAAAATAAATCTGTGCTCCTTTCATGATCCAATTTTACAATCTCTGACATTGGTGTATGTGTCCACATTTTTATATAAAGCATACCAAGAAAAGGGGAATTACTACATAGTCCAGCAGATGCTGAACGAGCAGTCTGTGATGCTCATCAGTATCACTACCTAATCACTAATTCTCCTTCAATTCAGAAACCAAACAAGTCACTCAGGCACCTGAGACCAAGACGCTTAATTCTGCACTAGGAGTGTCATACCTGGAACTGTGTGCCAGACTGTAAAATGTTGCAGTGTTCTTCATGGTAATAGCTAGTTCTTCCTGTGAGTTGATTCCAGATTTTTCATTCTAAAATCAAAATAACTGAATTCTTATGCATTTGCTAAGATTTTCTGCACAGCTTTTATATGTTTCTGTGTACACTAATCCTTGAGGAATACCATTTGCCATTTTTTTTAATAGAGATTTTCCATACACATTTTCCACATATTGTATAATTTGTCTCAGCTTTGTTCTCTCTAAGTCTTACAGATTGTTCAGATCTTATGAACAATTTTCTCTGGAAATAGGAAAATAATATAGTGACAATACACAGAAAAACTAGAATACATATAGCTGGGAAATGTTCCTTTTAAACAAAATGCTATGCCTTCTGACCTAATCTTTCTGGTATCTATCTCTTGACTTGGAAAGCTGAAAATAGACAAAGCAGTAAAATCACTATCTTTGAAATAAAACAACTCCCTCATCTGATTTATCTCTTCTTTTCTGCTTACTATTGTTCCTGTTCTTGTGTGGAACTTTACTGGTTTTTTTCCTAAACTTTCTGCTTTAATATTAATGAGGATAGGATCAGTTTCATCTTATTTGCCTGCAAAATTTGAGGCCAACATCCATTCTGCTTTAGGGATTCCATAATGAGTTTGATTAGTCTAAGATTCCTCATCTCAGATTTAATAGAGAGATATTTAGTCTTATCCTTCTCACTGTCCATTCCTCTCATATTTTGAGCAAGCTTTAAGTGTTACTTTCACCACATTCATATTCTCTCATCTCTCTGCCCTGTTTCATCTGTGTTCCACTAGTGAGGAAACTGGTCTGGACATGATGGAGGATGCCAAGCTTACATGAAGTTTTCCAGTTTTATTTCCAAACCTTATACTAAAATAAGCAGGTTGGCCAGGTTCACAGGGTCTTGCAGAAACAAGGAGGCTTGGGTGAGGATTAATGCCGCATCAGCATAACACACACAGCTGCTTTCGGGGAGTGTCCTGGAAAAGGAAGGTCCACCATCCTGCCTTTGGCAAGGCTTTTCTTATTTAAATGAAGACATTCTTGGCAATATCCGCATTTCAGGGCAGAAGCAGCCTCAAAGCCATACCTGAAGCCAAATGCATTGCTGTGAATTTTGTTTTAGAGGGCCATCAAGGACAGCTCAACTCAAAAGAGGTACATTTTCCAACAGAGAGTACACCTGGATGTGCATTCTCCCTCTGAAATACGATGTGCCAGGCACAATGCAACACATGGCCCAGGGTTATTTCTATAGATGTTTTTAGATCTCTTCCTGCAAGGGAAGATGAGATTTGTAAGCAATCTGAATTCAGGCTTTTTACAAGGAAGTGAAAGATACTGGATCTCAATAGCACCACTATCTTCAAGCACCCCTAGAGTCTTATTTCAGGGGACTAAAAATAAAGCCATTATGCACATCCAGAGCTTTTCTCCATACAAGGACAGATAAAGCACAGAAACTATAGCACATATAAATGCAAGTTTATAATGTATTACTTTTTCAACTATATGGTCAACCAAAGTATTTTAACAAGTGTATTTATGTAATTTATAACATCATTTTACATGTAATTTTTAAAAAGGGTTATTCTCTCCCCAAACACTTCTGGGATATTTCTAAAGATGGTAGGTTACAGTCTTCACATCTTCCCTGACCAGGCAAGAATACTACCTGGGAAAAAAAATAAACACACTTTTAAGCATGTATATCCAAAAATACAGGTAAAAAGAACCTCATCTTACAGAAATGCACTGTTCAACAAAGACTTGTTGCTCTTTCTGCTATACACATTTCAGTTAAAATTCCTGGAATTAACCCCAAATACCTCTCAATACACCTCACAATGCTAAATTCAAGTTGAAAATGAGTATCTATTTAAATAAAAAGTGTGCTTGCTAATCTTACAAGTTGCTAACTGGCACACTAAAGGATTCAACGGCCTAAAGTCAAGACTGCTTTAGCTACCTACTTTCTTGGTCATACAGTAATATGCTCTGTGCTCAATAAGTGTGTAATCCTGTCCAGAACTTCTGAGACACAGTTGCCCAAGTGGGCATTACCAGAATTCACAGGAGAATTACTATCCTTGCTAGAAAGACTTCTAATTGCAGCAAAGAAAAATTTATACAAAAAATCTACAAAAAACTTCCTGTGCATCTTTTTTTCCTAAAAAGTTGCATTTCATAAAAATGTATATAGATAATATTTGGGCTGAGGAAACAAAAATAATAGTCACCAAATAAGCTCACTATTTTTATCCGAATGAGATTCACTCTGAAATATTGTTTTATGCAATAAAGCGAAACAGGTAAGTCTACTGGGAATTCTGTCAGGAATTCTAATCATAGACGGTCAGAAATTTTTTTAAGATGAGCCAAAGCTTTTCCTGGTAATAAACCAGTTTTGACTGGTATATATACACCAGTGGGCTTAGGAAAGAAAATGTAATTGTCTGGGACAGGGAATAAATAACTTGTTGGTCTGAGCAAGCAGCTAGGTTTTGCAGAGCCTATATATCTTTGCTTTACTTTGCTGCATTTAGAGCAGGGAGTTGAATACATGGGAGGGCCCTAACCAGACAGCGATAAGCTGTCTTTCTTTTTAGCTTGCTGTGTATTTATTCAGTTATACACAGCGGAGCCGGTCCAACCCAGAAGAGGCCAGCCTTTCACACCAGAATAGTCCCCAGCTCAGACAGCAACATGAACATTCCCCAGTCTGATTCAGGCATGTCTCCCAAATCCCCAGAGGATACCATAACCATGAGGCAATTGGCTGTGATGTGTTTGTCTCTTTGAAAGGTTATTTGGTCCTGACACAGAATGTGAAAAAAAGGTCTCTTCACGGTCTGTCCTCTCAAAAGGACAGACTGTCCCACTGTCTCTGCATGTACCACTGAGTCTGCAGAAAAGGTTGAGCAGAACCTCTCCGCCTGTCCATGAAGACAGATGATGTAACTCAGGTACACCTGGCTCCTCTGCTGCAGGGCTTGGTCGGTGAATGTGGCTTATCCATGTGATTATCGTATATAATGATTTGCTGCTCCAGCAGTAACTGGAATATTAATAAAAAATACTCTTCCCAGCATTAGAAATACCTTTTTTAATTAAGTACATGTATCCAGACTTACCACCGAAGTGGGAATTGCCCACGCACATACAGGATGAAGAGGAAAAAGGGTGAAACTGTCTCCCCGCATGTCCCGGGACAGCCAAGCATCCCTGCACGCCTCGAGCGCTCCCCCCGCTCGCCAACACAGGATGGCGCCCTTGGTATGAGCAATTAACCGGGGGGGAGCAGGTTGGAGATATATTTCCTGAATAAAGTGTTTCTCTCTCTGAATGCCCTTATTCCCAAGGAGCACTGGTTTTATAGCTCCGGTTTTCAACGCAATGATATACTCTGCTGCTCCCCGAACCATTGTTAAATTAATTTGCCCAGCAACTGTAAAAGGATCCCACAAGTGTTCACTGTGCTGTCAGAACGAATGGTGACAGATATGACCAGCTATTTAGAAGGCTGTGCTTATTTTGCTAGAACTGTTAAAAGAAATTTCACATACTTGTATACAGAATCTAATTCCACTATAGTAGTGCCTCATATTCGAAGGTAATTGTGCAGTTTATTTAAAAGTATGAATGCCAGCCAGAGCTGATTCCTCCATGTTACAGGGCACACAGGCAACCTTTGCTGACCATCAGAGTCCTGCGGGATGTTTGACTCTGCAGGCTGATCCTGCTCTTTCGATACTCGGAGAAGTCCCGGGGTAGCTGTGCTCTTGGACCTTTCCCTGCTATCATTCCCCAGCCCAATCAGCTATTGCAGATTCACCAGAAGGTGCAATTACACCTACTACCTCCGGCTGGGGAGGAAAACGCGTGCCCGCCCCATTTGGGAAATACAGTTAGCAGAAGCTTGAAACCTTAGAACCCAGGTTCAGGAATAATTCAGGTTTGGTTTTTTTTATTATTTTTCTCTTTCCTCGGCTATCGCAAATTACCTTGGCGGTTAAGAGGGCAGGTCTCGGGTTCCAACCCACCCCCTCTGTGTGACCCTGTCCCCGGCACTGCTGGCTTGGCGAAGCAGAGGCGACCCTGCAGGCCGCCCCTACCAAGCCCACCCTCCTGTCCTGCCCCGACCCCTGCCCGGTTCCCCGCCGTCGATGAAAGAGAAAGCGCGATGCGCGCACGGCGGGACCATCGGCCCCGGCTGCCGCTCGCGGGGCGGACTTCAGACACCGCCTCCGCTCCGCTGGACGTGGTGTTTAGGAGTTTTCCTTCCATAATGCCCGTTGCGGCGCGCGGAACGGGCAGGGTACGGAGGGCAGCAGGGGGCCACCACATCCTGCCGCCCACCGGTAACACCTTGGGCCGGCCGACAGTACCGCGGCGGCGGCTCCCCTGGGAGGGCCGGTCTGTCCCCCCCACAGGCAGCCCTAGCCGGGGGTCCCGCCGCTGCTCCCGCCGCCCCCGCCCTCGCCGGGTCCCGCTCCCCTCCCCGCCGCCACGTGACGGACGCGCATGCGCGGCACCCTGGCCCGGCACATCTGCAGGCTGACGTCAGCGGGCCCCGCGCCGTCCCCGCGAGGCGGCCGAGGCGGCCAAGGCCCCGCCGCCGCCCGAGGCTCCCCCGCCGTCGCTTGGCCCGGCGCCGGCTGCGAAAGCGTTGCGGCTACTCCATCCAAACTCCGCTGAGTCGTTCCTGCTCTGCCTGCCTTCCCTCTTCTACCCCCTCCTCCTCTCTCCCCTCTCTCTGTCTCTCGCCCCCCCTTTCTCCCCCCAACTCAGATAATATTCACATGGTATTTTGCACAGAGGAGGCTGCTCAAGAGGAGGGCACCCACCCCCACCCCAATATAAGCCTGTTTCCCCCTCCTTCTTCCCCCCTCTTTTTGTTGGAAAGACAAAATGTGCAGAGTGATAGCTTGGGTGAATTGATGGCATCCTTGCTGCCAAGCCAGCCCGTTTTCTAAAAACCCCTTTTAGGAAGGCTAGAGAATTTTATTCTGTTGGAGAATATAACCCTGATGGTTGCTTGCACAGAGGGGAAAAGCAGAGAGGAATACGGGAATCGTCCTGTGCAATCTCTATTCTTTGAAACTTACTTTATATCAGAAATTGAAGATGAAAACGGTAAGGAAGATTTCACGCTATTCAATGAAACTTTTTGCTTTTCTTGTGTCCCGAATAATGGTTTGTCCAGGGCTTTGGGGAGCGGGGAGAGGTTTCTATTGCGTTAGGCGAAGTGCATTTGGAGTAATTTCGGAAAGGAACTTTAAGGATGGGGGAAGGGGATGCCAGGATTTTTCAACCGATAAGAGACGTGATTGATGAAGTACGATCTCGAATAGTGCACTTTTTTTTAGATTTTAAAAAATACTTTTAGCTGTAAATCGTTGGTAGAGGGAGGAAAGGAAAAACTATGAAAACAAAACCAAACAACAGATGAAAACCAAAGCAGCCCCCAAACCTCAGCGACAACCCAGGGCTATTCCGGATTGCTGCGGAGCTGAGGAAGCCCCGCTCCTGGCCGTGCCGCGGTCAGACAAGTGCACACTTTGTGTCGGGGCTCGGAGGGTCGGCGCGGCCGCCGTCGCGCAGCCGATGCTGGCGGGGATGTCGGGCTTTCGCCGGTCTCATCAGGAAGATGGAAGCGTGTGGTTTTGATTTACTTCGAGCCGCCTGGGATTTGCCAGACTCTTAACCCTGCGCGCTCATGTTTGTTGGTGTGTGTCTGTCTCTGCAGTGGCCCGCGGTTCAAAGAGACTTTGTTTGGTGGGAGGAGGTAAGTGAGCTCTCGCTCCTCGGTGATGTGTGTGCGGATTTTGTATTCGCTACTTTCTTTCATTGTTGTACAAGAGAGAAGGGAGAGGCAGAGAGAGAGAGAGTCAGACTCTTGTTTTTATTTGGGCTGCCGGTGCAATGCTTTTGGGCCAAACGCCAAGTGTCTGGGTCACACGCGTTTTATCCAAATAGATTCAGCGCTGCTGTCTGGAAGTGGACTGCTGAAAGTTAACTTTAGGATCAGCTCCACCACAGCAACCAGACTCTACCCTTCAGCCTCTCTAGGGAGGAAGGCTCTTCTTTTATTTCTTTCTGAATTTTCTTTGAGGGATGTGTGTCTGGTGATCTCCAGCTTGCTTCAGTACGAGTTTTTCTGCACTCTGTGCAGAAGTGTACAGATAATGTGCGCGTGTAATGGGCTGTTTGTGTAGCCATGTATTTTTCTAGCCTGTTGACTTTTTTTGGGTGGGGGGCGGGAGGTGGGGTTTTTTTGCAAGATGCAGTGACAGCTGCTCCTTGGGCACGGCAGCGGGGGGCCGTGGGGCAGGCGGGGGCGGAGGGGCTCATAGGGCGACAGCCCCCTCGTACACCGGGGCCCGTACGGCAGTAATTTCACCCTTCACGCCTCGGCTTCTGGTCATTTCCCTGGGAGGACGAATCCGTCCTTTCCCTTTGTACATGTCCCTCTCCCCGCTGACCCCCCGCCTCCCGTTCCTTTTCACCGAGCTGCTCCCGGCGCAGTCTGGGCGCCGCAGTTTTCGCCTCGGGAAACTCCCGGGGGCACGGCTAATCCCCGGCTCTTTGAAACCCTTCAACGCTGTTCACGGCCAGCCCCGATACCTGTAATTGAATTTGTGTGATTGATGCCCGTCCCCCGCCCCGTTCCCTCCCGCCGCCCTCCCCATTTCCTTAGCAACCACTCGTACAGCCGGCGCGGGCGGCCACCCCTGCCCGCGCCTCACCGCGGCGCTCCCGCCGGCCGCCCGGCCCGGCCGGGGAGGGCGGGAAGGTGGCGGGGGCCGAGCCGCCGGGAGAGGGGGCGTGAGAGACAACCCCCCCTGTCCTGCCCGCCTGAGCGGTGGGTCTCTTTCTCTTGCACGCATTTATCGCTCTCGCCGACCCCGCCCTGAGACGTAACCCCCGTCTGGGCTCTGTGATCCGATGGTGCGGTGCCGTGTCTTTTCTGGCCGCCTCGGCGCTTCAGGCGCCAAAGCGCGCCGGAGCTTGGCGGTTGTGTGGTGGACGCCCCTGATGTGGGGTGCTCTTGGGGCAGCCGGATGCTTTCCTGCCCTAAAACTTGAGCTACCTTCAGGTTAAGAGGTGCCTTGGGCAACCAAGGCACCTTTGCTTAGATGGAAGCTCCCAAGGTGACTGTTCTGAGCAGTTCGACTGTTCACCGCTTCATAGTCTGCTTTATCACATAATCAGTTAGGTTGCAAAATATCTCTCCGATCATGGACTGCAGCCTATGACCAACACCACTATGTCCATTAGACCATGGCACCGAGTGTCACTTATTTTTGTAAGCTTAGTGTTGACCAAGTTTTGCATTTGTCAACAATCTACAATGGAATGCTTAATATACGCTACCAAGGAGAATGGAAAGAAAAAACGATATAGAGAGTGGACGCTTTGAGGTTCCTACCAAATGTCATACTGAAAGTACTGTATCTTGGAGTTACCTGAGTGCTTTATCCTTCACATCTATTACTACTCTATAGTTCAGAGCATTAATATGACTACGTGTGGTGTGCTTGTATCAATGGTTAAGTTGGCAATAAATACATTTGAAGAAGAAGTAAAAAAATTCTGCTGAAACTTCCAGAAAGCTTAATGTGTAAGGAGATTGGTCTTGTGTGAAGCTTGAAATGAGGGAGACCTTTTCAGAGACCCCTGCAAGAACAGTAGACGTGAGTGACTATTGGACACTGTTGACCAACATATGTTTATAGCCTATCATGGGGGCCTTTGGTGTCTAAATAATGGGCACTCTAATTTATGTCCAGTATTCTGAGCTACCTTACTCCTTAGGTACTGTAGTTCCAGGAGACCTTAATGTTAGGGTAACTTACTATCAGCCTAACTGATAGTAACATGAACTCTCTGAATGAGAGCTCTCTGACCATGAGATCTCTGTTAGGCTATTTTGGCTAAGTAAAAGTTGTAAGGCAACATTACCTCTATATATGGCAATACTGAGCCGTTACTGGACTACAGTGTCCAGTTTTGGTGTGTATGGATGAAAAGGGATGTTGATTAATTGGAAAGGGTTCAGAGAAAAACTGCAGAAGTATTCAGACATCTGGAAACTGGATTATACAGGGTGAGATAAACCAAATAGGTTGAGTTGCTTATCAGAAAGTGTCAAGAGGTGCTTGTATCAGATTATAACTGTATATACAAGGAGAAGGAAAGCAGCTCATTAGCAGACAGGGATAAAGCAAGATTCAGTGACAGGAATTTGAAATTGTATGTTCTCAGATTAGAAGTAAGGCACATTATTTACTGTACTAGTGTAGCTGAAGAGTCTAGGGTTAATTATGTATCTTCAAAACTTGTAAAATCTAAAAACTAACTAAATATTAGCTAAGAAATAAATGTTCTACATGGCAATGTAAACAGAAATGTTTTTTATTAATATTCTTTGAAGTCCTGCCACATGTGAATGACATCACTAAATCTTTATGGTTCCCTAGAAAAGAAGTACCAGAAAGGACAAAGTATGTTTGCAAAGTGTATTTTATTCTCTTTATAAACCTGGTGTCTTGAAGGATATTTGAAAAGTTAGATTAACCTCATTTATATGTTAGTAATTAGGTGTCTTTCAAATTGGCTAAGAAGTTATCCAATATTCATTGTAATGTTGGTAAATAGGATTTGGGTGATGTTGATTTTTTTGGTGGAGTTTATATTCTACAGCTCTTTATAAAACCTTTGCAAATAATCCACTAGCTGTAGCTGTGTTACCTGCCTGAATGAATGCTGTAAATCATTCCCAGAATTTTAGAAAGGCAAATTTATCTGGTGCATGTGTAAGTGGCTCTGTATGCTTTTGTAAAGTGGTTTTTAAACAGGCTTCCCTTCTTAGGTGTTCTGTTTCTCCATTGTCTGGCTCAGCAGAGCTTGCTCTGTGCATAGGTGTACTGCAAATGCTTAAGTGGACTGATGAGTACCAGCTGACACAACACATGGTTTGGTATCCTATGATACTAGACTGTTAGCTGAATGCATGGATCGTCTGTTTAATCCCTGGCTGCAGCTGGAGCTTTTAACTATTGTTGCAATAGTGTTTTACATGCAAAAAAAAAAAAAGGAAAAAAGAAAAAAAAGACAAAAGGCAGGTAATATGTTATTTGCTTAGTCTTGTGACTTGCAAAACCAAGATAAAAATATATTCTACTTCATCAAACTGTACTTAAGATCTAGACAAAGCATTTTTGACAAATATTTGAAAAATTAGAATGTGTATGGTGAATACCTTCAGATACTGAAATTTTTTCTTTAGTATTCTAATATGCAGCATTCCCATTTAAGTGAATGAGAATCCTGCCTCCAGAAGCAGAACCCTGGCCCAAATAATAAGAAAATACATGCTGCAGAAAGATCAGATAACTGTACTCTGGATTCTTTCCCGGGTCTTCCTTTATCTATCAGTATATGAGACCTGTTATTAGCCACTGAAATCAATGAGTGCACAGCACTGATTATGGATGGCAGAAGTCTGAACAAAGTATATAAGCAATAAGAAACATTAAATAGGTGTAAGAATTCATAAAAGTAACATGAAGTTGATAAGTGTATCATAGGCTACATGGATCTGCTGTTCAATGAACTAATGGTACTTCATTTTTTTGGTAAGATTGTGGTATGGGACCATAAAATTGATACTGGATGAACATTATTTCAAAATGTTGCCTTGTGTAGTTCACTCTGGTGGTTTAGTGTCTTGCAGCATAGATCTGTTTTAGCAGAAAGAATTTGCCTTGACTCATTTTCTTTTGTTTTTCAGGAAAAGAAACGGAGCAAATTCAGTAACTATTCAGTCTAACATCTTACTCATATTTTAAGGGAACTTACAAATACTTTTTTTGACTTGAGAAAATGACTGCAGATATAGAACAAAGTACCTATCAAAAGGTGGAACATCCTATAGTTAATTTGGAAGTAGTATAAAATATTTATACCTGTTATGGTGCAATTCTGGAGTGGAGTTAACTCTATAGCACACAAGTAGCTCTCCAAAGAGAAAGAAAAAAGACAAGCTTTCTGTTTTTCTAAATTATGGAAATTTTTGGGAAGACGTGGACATGGATTTTGAGCCTAGTCATGGTTTCATCGGAATTTCACAGTGACAGCAGGCTTTCATACAGTTCTCAAGGTAGGGGTCCAATCTCTGTAGCTAGCAAGAAGCATCTGCTATTGCATTGTATTTGTGTAGTATTTTCTAAACCATATTTATATAATTCATGAGATCTTATGGGCTCTGCTCTCAGTTTTTTCATGGTTCATTGTCATCCAGATTAAATTTCCTTCTATCTACTTTTCAGCATAGGAAAGCCTTGCAAATTAAATCTAGTAAAATGTTGTACTTGATAACGGTTGGGAGACTTGCCATGATAACATTAACATGTTTTTAGACTAGGAAGTAAGAATCTAATTTTGTTTTTACAGTATAATACTTTTCCTTAATACTGTTTATATTCTTGCAAGTGGATTTAATAGCTTTTGTCTTTGAATGGTGTCACTGGGAAAAATATGTCCTTTTTAAGTTAGAATTTAGCCCCAAATGTTACGTATTTTTGATAAATAGAAAAAGATATGTATTGAAATAATTCCAGTGATGATCAAATTAATAGGAAATTGAACATGTTTTCTTGACTTACAAAGAAAGAAAACAATGTTTTATTTTATTTAGTAAAATGCTACATTGTGCATTTACCTGAAAATTATTTTTGTTAATGAGAGTGATGAAGTTTACCCAAATATGGTTTATGTTTATGCTACTACTTGCTGTTTCCTGTTATATTTTTTCTTCTATGGCCACTCTCTGGACTGTCTTACCTTGTGATTGATTACAAAGAGGAATTCCTGTCTTACCTTGAACACTACCAACTAACAATCCCAATAAGGGTTGATCAAAATGGAGCCTTCCTCAGCTTTACTGTGAAAAATGCTAAACCTTCAAGAAGGAGGAGGAGCGCAGACCCTTATGTCCAAGAACTGGCAGCATCTAAATTATTTTTTAAACTTTCTGCCTATGGCAAGCACTTTCATTTAAACCTGACTCTCAACACAGATTTGGTGTCCAGACATTTTACAGTAGAGTACTGGGGGAAAGATGGACCGCAATGGAAGCATGATTTCTTAGACCACTGTCATTACACAGGATATTTGCAAGACCAGCTCAGTACAACTAAAGTGGCCCTAAGTAACTGCAATGGTCTGGTAAGTCTGTATTACTTGTTCTAGTATAATAGTGTGCTTGTCCCTTTTAAATTACAGAAGAAGAATTTAATTGGCGTATCTTTCAGTCTTTTGAGTCCCTGTAGGAAGCAATCAGACAGGAAGGTGCAGAAAACGCCTAAAACCTGATCTAGGTCCTGGGGAAAAGTAGTCATCAGTTTTTCAAGCTTAATGTAAGTACTAAGACCCAATTCTGCAGTCATTTAGCAGGCAACCTGTTCAGTGTTTACAATATCTGCTCTAGGGCTACAAGATCAGGTCTGTGCTGAGATGTTTACAGGTTATAAAAGCCTTGCAAGTTCAAGGGGTGGGGAGGAGGAAGCAGTGGATCCTCCAGGATGCTGAATCTCTACAGAGAGACATTGATGGAACTGAACACCTTCTTATCTTTGAGAATTTGGGTTTAGAAACTATGAGTATATAACAGAAGAGGAGTTTAGTGATGTAGAAGTCATCATTGTTAAAAATTCAAATCATGATGAGAAAAATTGATCTTTAGCAGACACCAGCGTCAGAAAGCAATTATTTAATTTTTTTTTCCACAAAGACTTTGTTTACAAATTTTAAACTTTTGCATTTAACAAAAGTTTTAGAAATTCTTATCTCATTTATTCTCATCTCTTCTTTTAGTGGTGTCCTTTTGATCACATGACAATAGGACCTGCATGGGAAAAAAATCAGAAAACAAATGCAAAAAAAGTAAAAAAGCACGACTATTGAGTAGTGATACTAAAATAGAAGAGCATGACTATGAAATACTAAATCAAGCGCCAGTGTTTTCTGTAGTAAAAATATACATATGGTTACTCATTGTGGTTTTTATTATAGTAGAATGCTGATCAATCTTTTAGGAATAGGCAGATCTAACTAATTGCTAGGGGAAAAAAAAAGATTACACAGACTTGCTAAACTAATTCCTATTTGTCCTTGAAAGTGCTGTTGAATAATGCCTCTTGGGATGTTATTTTCAAACAAAAGCTAGCTGCTTCAGACCTAGATAGGTTGCATTACACGCAACTACTTTTGGTATCGCTCATACGGTCTAGTTTAACATTTTGGAGAACTCTTGAAGAAAAATTATTTAATGGGGATTTCCAGGGCTAAGTGAACACTTTCAAAGAAATGTAGTTAAAATGATGTTCCATTGAGTGTGGTATCACGGTTTGGTTGGTGCAGACTTGTAGTGGATAGGTCTGACTTTAGTACAGTTTTCACTTTGGTTGCAGTTGTCATGTAATAACTTCTTTTTCCGGTGGCAGTTATTTAAGCTCTTTGACTAATATACTCGATCTTTGCTTTTGAGTTCTTTTCAGCTAAAAATACTATGGGGACCAAATCTCTTCTTTCAGGACTCATTTCTTTAACAGAGGCTGCATGCCTTTTTATCTCTAGAGTTTCTGCTACTTGATGCACAGACTAGTTGGCCCCCTTGGAGCCTGCAGTAAGTGTCATGGTGATCCCGTTTCACCTCCTCTTTGACCTTGGCTAAGGGAGTGAACCAAGAATGCCTGCTCTTGGCTTAGCTGACTCTTGTTCTCCTTTCATGTTAGGAAAACAGGAGTGGGATGAGGCAAAAAAAAAAAGTCCATGTTTTTCTGTCTTTGCCCATCTCTTGCTCCTCATGGCACTTCTTTTCTTCAAAGAAGCGTGGAAGATGTTATGGTGAAGAAGAATCTTTTTTTTTTTGTTTCTTCTGTGCCCTACACCCTGAGGTGACATTTAGCATTCCCACTGCTGCATGTTTTCCCTTTGCCCTCAGCCTAGCTGTTCTGCTGGAGTGAAGCTGCCTGTGGTTCTAGGTGCCAGTATGTTAACTTAGTATCTGTAAGGTAACTTTAGTGTAGAGCGTTTCCCAGTTAAATCATCATCTTCAATGATTGTGGTTGTCATCAGCTCTTAAGTGTCTTTTGGGTGTTAAGACAACCTTAATCCTATCTCTAGACACACCATGACTGGCACTTAAATTCTCCGAGGTAATGCCTCTTTACCTGTGACTGCAAGTATCAGATGTCCATTGCATCTCCTGGGAAGGCCTGATCAGAAGTGTGTGAGGCTCCTGTCATAGTGCAGAAGCGGCAGCAGGGGTGACACATGGACCTTTCTCAGAGAGGCTGGAATCCTGCAGAGGGATGCAACAGTAGGCTCGACTTAGTATCGTCATCTACTGTACAGAAACTCATCCAGTGTTGCCAGGGTCTTCCAGAGCACTGTCTATGGAAATTACCACTTCCTTCAGATAAATCCATCACAAAGTTATTTTTAAATGATGATTCCTACTGATAAATGTTTTGTTATGCAGCTGCTGGTAAGAAGATGTTTCATAAAGCAATTGGCAGTGAATATTGAAGACAATATTACTTGTTTTAGAATTATTGATAGTTCAGAATGCTTAAGGCATTTGTCATATTTTCTAGTTTGATTTTTGTTCTCTAAGTCGCTGCCAGTCATATTCTAATAGTCCTTGATTAACGTCTGTTATCAAAGCCAGTCATTTTAATTTTAAAGCAATTAGTGATTTTTAACAGTGAATGTTGCTCACAAGCAAAATTTATCCATTAATAGTTCTAGTTCTCTTGAGCTTCACTGTTGACAAATAGGTCGTTTCTTCCCCTTATTGAATATTTTGAGTTCCTCTGTTTAGTTATGCAGAGTGGTCATGTGAGAACATGATTTAATTAACATATATTGTATGACTTTGAAGAATGCTTGCTTGCATTTGGTAAGTGTAAGGAGGGCTTTCAGTTTCATTATAATAAAAGCAACAAGCAATCAGTTCATTTTCCTCCCTTGTTTCTTGTTTCAACCTCTCTCTTTATATTTCTCATTACCAAGTGTCCCAGAATTACAGACTGCTACTTACTGAAGTTTCAGTCCAGTAGTTTCCATCTGCTGTTGCCTGATTATGCTATAAATGGTTCTGAAGTTGTGAGGAAAGCTCTGTAATCCAGTGAACAATCATATGAGAAAATTGAAGGTTTTGTCTGGCAGGCTTGCTGGCCTTCCAAACTCATATTTACTGTAGTGAATGCTACATTTGTGGATGGATTGCAGGTTTGGCCGTATCATAAAAGAGCCTGCAATGACCAGCATTTTAGGGCCTTTGAATGTTGGGTACAAGGCAAAAAGACTGAGGCATTGCCTAAGCTGAGTATGTCGTACTGAAGAGAAGAAATGGTGGTGGACTGGCTAAACAGAGAAGAGCTTTACCTTAAGGGAATGAAATTTGACTGATTCTGAGAGGAACAAGGCTCGAAGAAGTTTTGGAGCCTATAGCAGTGGAATTAAGCAAACCCCCAACATTTTTGCATTCTGACCCACCTTTGTCATCTACCAGATGTCAAAGCTCTTAACTGAGTGCTCAAACAAGTTTTGCACAGTAGAGAATTTTGTCATTTTGAACTGAGAAGATCAGTAGTAGGAAATATTTTGAGGCTACTGTGGTCCCAAGTAAATGTTTAATGTAAAAGGTCCAATATTTTCATGGTATGTGAAGTTCCATGCACTGTGTAAAATTTGTGCTGTGAAGCACAGTTCTCTCCATCCAAACAGAAGTGATAAAGAAAGCACAGGTAGGCAACTGTGACTTAAAAGCATGATCTTACTAGGTTAAAGTAGGAACTGTTTTGCTGGAAGACTTAATGATTGTTTCATGTATTCTGAAATAAGTATATGTTTAAATTACTCATATTTTTCTTGAGTTAGCTCATTTGAAAGCTGTTTTTACTCTAAAGAAGGCATCTATTTATATATATTATAAATTGTGTATACTATGGTATTTTTGAGTTTTATGTAAAATAATACCTAACTTATAAAATAATTTATAAATACCAAAAATTATATTAAAAAGGATTTAGTATTCTTGATCAGTGTCTCTAGGGCTATCTTTGGTACTCGTATGTTTTTGCAGTATAGCCTTAGTATTCAGAAAATTAAATACAAGCTGTCCCTGTCCTGGTTTGTCTTGTTAGATTCTGTGATCTGCTGTCTCAGGCCGGATCACTACTGTTTTCATCTTTGAGAAAACAGTAAGCAAATGCAATCTTTTTCCTTAGTCATAAAACCACACTGAAGTTTATAGCCAGCTGTTGACATGTTGAACAACGCTGACACGTTTTCAGCTGTTTCCATTACTGCTGCTTTATGTTAAAAATGGATATACTTTTAAAGTCTAGAAAGGTTCAAGGCATGGAAAAATTGTGAAACAGTAGTACTATGTGGAGAAGGCATATGCTTACTTGTCCTCCATCATGTGGTTTCTTCTGCAACTGGTGGACCTCCCCCATCTGAAGGAGGTTAAGGCCCCTGCTGGACAGCCTGACAAAAAAAAGATTCTTTTTCACAAATTAAGGGAACTCCATGTGAATCCATGTGGATTCACAAATTTGTCTGAGCATGTCAAGCTGCTGGAACCAGACCTTATATATATTAGCAAGAGTTGGCACTCTGTAGTGGTATTGGATAACACAGGACCTCAAACAATCTGTTTTAGATAATAATCTTGGGAATGTTCCTTGTAGTAACCTACTTGATGCCTTCAGCTTGTTTCTTAAATTCACGGTATTTTGTCAAAAACTCTTCTGGTCATTCTTATGTCTTAATGATATTTCTGATGCTTTGGAACAGGAATTTAATTTATGAACTGTTAAATACAATAGCAAAACAAAAAAAGAAAATGAAATTAATTCCTTTTAATGCTTTAAAAGGGCATTATTTCAATCTCCTTTTTCAATGGAAATTTTGTTTTGCTGAAATAGTGGATTATAAACCAAAACTGGTGTTTAGAATGTTGTTTTGGATATATATGTATAATTACCACTATTTATTAATCAGGCTGGATGGTACCTCTGTCTCCTCCAGCTTGGCATGAAGTGGACAACCTCATGGTGTTGACCAGAACCACTCTGCAGGATTCTCTTCCTGTGGGAATATAATATCAGAGTTTATAATGGCTCAGAATTCACTTGAACTCAGATGTCTGACATCCAGACTGGATGCAGTCCAGACTGTCAAGGTTCTTTCTGCACATCTGGCAAACCCAGTTACAATTTGGTTTATATTTTCAATACTGTTTAGGCAGCAGTATACCAGTAAATGATTGATTTTCTAATAAATTCTTAGACTCCAAGTAACAAGAAGACATTGTGAGAGGAATTTCATACTGGCGTCTTCCAGGTGAATATAGAGCCTGATGTTACCTTTTTGATTGTAATGAAAAATACCACTGAAGAGAACACTTATTGTTACAGTGGCAATGTAAGGAATGTGTAATTGGAATATGCAGTCTGTTCATACATATATTTTCACAATTTATAATACAGCTCTATTTGGAAAACACTTCTTTCTGATGTGTTACACAGGATTTTTTATTTTGTAAATTTTACGTTGTTACTTGTTTCAGGAGTGAAGAACTGCAGGCATTTGATGATGTGCTCAACAGTAATAGGACGAGAGTTTTGGCCAAGAGTACAGAGGCAAACTCTGATCTTAGAAAACAACTTTATGATATATTTAGAGCAGATATGGAGCAGGTGGTCTTATGGCTGATTGTAGAGGTTTAAAAAAAGACTCATGAGAAGTACTTGCTTTACAGATCAAAGGTGTGGTAGAAATTTGTGATTCATCAGGTCAGGATATGAATGCAGAAGTTCCTGCTCCCAGGCTTCTATCGGAAGAATAGCTCTTTCTCCCTCTGTGGAAAGTTAATGCATTCGGAATTTTCTACATACGGGTATCAGAATTTTTTATTTAGCAGATATGGGTGTAGAACTCTGTCAGGGCTTATTCCCCAATAATTCTATATCCAAAAGGATCCAAAACCTAGATTTTCTGCTAAAGTTCAATTTTAATTGCTGAAGGTTCAGGAAATTGCATAGTTGGCCTGAAATCTCCCCTTTCTTTCATAAACCACTTCCTGTTTGGAAGAAGCTGAGTTCACAAATGTGGAAGTTATGGGAATAGAATATCTACTATTCTGCACTACAGTATGAGGCAAAACTGTTCATTTGTTATGGAGAATGAGGTCTAGTGCACAGTCTGCAACAACTCTTATATGCTATATTTGTGGCAAGACCTTTTAAGGAATAAATACTTTGTAGACAGTGTATCATAATATAAATAATTTGACTTTTATTAACTAACTCAGTTTTTGGATTAAGCATCTAGATGTGAAATAGTGAATGGTTTCTTTGAATATGTGTTCTGAAATTAATCCTTCATGGCATTTGTCTTTGATGGAATTTTTGGCTTTAAGCATCTAGCAGTGTGACATCATAGCAGGATATTGGTGTTGCTATTAGAGCAATACAATTTTGGCTTGACGTGGATATGAATCTTGTAGTTTTGGAACATCTCTGTAAAAACATTATTTGTCATATATTGAGAATGTTTCTTACTTTCTTAATACATGTTAAAAAAAAAAATGAAAGAACTCCAACAATATGACAGTGATAATTTTTTTTTTCTCATTGTGAGGTTTATAGGCACCACACTAAAATCAGCGGAGGAGAGCTGGCTTATGCATTATTTTATGTGTTGGCTTCTAGCTGTGGATTTCTTAACAGAGAATGTTTTTTAAAGTTAAGCTTTTTATATGGCTTTTATATTGTCTTTTGTAAGTTTTTATTTTCTTATTTTCTTCTTTAAGCATGGAGTCATTGCTACAGAAGATGACGAGTATTTTATTGAGCCTTTAAGGAATATAACAGAAGATTCTAGTAACTATAGTTACGAGAACGGTCATCCTCATGTTATATACAAAAAATCTACTATGCGCCAGCAATACTTCTATGATCACAGGCACTGTGGAGTCTCAGGTAAATGAGTATGAGTGTCATTCCTTTTAAAATATTATAACTTAAGATGTATTTTAGCATCTTGCATGGTTCATGTTAAAGACACGGTGGAGAATGTAGCAGTGGGAGTCCTTCTTTTAGGTTATGTAATGTGTCTTGTTGAAAAGTAGTTTTGGTTTGGGTTTTTTTTCAGATTCAGATTGAGAATATATTGTCTTTCAAAAACTGAGGCAATGGGAGTAAGTCTTGTTTTATGCCGGTGTTGTGTAGTGGTAGTAATGAGCACAGGCTTTCTCAAAATGTGCTATAAATATACTTGATTCCCCAACTGGAAAGCATTATTGAGTGACTGAGTGTTACAGCTCAATGTTTAGTAAGTGTTCCATCTTATTGGAAGAAACTTGGTGTGCAATAAATGTGTTAGTATTATGATAAGCAATACATTTGGAGCTGAGTCCACATCTTTCTTGTTTACAGTTGTTTATGGTGTTTTGGTACTGTTTTTTTTTGGTTTAGTGGGTCAATGGTCAAATATGTGATTTACATGCACCTTATGGAAGGATTGTATAGTTTTAATGGAGACATATTTTCTTTGTAAAGTAGTTGTTACTTCCACAGATAACACTTTTCAAGTACTCTGATGTGATTTTCATTTGCTTAAACTGAAGCTGAAAACTAACTTCTTGAAGACAGCATGGAGTAAATCTGACAAGTTATTTTAGAGCACAAAAGTAATGGGTTTTTAACATACTACAAAAATGTTCTAACCTTGCATTTGTTTATATTTCAGTAATAGCTTGTTCTTAAGAGTTCAGTCCTGAATGGTTGTATTCCGTGAGAATCAGTGCACAGGGCAGGCGGACGATTACTATTCTTAAAATGATATCACTGTTCATTGATGTAACTTTTTTAGCTTCTTCTGGAGTTTAGAATGTTTACTGGCACCAGCTGACTAAGCTTGCAGTACGGATTGTCTGCAAACCCCCATTCTTGGGAGACAGTTTTTTCTGAGGGTTTCAGTTAAATGTGTTTATGGAATGTCAAACTTCATGTATGTAACTTCTGTTTTAGTTTGGAAGCGTTATTCAATCTGCATGCTTCTCATACTACAAAACAAGTCTCTTAACTGTTACTGCCTGCTAACTGATTGTAAAATAAGGGCACTAATATATGTTCATTTTGTAGGGAGAACTATCACTTAAGCCTCTTGAAGTAAGTGGATGGATTCCGAAATACAGGAAGATGCAATTTTTACCATTATTATATCCCTTGAAAAAGAAAGAATGTTAGCCTCTACCAGATTTTATCTTCTAGACTAATGCTTAGATGTCATTCTCCTTCAAGTCATGAAGCAGTAGCTGCTAGTTTTGTCAGGTTGTATTTAGATATTTCTGGTGTTTTCTGTCACATGGATCATAGGTTGATCAGAACTCTGCATCTTGCATGCATTTTTTATAAACCTTGGTGTAATATTCAGCCTTTATTCATTTATATATTTGATGATGCTTTTGTTCTTGGACGCTCCTGTGCACTTCCTGATCTTTTGTGTCCCAAAGTCCTTAATTACTGGAATACTAAAGCACTGCTTTTTACAAGCCTAACATGATGCTCATTCATCTCAGTTTCTGCTGTTCCTGTTGTTCTGTATATTATTTCTGCTTCATGAAAACGTCTAAAAAAATTTGCTCTCCTCCAAGACTGCAAGGTCTTACTTTTCCAGATGACATGTTTTACCCTCATGGGTACTAAAACCTTTTAAACTAATTTTCTGAGCACTGCCAAAGCTCAGCTGAAGTTGAAGCTGACCAGAAATGTTGGGGGACAATAAAAAGAGTTTTTTCAAATATATTAATGGTAGTCGGCAGTATAGAAATATCACCAGCCCATTACAGGCTGAGGATGGTCATTTCACAAACAGGGACAGAGACAAGACAGAGGTGTTTAATGCTTTCTTTACCTCTGTCTTCAACATGGATGATGGACCAAGGGGGTCTCAGTGTCCTGAGCTGGAGGACCATGACTGTGAGAATGATCAATTCGCAATCAATCCTGAAATTGTGCGGGACCTGCTGCTCCAGCTGGATCCCTACAAATTATGGCCTCGTGGGATGGTTGTTCCGATTTTCAAGAAGGGCAAGAAGGATGACCGTGGAAACTACAGGCCTATCAGTCTCACTTTGCTGCCTGGTAAAGTTATGGAAAACATTATTCTTAGAAGTATCTAAAAACACGTGAAGGACAACACAGTCACTGGTCACAGCCAGCATGGCTTTATGAGAGGAAAGTCCTGCTTATCAAACCTTTTATGACAAGGTAACCCAGCTAGTTCATCAGGAGAAGCCAGTTGATATAGTCTTTTTGAATTTCAGTAAAACTTTGATACTGTCTCTCACAGGATCCTTCTGGACAAACTGTCCAGCTCACAGCTGAATAAACACATCATGTGGTGGGTGAGCAGTTGGCTCACGGGTTGAACACAGAGGGTAATAGTGAACGGGGTGACATCAGACTGGTGATTTGTCACTAGTGGGGTTCCACAGGGCTCCATCTTGGGCCCTGTGCTCTTCAACATCTTCATAAATGACTTGGACACAGGACTGGAAAGGATACTAAGCAAGTTTGCAGATGACCCAAAACTGGGAGGAGCTGTTGACTGCAGAGAGACCACAACAAATCAGGGGACTGGGCAATCACCAATCCTATGAAGTTCAACAAGGGAAAGTGCTGGATTCTGCACCTGGGATGGGGCAAGCCCGGATGTTCCTACACGGTTTGGGGAACTAGATGCTGGAAAGCAGTGCCACAGAAAGGGACCTGGGGGTCCTGGTTGACAGCAAGTTGAATATGAACTAGCAGTGCCCTGGCAACCAGGAGGGCCAAGCGTGTCCGAGGGGGCATCAGGCAAAGCATTGCCAGTGAGTCAAAGGAGGGGATTGTCCCACCCTGCTCTGCACTGGTGCAGTATCACCTTGAATATTGTGGCAGTTTTGGGCTGCAGAAAATAGAAACATATGAAGCTGTTAGAGAGCGTCCAAAGGAGAGCAACAAAGATGGTGAAGGGCTTTGAGGGGCAACTTTATGAGGAGCAGCTGAACTGAACTTGGTGTATTCAACCTGGAGAATAGGAGACTGAGGGGAGACCTCATTGCAGTCTATAGCTTCCTCATGAGGGGAAGAAGAGGGACAGACGTTGATCTCTTCTCTCTGGTGACCAGTTACAAGACCCAAGGGAATGGCCTGAAGGTTTAGGTTGGATAGAAAGAGTCCTTCACCCAGAGGGTTGCTGGGCACTGGAACAGGCTCCCCAGGGAAGTGGTCACAGCACCAAGCCTGACAGAGTTCAAGAAGCGTTTGGATGATACTATGAGGCACCTGGTGTGACTCCTGGGGCTGTCCTATGCAGGTCTAAGAGCTGGACTTGATGATCCTTGTGGGTTCCTTCCAATTCTGTGATTTTATTGCAGCTTTATCCTAGAGGGACATGGCATCCAAAGCATCCCCAAATATCTAAAAACTAAAATAGCTAAAAACCAAAATCCAGTATTAATTTTCAGTTTTGCGGCTTTCACACTCCAGGTTTAAAACCAGGTATACAGTCATCTTCACTGAATTTGACTGGTTTTGGAACTTTTCAACAGTCCAGTTTTGTGTTTTAAAATGCAATCATAACAGAGCTTTAACTGCCTTTTCACAGGATATCATTTATTTTGTCTGGAGGCTGATTTTAGCTTTACCTTTAGAACAGCTTTCCCAGTACTGTATTCAGGGAGGAATCTGCTTGAGTAGTTGTGCCACTGTTCACTCTGTCAAGTTTCCCCTACTGTAACCTAGACCTAAATTTATTGTGTACCTCTTCTCTTACCAGAGGAGTGATCAGGATTCTGAAATGTTGATAGGGACAAGGGGAATGTTGTTTCTGACCTTCCTGAGAAAATTTACAGTAACTGATAGATAGTGGGATACAGAATTTGGTGAAAGGACGATTGGAATTGGTTGGGATGAATAAGTGATGGACTACTTCATAGTAGATGGTAGCATTATGGTAACTAATATAGGAGAAAAATTGGGGAGGCAAGGACATTCAGATAAGAACATGGAATAGATTGTATCTATTGTCACTAGATTAACTGTTTTGTTTAAAACAGCTGAAATCATTAAGGCCTTGGTAAGAAGTTGTCCACTGCCAAATTCCAGTTGCTTCAATGGAGTTTGAGGCCACTGGATTATCTTGCAGAATGCTGTGTTTGAATAGGATTCAGAAACAACAGGAGTTGACATATGAAAGCTGCTATTTCCAGATAGCTCTGTTATATGCTGATTTATATAGTGGTTACACTCATGCCAGACTCTACAATTAGTGTATTCTAAAATTAAGTAAAAGCTTGTTAAATGGATGAAATAACGGTGCTAAAATATTTAGAAAAAAGCAGCATAATGTTTTGCTTCAAAGTATTGTCATGGTTGCATCCTGCATGAGTAGTTCGCTATTGCATTTTGAGATCTTTTTCTGATTGTGCTTCTTTCTCTCCACCTTGAACCTCACCCGATATCTTTAGAAGACTGACTTAGGAAAACTTGGGTTACCGTGGTTGTGAACTCCATCTGTATGTGGATTTGGATTTCTTTTAAGCTACAGTTTAAAACCTAATTCCATGTTTTGCACTAATTATTTGGGGGTTAATTACAGTGTTTTATTCTGGTTTATTTTTGCTTTGTCTGTCCTTTCTATTTTTGCTGTTTTTACTTCCCAGTAACTATGTTTGATATTAATGAAGTTTAATTTTTTTCTTTTTTAACCTAAAAATATGGTGGAAAAATGATATCACTTGCCACATAACTAGTTTTGTTAAATGAATTGTAGGCCTTTATTGTTACATTTTAAGTTTTTGAAGAATTTAACCAGCATAATTTAGTGCTTTTAGAGTAAAGCAGCATAAGCACTAATAAATCCTGAAGTGCAAGGATTGTTTCCAGCTTTCTTATTACTTTGAGACCAGCTGAAGCCTAAGCTTCTCCTCTGGATAAGCAAATGAGAATTGTTTATTTTTGTGAAGTCTTCTGAGACCTTTGTTTGAAAGATACTATCAAGATGAGTCCAGAATAATATTTTCTTTCTCTGAAAGTTTTCTGCATGAGGTCATTGGTTTTCAAGTGTTTAGAATAGATTTGCATCTTTGAGTGAGAAATTATGAAATAATGTGGAAGCAGTATTGCATTTCTAGAATACTCGCACTCCAAGGGCATCGGAAACATCAGCATGTGTTATTAAAAAATAGAGTGAATTTTTAAAAATTTTCATACAGAAGCTGTCAGAGAAAATTCCAGACATTTCTAAGTCACTGCTTAAGTGAGATGAAAATCTTTGATCAATTAAAGCAACTTTTGATTTTCTACAATAACAGGAAAAATATAGTAGTCATTCTAGAATCCACAGCAGGCTTTAATACATTTTTTTTAGAATGGATTATACCCATTGCAGAATGAGGACAGTTTTGTTACTGACAATTTTTCAACTATCAGGTTTATTTTCATTTTTTGACTTTTCTGAAAAATGCACCTTTTAAAGCCAACACTGTGCCTTCAAAAGTTACGAAACACTTCAACAGTGGGAACACTGAAGCTTTGTATTCCTGGTTTTGACCTGAACATACATTCTTTGCAGTGTACTTATTGCTCTTTGAAAATAGTGTGCTTAGTTGAATTGCATAATGAATTGGATTTTTTTGTGGGAGGTACTGGTTCTGTCTCAACTCATCCTTAGCTGACCTTGTTTTAGTAGATATAAGGCTGCATCTCAGAATTTGCTCACTTGAGCAGTCCTGTTCAGACAATTTTAAATGTGTCTAACTGTTAATATTCTTGTGCTCCTCTGTAACTAGCAAAAAACTAGATATCTAGATATTAAGGATTTAGATATTTTGAAACCCTACTTAGATAAAACCAGACCAATAATATGCTTTACTATATTATTATCTCTAACTGGAGATCTGTATTGGCCCTTGTGGAAAAGCGATATTTATTACACACCAATAAAGCCAGTTTATCAGGTAAGGATGGATTCAAGTTTGTACTGAGGACAGGAATTCAAATTCAAACAAGTTTGTAGAGTTTGTTTTACTGTTAATTACAGCTCTTTGTATTTTTAGTAATCAATCTCTTGCATGAAAGAAATATTTTTTCTATATATTTACCTGAAGGAAAAGCATGAATCAATATATTTGAACTAAAATTAGTGTTAAAATAACTACATCAATTATCCCATACCAGCCCATTTAAAACTTCCCATTATAGTTAATTCACAAGGTAGATAAAACGTAATCTGATAATATTCTGAATGGGAAGTTGATCTGTTTGGCTTGAAAACTGATAGGCGTGTAAGCATAATGGCCTAAAAATGGCAGACTTTCACAGGAGGGAAAAAACCTGTTTTGGTACCTTATCAGCCTGTTTAATTCCTTAGTAAATTTGGTATCTTCTATATTAATGTTTAATTTTTGGTTTGTAGTATTTTTTTTCCAAATGTTAGAGCTGTCTTGTTCTTATTTCTAAAATTCTGAAGTGTGCTTGTGGTTAATTATAACTAATCTTCAGTATTAAGGTAACTGTGCAGAATCAGACCTGTTAAGAGAAGACTGATAATTTTTCTTCCTAGTTCAAGTTAAGGAGAGTCGACAATATTGAAGCTCAAAGTTGACTTTCTATTATATAAGTTACTTAAAAACAAAAATTAAAAAAATGTAATTTTTCTTTGCCTCAAGAAAGACTTCAGAACCCTGAGGATGGTAATCTCAACATAAAGCAGCTGCATTTGAATGAGTTTTTACTAGTGACGCTTCTGAAGTGTTTAATTGTTTTGGTTCCTAGAAGACCTCACAAGAAGCAGCAAACCTTGGTGGATGAGTGATGCATCTGCTTTTCGAACTTCACTTCCAGTCAATGACACACTGAGTAGTCATAGTCGACAGAAGAGATCTGTAAGCCTTGAACGATTTGTGGAAACACTGGTAGTAGCAGACAAAATGATGGTGGGATACCATGGTCGCAAAGACATTGAACACTACATTTTGAGTGTAATGAATATTGTAAGTTTCATCCTTCTCTGTGCTCATATCAATATGCATGTACCAAAATGATAAAGGACCTGTCAAGTATTTATTTATTGCCATGAATAATGCTTTAATATATGTATTAACTTGCAGCAATTAATAGTTAAAATCTTGGCATTACGGGAAAAATGCAGTACTTTTTCTGTCAAGAAGTATGTTGTGGTCACTTTTAAATTGTTGTCTTTAATTTTGAATTCAAATTACATTCAGATTATACAGTTCTATTCTGCTTATGTCAACACTTAATACTTATTGTGCTGGATGGATTACGGAACAGTTATAACAAGTATAAATAGTTTTGATTGAAAAGTGCGACTCAAGAAGTTCTTTTAACTGAATGGCCATTTTTTGATTAAAAAATCAACTCTTATTTAATGACGATGATAATTAGAATTATGGAATTACATTAAGTGGAAATTGGGTTTACTTTTAACCATTTAGGAAGCAAGTAGTGTTTCTTGTCTGACTTTGTGTCTTTTCTTATTTTCTGGAGGTCAGGTTGCCAAACTTTATCGTGATTCCAGTCTAGGAAACGTTGTGAATATTATAGTGACGCGTTTGATTGTCCTCACTGAAGATCAGGTAAGAGCTGTTGCACTGAGCTTTATACCTCTGAAGTACAGGTTACGTTATTGTGTAATATAGTGTTCATTCAATTATTGCTTGAAGTGGCTGCCTCTGAGTACAAAACCTATCATGTAATTTTCACTGCTTTAATCAAGATGAAGCAGTTCAAAGGAATATTCCTCGTGTATCATCTCAAAGATATCTTTTTTTACTTCAGGTGAATATTATTACAACTTTGGGGATGTCAGTTTTATTTTTAGATCTGTATTTTTATTTTTTTTTTTGTATTGACATAATGATTATTAAAGTTGGAGCGGAAAGAATGACAGTTCAGTAATACACAGCTGAACTTGGGGTCAGATTTTACAGAGATAAAATTTGGCAAGAAGAATTTATTCCTAGAAACCACTGCTTCTAATTATAGTCCCATTTTAGTTTTCAAAAGGCTTAACAACTGACCTTAGTAATTTGTTTGGAACATTTCTGGTATGCATGTTGTATTGCAGCCAAACTTGGAGATAAACCACCATGCAGACAAGTCCCTCGATAGCTTCTGTAAGTGGCAGAAATCCATTCTCTCCCACCAAAGTGATGGAAACACCATTCCAGAAAATGGGATTGCCCACCATGATAATGCGGTTCTTATTACTAGGTATGGTCATTATAAGTATTGTGTTTATTTTATTTCTGTAGTTTTCTTGTTCTTAGCATATGTATGTGTAGAGGCAAAGTAATATAATTGGTAGGTAACCTTAAAAGGAGGAAAATGAATAGATGGCTTGTCTTAAATGTGTCGGATTATTAAGTATAGATTAAGAATTTGGAAAAGTAAGATCTGCAAATCACTTGCTTCTGCTGTTATTTTCACTTCATAATTGCCAATGCAAAGTATTACGGTAGAAAAGATGGATCCTATTGAACATTTTATACTTTTATAATGGAAAATAATTCATAAGATTGCAGAGAACAAAACAGTTGGGAAAATGTTTTGTTGACCATATAAAATGTGTTTGTAAGAATTTCAAGCCAGTGTAATAGTATTTCTCTGAAAACAGGTTCTTGCAGATTCTGGCAATATGAGACTCTGCTTTGTAGCTGGTTTTATTTATTATGCTTAATTAAGATGAGAACTGACAGTTTAAATAGGTAGCTTCAAAGCCTGCATATGTGCCCATGTGTTTGCATCTGTTTCACTATTACTTTAATGAATTCAACAAAGCCTGCACTGTAATCTTGCAGTCCTGATAAACGTATTCATGTCTGTCCTTTGCAGTTGGGAATAGGCAACTCTATTAGGAGATAAGTTTCACTGTTGTTGTTCAAGGACACTGTTTACTCTTTTCTATTTTGTTTAAGTAGCAGCAGGTGCAGCAGCACGAACTTGGATGAGGATCTTTTTATTATAATTTCTGCTTTCCAGGACAAGTTCTGTACTGCTTTGTATATAATCTGTTTGTGGAGTCATTGCATTCACTGCAGAGAAAACTTAAGTAGTGATTTAAATAAATCGCTAAAATTTGCATAAAAGTAGTAAAAGTTGCCCTTTTTTTTTTTAGGAAGGTGGTGATTTTTGTTGCTTTTTTTTGCTTAAAGAACAAATCTTTATTTTTGAGAGGAAATAAAAGCTAATGAATCACTTGCATGTATTTTTGTATTCATATTTCAAATATAATTCTTATGTGTGGTCTTTAATACTTCATAGTAAAAATCAGAATGGTAAAATGATAGATTCAGATTGCTGCTAGAGTCCAAGAAGTTTAAAAAAATATTTAAGTCCAAGAAAAGTAAGTAGAGTGAAATTAAAAATAAAATACAATTACATCCCAAGGTCTTAATTTTTCCCCAAGGCTTTTGTTTATGCTGAGTTTTTTTGCATACAAGTAATTCCTTTGCTAGGACTGCTCACAGGTGAAATCAAATACACCTTTACAGCTGTGCTACACATCAAGATTTTACTGGTATAATTTAGGTGAGTGAAAAACTGTAATCTGTAGGTGGTATGATTGTGTCAGTTGAAGCCTCTCAATATACGTATGTAGAAGCTGCATTAGCAACACTATATTTTTACTGTTTGGACTGAGTAACCTGACATTTCATTGGTGGTGTTCTGGCTCCGCAAATCACAGTTATTTTCTTTCACTGTTGTGCCTTAGGATGTGTGGTCTGTACTGGCTTCCCTGTTCTGGTACAGTTTTCCCAGTGTGGTTATGAATGGTTCTGTGTTCCAGACAAAAGCTTAAGTCAGTGCTAAGTTACAGGCCTTTATCTGCAAGAGGAGCAAGTTTTCAGAGAACATGAATAATACCTATTGAAAATTATGGTTTTTCGTCAAAAAGCAGTAAATACTAAGGACCTTTTTTTTACTCTTCATTATGAAGGCTTAGTAATTGTATAAGTATGTAGCATGTGTATGATGTCTTTTAAAAAGCATGTAAGAATACTTCTGTAACTTTCCAATTTACTTCTAAGAAGTTTACACTTCTAAGTATATACCTATCTTTTAAATCAACAAAGTGCTTCAATGTTGTGTCTGCAGGCTAGTAATACCTACCTTTATAAAGTTCAGTTATATATGCTTTCAAAATAAAATGCTTGTATTAATTCATTTATCACAAAGTCTACACTAATCACTTTGACTGGATCAATCAGGCTTTTAGTGAAACTGATAGCTATTCCACCTTATACTAATAAAATGAATCAGCTTATCTGAGGAAAAGATACTTCTTTTTTAGATTGGAAGGAGTAAAGACAAATATGTATTAATATGAAGATGTAAATCCATTAATTTTAATATTTCTAAATGGATTACTGAAATGGTGATATACTTCTTTTCATTCTGTTTTGTATCTCTCACTTAAGGAACCACAGTTAAGGCACTGTATGTGAAAGAGAAGGATATAGCTATGGTACTTTAAACTTGTACTGCGCTAGAGAGGTCTTTAATAACCACTTGTACACAAAGGAGCTTGAACCTCTACTACCCAATGTTAAGATACTTTTTAGCCACTCTTAATAGTATTTTGAAAGCAATTTCCTGAATCTGTCCCACTGATGCTGCTCTGCTTTGTATGAAGTAATTACATTTTCATTGAATTTGACACTGGCACCGATTTTTGGTCACTGTGTACTTCTATTTTTATGAAAAGTAGGAAAGCTTCAGTTTAACATTATGAATAGTTTTGTGTTGATTAAACCCAGATATTTCAGTAAGGAGTTGATGTATTTGAAAGTATTACCTAGTCCTAGACAAGTATTTAAAGTTTGGAACTACACCAGTCTGTCTGAAAAGTGGGGCAAAGGTTTTAAGAAAAGGAGTCACTATCTTCAACCATGCAAATGAAGGCAGTACCTCAGCTTTTGTTAGCAATTCCTTCATGTTGCTTTCAAAGGTGGCACGCTCTGATGTGGAAAAACAGTATTAAGGGTGCTGATTCCCTAGGACTGTCTGCCCCTAAACAAGGTGTACGCTAAAACCAGGTAGTCTCACTGTCATGGGGATATCCCAGCTGATCTATTGATAAGTCCCATGGAGATGTTACCATGCCTACTAAGCCACCAGTCTTTGGACAAGAGCCTACCTGTGTTTGGTGTGCCTGGTGTATGGGCTTCTCTGTTGTGGTCCTGCAGCTACCCTGCAGTATGCAGGGTATGTATTTTACTAAGTGGGTAGGGAATTCTGGAAAACTTCTTTGCTAATTAAACATAAGGCAGGTAAGACCTTATATTGTGTAGTGCTCAGTCTTTGAAATTTCACCTACATTTTTTCTGTTGGAGAATATGTTAAAGTCCAATGTTTTATCTTGTAACTATCCAAATTGGGTTCCTGGGGACAAGTGAAAGTAGAATGCTAAGCAGACAGGTTTTATTATGAGGTTGATTAATGGTGTAATGCTGGTAAGACACTGTTGTCTTTTTTTCTTGAAGACTTTAGGTAAATCTAGTGAATCCTTAAATTTATTTCACAGTACAAAATAATAAAAATAGGAGGAAAACTGTTATGATTCTCTAATCTCAAATTCTTGGGGAAAAAAAAGGGTCACACTGTCAGATTTTTCATATTAAGATTGCATGTAAATTTTGAGTCTTGTGCATCCCTCCTCAGTAGAGGTATCTCTTTGCCTTTTTGAAGTTAGTTATTATTTGGTGATTTGTTTTTTTTAACCTTCCTTGGTAGCCTGCTTCCTCTTTTTGTTTCTTCAGAAACTCTAAAAAATAGAGTCTCCATAGATTACAAAACCACTAAACTTCAGAGGTACGGTGTACACTATTACTTTATTTTTACTTTTTTTTTTTAAGAACAGTTAAGCCGGTTTTCCTTCCGTTTCTATAAGTTGCTTCCTTCTCTTAATCTTAAAGATTCTAAAGTAGGAATTGTGGAATTCCTTACCAAGACCTTGGCTAACTATACGTTATGAACAGAACTATTCCTTGTCCTGTGTACCTGCATGGAAAGGTAAGGGTCAGAGGGCTGGATTCTAGGTTACATTTTGTAATAGGGATGGAGAAGATAAAAAAAAATTTAAAATGCCTATTTTTTTTCTTTAACACATTGAATTCTCTAGTACTACATTTCTGTGTAGCTCAAGATGGTTAGTTTGATTTCTCCAGGTACTAAATGGTTGTTTTTCCAAATTATGTGTGATTGACTGCGTTAACTTTGCAGCAATAAAGTATTTTGCGGCTGAGAGGGAAGATCTAGAACTATTATTCTGCCTCCTGGTGTGTTAGTAGATCAAGTAAAAAAGGCATACCAAACAGCCCAAAGAGAGGAAGGTTTCAGGGGAAAGTTGAAGTGTGTATCTGAAGGGACAGAATTTGATCCTAAAGGTACAGTTGTTTTAAACAGAGAAACATTTGAAACCTCACTTACTTAAGGAGACAGTACTTCTCAAAAATTGTTGAATTGTCATCTCTTGGTAGCATCATATACCATGAGTTTGTTTTACATTTTAGAAGAAAAACAAATTCACTATGCTTGACAAAAGCATTAAGATCTCTTTGCAGTTAGAGTGCTTTTATAGGAACATGTATGAGTTCCTTGCAAAAAACTTACTAGAAATAATTTTCAGACTGTAAGCCTGCATCCTTTTGTGTAGATACACTTCATGAAATTAATGACCTAAAATACCTTAAAATATAAAATTCTTTTACTTGGGTTGGAATCTACTTGAATGATGTTTATGAGCAGCTTACTGCTTTAGCAACAGTTTGTTCTACAGCTCCATTGAACTGATTCACTGTGTTGCAGGAATCTTTATTTGCTTGAATAAAGAATCAGAGCCATATGATGATTTTATTAAGTCATATACACCTTGATTTGCAGGTTAGACTGAGAGTAAAAATATTCAGTACCATAGATGTTCCAATTTTTCTATTTCTCAGGGTTTTAAATGGGCTAGTACATGTTAATATTGTAAGACGGTGAATGAGCTCTCTCATAATAGACTCTTACATTCTTTCCAGGTACAACTGTACTTGTAACTCAGTAAGTGAATGTATTGCTAAGTGGTGTGGTATGGCTTGTATTAGCATTAACATCAGTATTAGTGTGCAAAATGTCTTTAGCAACAGTACTGAAGCCCATATGGGAGGCATTAGCATTGTTACACAATTAGTGGATTTTTCAAGTCTTTCAAAGAGAGAATTTTTTTATAGAATTAGTTTATTTTATTGTATATGTGCAAGATTAATTTCACAATTTCAGTCAATTATACTCTCATTCATGTGCCCTTACAGGCAAGATATACTCACTTTCATTTGTCTGTGAGGTATGCATCCAATGTGCAGGCTAGTGCTGCCAGTTTTTCTGAGAGGATGGAGGTATATTTAAGATACATATAAGGTATATATGGTTACAGTTCTAAACTGTAAATTTTGTGATTTGTAATCTAAGAACTGCAATGTTTCTGGCATTGCAGTAGATACTTGAGAGGGGCAAAAAGTTTCTAGTTTCATATTGCATATCTGTGTAGAGCTGACCACAATTATGCCTTTCATTTTTTTAATAACATTAGGAGATTTTAGGCAGCCAGGGATGATTTGGTATTTGCATTGTCCGTATAGCAGTTGTAAAAGGGAATCTGTGTAATGGACATTGTTGCCCTTTTGTGTGTCAGTTGCCTATAGTTCGTAGTATACTTTTATTTTGTAATAAGTAAGATTTCCCCATCAGGTTCTGTACTAGTTAAGGCATTTGGTAGTGAGGTGGGGCCATCCATCCAGGACTTTGCACATTCCTTTCTTCCTGCAGGTCCAAAATTGTTATGCTCGTTTTCTGAGGCACTTTTTCACTTTTTTCTGGGCTTCTTAACTTGTTGCAAAGATTCCTCCTTTATACAAGTCACTCTCATGTTGGTCAGAGAGCACAATTTCCTAGTCTTGTCCAATAAATCTGTACATCCAAAGCATTTCTATTCCCATGAAGCCTTGTCTCCAATCCTCATCCTGTGACTTCTTCCTCTGTTGGGGAGAAGAACTCCTATTTTAAGAAATAATTCTGTGTCTAATTTTTGTGCAAAAATTGTAACAGTATTCCGTGACTTTGTTTCCTGGTGACCATATCGGTAAGATTACTTCTCTGAGGGAGAGGTTTGAAAAGCTGAGATGCATACATTGCCCTTAGTGTCTGTCTCTGCAGATATTTAAAATGCAAGGAGCCTGCTTTCCGAATAAGAGCATTAAGTTATTTGTTTTCAGGGAATTGAAGGGATATATGAGAGAAAAAAATGTATCTGCATATTCAAAATTATGTATTTGGGGGGAAAAAAGCAAACAAAATTGAAATGTTCTAGGACTCTGCTCTGCACATTTAGGAGAGTAAGGCATTTTATTTTGTTTGTACGGTGCTTCACAAAGTAGGAATATTTCTACCAGGTTTCTACACATGATATTATGTTCCTTATAGTCCTTGTTAGAGGCGTGCTACTGACCACTTGAATTAGTATGTTGCTAGATATGGCACCAGTGTCCCAGTTCTTATATTCTCACTCTTGTGTCAAAAACATTTTGAGGGTCTTTGCTATCTTAAGGCGTATTCTTCGGAATGGCTACCCCAAGACTGACAAAAAAGGAGTTGTGACTGTGACATACAGTGTAACAACTGTGAGCCTTTACAGCAGTGCATGGTCAGTGTGTAGATTATTCGCTTTAGATACAAGATTGCAAGCCCTACATCCTGCCCCCTGTAGGGGGAGGGAAACATACTCAGAGGTTTCAGTGGGTAATTATCCATATCCTGTATGTCTTTTGAGAGGTAAAAGGCTGTAGACTGTGAAATGATGTTAGAAAGTCAAGTTAGATGCCACAGGCAATAGAGAAGAATCTGAAGTAATTGAGAATAAATAAAATCTGTTGGCATATTTTGTAATTCTCCTCTCTGTGAAGTTATAAACTGTTTGAGTGGGTTTTTTTATTTCTCTTCCCCGCATTAACAGAATAAGGCCTGAAATGTTGTTCAGGTGTCTACTCCTGGCTGAGATTTCTTTTGTTTTGTTTTGTTTTTTGAGGGGGTAGATTAGGGTAAGTTATATCTTTAAAATTTATTCCTAGATTTTGTAGCTGAAAGGACCGAAGTAGGCTCTGTGGAATTTGAGGGAACTCAAGTGGAATAATAAAGTAGCTAGAATGTGGATCTGAAAAACTGCTTATTGCATGGCAAATATCAACCAGCACGTTATTTGCAGCTAATTAACAAGCACAACATGTGAGTGGAATGTTTTCTAATCAATAAAAAGGCTGTTATTTTTAATTTCTGATGCCATTAGTTGACTCTTAGTATACAGTTGGTTAGTTACAAGACGTGTATTCTGATTTAGTGTATAAAATTTGAGTCTGTGAGGGACGAAGGATGGAAAAGGTATAAGGTATACCCAGAGTTTGCCTAATCCATTCCAGATGGACAAAATGTGTTCAAAATGTGCTTTATTTAATATTGAATCCAGAAGAGTGACCAATGTCATGAAGTAAAGCTCAGACTTTCATGTTCTGAGTGCAGACTTGAAGTGTGAAAGCTCTTTTTTTTTTTTGGGGGGAGATTGATTGAAATACTTGATGCTAAATAAAAAGACAAGTAATATTCTCCTATCTCAACTGAAGACAGAAATTTTCAGTGTAGTCCCACAGACATATCTTAAGATGTGCTCTTTGAGCGGAACTGATTACATACCTGATGATTTTCTGAATTGGAAAACTTGAGAATATCTACCAGCACACAGCATTGGCAATGCAACTCATTAGTGCCCTCCGTTAAAGTCCTTCTCTAAATGAGGCAATGAAACTTTTAGTAATTAAAAATGCACTGGGATAAATCCATAAAATGCCAAACTACATATACTGTTGATAGTAATGAAATGTTAGTGCCTTTATTTTACAAAAAAACTTTTCCTTTTACATGCTAAACTTACTAGAGAAGAAAAAAATCAGTGAAAAATACTTTTATATGATCTATTTTTTCCCTTTTTTTTTTCCAGGCATTCACCTTCTGAGTTGCACAAAGGGTCATAAAACTATTCAAATTATAGTTTTTCCAGGAAATGTTTGGTGGTAATATTTCGGGATATCTGTTAGAACACTCAGTTGCTGCTTGGCCAGATATCTGAGGAAGGGCTTTCTAGCAGTTAGAAATGTCGTCTTTTGCCTTCTTTTTTCTATTAAGAACATATACTTGTTTAAAAATCTCTCATTTTTAATTTTTCTTAGTAGTCTGAGTAGAATTCTTGCATTCTTTCGTGTTTTTCCCTGCTCTTGTTTAAGTACAATATTGGGGCTGTTATTACTTTCATAACCTACAATGACTGATAGAATAATACATAGGCTAGTGAGCAGCTTTTGTTCCTCATTTTTAACAATCCAGAAAAGCATATTAGACCAGTTTTTTCCCTGGATTTTCACCAATTTTGATATTTGTCTGTGATCTATTACATGAATTCTGTCTCTCACCACACATGAATATATACTACCTTTTCATGTTTTCTTCTCATTTTAAACATCAGTCTGGACTATTTAGCTCAACTTTACAGCTACATTTTATTAGATTGGCTGAGTATGAGTACATAGGAGCATGAAGGGCATGATTATTTATGCTCTGAGGTCAATTGCAGCAGGCCCATTATTTCAGTAGGATCTGGATAAGATTTCAATTTGAGTTCATGGCTAGTTCATTTTAATTATGCAAATAGTCATGGAAAACCTAAACTGAGCACTGTCTGTTCAGTGCTACTTAATAACTTTTTGAAATATGTTGCAGCTTTAAGATGTGGAATAATGAAGTAAGATGCATGAATGTCTTAACCTTTTTTAAGTAAGGATGGTATTTTCTCTGAAGTTGTACCCATTTCAGAATTGAATTCGTGGCTTTTAGAAACATTGATTATGTGTAGAGATGGATCATTTGCTAACTAATTTTTAAGTGTATTCAGTGTGTTAAATCTACTTTCCAAAGTGATTAACACTGCTTACAGGTTATTATTTTTTTTGATGAGGGTTTTTTTTTCGCTTGATTGCTCTGTTAGTGAATTTACGGCAAAGAAGTGACACTTGAAAGGAAGTGTCTGAAAATTTTCCAGTCAAAGAGCAGATGTGAATAGGCAGGAGAAGAGGATATTGCAGAATCATCCCAAGTAAAGAAATAAATTGTTGTTTATGTCTGCAGTTGTAACTGTTCAGTTTCACTTTCATAATGTATAATGAAATGTAACTTAAAAGGCTATTAAAATTCTGACAGAACTGGATGACGGAAGTAAAATAAAAATTTGAAGTTAAAATTCCATACTTGAATGTTTTGTAATTGCCATAGTGGCCTGATCACTTGTACAAGGCTAATTGATACTGACATTGATTTTGAAATCAGATCTGCTAAACAGCATTAAACTCAAATGAAATCAAACTCTTTTGTTTTCAGCTCAAATACAAGTATTTTAATGAATAAGAAATTTGATGGAGAAAATAAGAAACCACATGTATTTATATGTGGTATATTCTGGATTCAGTTACTGCCTGTGTTGCATTCCTAGTTACTTTCTTGACTGAGACTTCTACTTTTCTAATGATACTGGTTTTACAGTCATTACTATATGAAGTGTAAGACATATGTTTTACAATCTTTATTATATGAAGTAAACACTGGTAAATAAGTTTTCTGCAATACAAACACTGAGATAATATTGAGAACTAACTGAAATTCTGGTGAAATTATGTATTTTGTCACAGCCTGTGCTTAGAGTAGTGGTCTGGCAAACTGTAAATATGAAATTGTAAACACATTTAGTGAGTAGCAAGTCTTGTGTAGATTTGTTCTTTCATACTCTGTATTCCAGTTCCTCTCCAGAAGGAAATGGGAGACCTGGTTGCCTGGGACATGGAGAAGGCTGAGGTACTCAGTGAGTTTTTTTCCACTGTCTTTACCGGCAAGTACTTCATCTACTTTGCCTAAGTTGCAGATGGCAAAGGCGGGTACTAGGAGAATATGTGATCACCAGCTGTAGAAGAAGATCAGGTTCAAGACCTGAAGGTGCATAAGTCCATGGGACCTGGTGACATGTATCCAATGGTCCTGAGGGAACTGGTGGAGAAAGCAGCTAAACCACTATTTATCACATTTGAGAAGTCGTGACAGTCTGGTGAAGTTCTCAGTGACTGGAAAAGGGGAAACACAACCCCCATTTTTAAAAAGGGTGAAGGGAAAGATTTAGAGAACTAGAGGCCAGTCAGTCTCATCTCTGGGCCCAGCAAAATCATGGAGAAAGTGCTTCTGGAAACTATGCTAAGGCACATGGAAAATAAAGAGGTCATTGATGACAGCCAGTATGACTTCATGAAGGGCAAATCATGCCTGACCTGTATGGTGGCCTTGTATGACGGGGTTATAATTTTGATAGATAAGGAAAGAGCAACTCACGTAATTTATTGGATTTGTGCAAAGCATTTGGTACTGTCCTACATGACATCCTTGTCTCTAAATTGGGGAGACATGGATTTGATGGATGGACCAGCTGGTGGATAAGGAATTGACCAGTTAGTTGCACTCAAAGAATTGCAGTCAACAGTTAATCGTCCAGGGGGAGAGCAGGGACAAGTGGCATTCCTCAGGGGTTGGTATTGGGACTGAGGCTGTTTAATATCTCTGTCAGGGAAATGGACTGTGAGATTGAATGTACCCTCAGCACATTTTCTTGAAATACCAAGCTGTATGGCGCTGGAGGGAAAGGATGCCATCCAGTGGGACCTTGATAGACTTGAGAGGTGGGCCTCTGGGAACCTCATGAAGTTCAACAAGACCAAGTGCAAGGTCCTGCACCTGGGTCAGGGCAATTCCAAACCTGGATACAGGCTGATTTTCCTCTATTCTGGGCCCCTCAGTTCAGGAAAGATGTTGAGGTGCTGGAGCAGGTGCAGAGAAGGGCAACAAGGCTGGTGAAGGGACTTGAACACAAGTCCTATGAGGAGAGGCTGAGGGAGCTGGGGTTGTTTAGCCTTGAGAAGAGAAGGCTCAGGGGAGACCTCATCACTTTCTACAACTACCTGAGAGGAGGTTGTAGCCAGGTGGGTGTTGGTCTCTTCTCCCAGGCAATCAGCAGCAGGACAAGAGGGCATGGCCTTAAGCTGTGCCAGGGGAGGTTTAGGTTAGATATTAGAAAGGAATTCTTTACAGAGAGGGTAATCAGCCATTGGAATGGGCTGCCCAGGGAAGTGGTGGATTCTCCGTCCCTGGAGGTTTTTAAGATGAGGCTGGACGTGGCACTTAGTGCCATGGTCTAGCAACTGTGGTGGTAGTGGATCAAGGGTTGGGCTTGATGATCTCAGAGGTCCTTTCCAACCCATCTGATTCTATGATTCTATGATTCTATTTCTTCTCTTTTTGGGACCAGATTATCTTTGTAGGTCTTTTCAAACTGAAATATTTTATTCTCAATTGTTTATTGAAGGTTTCAGTTGAAATAATTTATTCAGGCAAGCACTGAATGTACCAAGTGTTTTAACGTGGAAGGATGTAGTGGTGAACTTGCATCCTTTCAGAGAGAGAAGAGGTATTTCTTTCCAGTATGTATTTACCTGCCTTAAGATTAAGATTTCCTTTAGTACCACAGTATGAAATCATGGATTTTTGTTGGTAGCACAGTGCAGTGAAATACATTGCATTCTAGTTGCGGCAAAATCATTATTTGTTACGTGGCGGTTTTATTTTGGTAAATTAGATATGTCTTTTTATGTGTAATGGAGAAATTACAATTGTTCTGACCATCAGAACAATCAGAAACATATTAAAACATTTAGCTGTTAAGTATTAGACACATTATACAGTGCAGCTGCTTTGGCTGTAAAAGAAGATTTTAATCTTCCTCTGCCGCATCCAAAAGGCTTTTCTGCCATGAGAATAATTTATAATTATAATACATAATTTTATCATCCTGTGACCTCTATACATTTAACTTCTCTTTAAGTGGTTCTGTTCAGTGAGTTATCTGGAAGAGTATTTACAATGGCTACAGTCCTATATTTTGATCTATAAATCAAACTCTAATGCTTATGCCAAGTGCCTTAAATATTAACTTGGCTGTGCACACTTTTTTATATATATATATACACACACACACACATATACGTGCATATATATATATATATATATATATATATACATACACACACATATATATATAAACTAACCCTGCATGAGTATATCGTATTGAAGGGTTTAGGCTATATAGAGGGCACTGTACCTTCTTTTTGCTTACAGGTGATAACAACTAGATTTAGTGTATGGGAGGGAGGGGAAGGAAGACATGAACATTTTGTGTGTGTGCATGCATGGGGAACAACACCGAAAACCTCTTTTTCCTTCCGTACTTTAAAGCCAACAAACCCCTGCAGATTCCTCAGCCTGGATCACTCTTGAAACAAAACGTAGTGCTTAAGACTTCTTTTACAATGTCATAATGTTACTTTTAAAATTATTTTTCCCAACTTTGCATGCTTTTTTTCCCCTACCATGCTCATGTTGTGACTTGAGTTCGTGTTATATGATTTTTGTAGAACGAGGAAGGAAAATAAGAATGTTAGTCGTATTTTCTTTAAGCCTGTAAATTTATTTCTGCTACTTCAGTGATGTTATTTATAGCTGTGCTTTCTTCTGGTTGAGGTCACTATTACTGATCTACTTGTATCTTGCCAATAATGTATGCCATAAGCTTTTCCGTCATCCTTGAGATTCAGATGCATCCTTTACTCACTTGCTGCTTGTTAAAGAGAGTCTTCTTCCATTCAAATCTTGAATCACTTTTTCCCCGAGTATCTGGTGTAGCTGTGTGGAAGTATTTTCTGTGAGGTAGTCTGGAGCAGTGTTTTGTGGGACTGGTGATACAGTTGTGTTTTAGTGTCCTGTTACTAAAATCACCTCATCTGTAGAAATAGAATTGCTCTATTGTTAAACAGCTTTTTGGAATCAAAGACCCATAGCACTGTAAAATAAATGTGTACTTGGGAATTTTTTTTAAGTCTAGAGACAGTAGATATGTAATAAAAACAAACAAGACTGAAGGGTTCATCAAGGCCCTTTTGACTAAGAGTTTAGTTCCTGTGCTACTCTGTAGTCTTGTGGAAGATTTGGCAGTGAGAAATCATGCTCAACTGTGAAGGATTTTTCTAATTTAAAATTCTTTTAATCTCCATAGGGTACTTCATTAAGGAATTTCAACTTCTCTGTTTGTAGACCATAGTCTTCAGCTTGGAAGTACTGGTGTCCTTGATTGCACATAGTTAGAAACTTGTAGTCTGTAAAGTGTGTTCAGAGGCTCAGAGGGAAAACTTTTTTATACTTAATATGACAATGTACAGTCCTCATTGTAAGTCCTCCTTCATGTAAGTAAATGAATTTTGTATTTTACACAGTGGTAAATATATTTGATGTTTGTAAATGGCAAGGATATGTTGGAATTTATCAGTGTGTGTTTTCAGAGACAAGACACGTCGATAATCAGTTTGAGATAACCTATATCTCCAGATTATCTTTTAGCATTGCTTTTTCAGTGTGTGTAGTTTCTTCTAGCTCACAATAAAATACTTTATTTCTGGAATTAGCATTTCCATTGTATCAAATATGGTGATTTTTGTAGGTAAACTACTTTGTAAGATGTTAGATTAAAAACTGGTTACAAATTAAAAGAGTATAATAAAAAAGATTTTGTGTCTGATAACACAGTATCAAAGGTACGATTATACATTATGTGGCAGTTTAATGTTTTTGGGAGAAGGGGATTATAAATACATAACAGAGCAAAGCGCATGACTATCTCATATAAATAAGGCAATGTCATACATTACCCCTTGTCCTATCACAACAAGCCCTTGTAAAAAAACCCTCTCCACCTTTCTTCTTTCAGAGGGCCAAACCTCTCTTCTCTTACCCTGCTAGCTATTTTCTTTTAACATCTCTTACGTAATTGGTATAAAGAGTTTTTCTTGTTTGTAACTAAACTTATTAAAAAAAAACCAAACTTCTTCACTGCTACTTGCCCTTATAGCTGAAAGATCTGAAAGAGCAGTAGTTTAGTCAAAATTACCAAATGGATAGCAGTATGCTAAGGAAGGCCTTGCCTTAATTTCTAGAGCCTGTTTTACCATGTGTACTGTGGTAGCTTTGCTTAAGAATATTTCCATACCTGACACGGACCACAAGACGAGGATAGCAAAGTGCTTCCCACTTAAGTGAAGTTCAGGTTTGTAACCACCTGAGGAATCTGAATATACATAAGTCTATGGGACCCAGATGAGAAGCATCCTGGAGTCCTGAGGAAGCTGACCAGTCATGCCAATTGGATGAAGAACCTCCTGGGTGGAAAAAGATCCCACCTGACCAACGTAGTGGCCTTCTGTAAGGGAGTGACTACATCAGTGGATAAGGGAAGAGCTACAGCTGTTATTCACCTGGACTTCTGTAAAGCCTTTGACACAGTCCTGTACCATATCCTTCTCTCTTAATTGGAGAGTGATGGATTTGATGGGTGTACTGTTATGTGGATTAGGAATTGGTTGGATGGTTGCATCTAGAGGGTAGTGGTCAAGGGCTCATTGACAAGTGATGTCCCTCAGGAGTCCGTATTGGGATCAGTGTTATTTAATGTCTTCAACAAGGACACAGAGGAATTGAGTGCACCCTTAGCAAGTTTGCAAGTGACACTAAGCTGACTGGTGTGGTTGACACTCCTGAAGGATGGGATGCCATCCAGAGGGACCTGCACGAGCCTGAGAAGTGGACCCATTTGAACATCAGGAGGTCCAACAAAGCCAACTGTGAAGTGCTGCACCTGAGTCAGGGCAACTCTGGTATCAACACAGGCTGGCAAATGAAGGGACTGAGAGCAGCTGTTGAGAAGGACTTCTGGGTGGATGAAAAGCTGGACATGACCTGTCAGTGTGCACTTCCAATGCAGAAAGCCAAACCTCCCCTGTGATGAAAGGCTGAGAGAGGTTGTTCATCCTGGTGAAGAGAACTGGTCAATGAGTCTATATTGCATCCTCTAGTATCTAAAAGAAAGGCCTGTAGGCCTCTAGGGAGCTGTAGAGGAACTTTTACAAGAGCTTGTAGTGACAGGACAGAGGGGAATAATTTTAAACTGAAAGAGTAGATTTAAATTCGATACACAGAAGAAATTCTTTATTATGTGGTGAGCTCCCAGAACAGATTGCCCAGAGAAGTTGAAGGTACTCCATCCATGGAGGTGTTCAAGGCCAGTTTACACTCTGAGAAAATTGATGTAGTGGTGGGCGTCCCTGCCCATGGTGGCAGAGTTGGAACTAGATGGTCATTGAAGTCCCTTCCAACCCATACAATTCTATATGGTCTTTGACCCAGGGATCGGTGTTCACTGTGAACACTGGATGATTGCTTGGGATGCATGTGGCTCTGAGTAGAGATACACAGTTGCTAGTGCCCTGGGTCCTAGGAATAGTCTCCAGAAACAGTTATAATCCCCTATAGCAAAGATTGACAACACTATGAGAACGAAGCTGGTATCTACTGTGCTTCAGAACTTATACTGATGTGCCGTGCTTTGCCATACTTCTTTCAGCTTCCTAAATTCTTACAGCCTTGATTTTGAGAATGAGGGGAAAATGGTGTGTGTGAATGTTTGTGTGAAGCAGGGAAATTATGTGATGTCAGGACAGAGCAGAAGTCCATAATCATATTAGTAGTATTATTTTTATGCAAATGTGCATTTGGATAATGTACCTTGAAAAATTTGATCTGTTGGTAAGTAATTTATTCAATCCCCCAAAATCTCTTACTGTTTTCCAAATGCCCTTTTGCTCTGAGTATGTCACAGCATATATTGTTGTTGGGAATGATGTCAGTTTTATATGCTGAAATCAAGCTTGAGAAATTCTTGTTTTTTAGTAGTATAGACTCATTGAACACTATATGAGACATAATTTTATAGTTGCTTTCAAATCAAAATCTTGATGATCTCCTACTCCATGGATCTATTTTTTCCAAATAGTTACCAAGTAATTTCCTGTTACATGTGATGAGGTTAAATCCCAGACTACCAGCTCATGACTGCTTCATATTTCCAACTACAGCTTTTTGGACAAAACTGTAGAAACAGACTCAGATATTTCTGAAGTTTTGCTTTCCACAGATCAATTTTTTTAATTTTTTTTTTTCATAGCCATCACAAAACTGCAGTTGATTATACTTGAGTAGATTATCACATTTGTGTATTTGAATGTGTTTTCCCACTAAAATAATAAAACACAAGCAAGGCTGAGCTATTTGAAAACTGTAGTGAGGGAGCTGAAAGACTTGAAATGGAACACTATGTAAGTACTATAATAGCCTTCATACAGCTTTGAAGTTTTGCAGGGATCTCAGTAAGACAGTTTGCTGTTGTTTTACTGTGCTATATTTCAGAATAAATTTTAAACAAAATTTAAGATATACCCATGCCTTTTAGACAGACATCGACAGTGCAGTTTTTGCTCCATTTTTAGTACTTTTCACTGACAAGATTTCAGGTGTGTATTGTACATTTAGCAATATATAAAGGGCACAGCAGAAATTGGTTCACAAACATCCAGAACTAATCACTTGTGTTCTACAATTTAAGTTAAAAATTTTGCAATCTGTAGATAAATAATGTTCTCCTGTATTTGACAAAGAGTAAGACACAGAACACACTTAGGGGTTACATACTTTCCTTTGACCATTGCACACATTTCTAGAAGTAGTTAATGTTGCTGCAAAAATATGCTTTCATATGTTGCAGGTTGATTATCAACAAGTTTGTTAACCCAAGAGTCAAATAAATCAAGAGTATCTTCTGTAACTGGTTCTTTATGTCTTTACTTTTTAATATTTTGTCCTCCAACATAGTTATACCCAACACCAGAATCTTATCAGACGGAAAAAAAAAAGGTATAATTTGATGTTTCATTTGAGCATCTTCATGTTTCTGTGTCCAACTATGAGGGATTTTAAAGAGGCAGAATATTCACAAAGTGACATCCTCCCTTTGGAAACTAGAGCTTTTAAATTACTTGGAAATAGAGGCATCAGAAATATTCAGGAATATTTTAGGTCTAAGTATTAATTCAGCTAAAACACTGGCCCACTCTTGTAGGAAGATAGAATTGCCATCATATAAATTGCAGTAACATTTCAAACTAAAAGGCTTTACATTTTCAGTAGGGGATAGAAAGCTCTTAAATATTGGCTAAAGATTTCTTTTCTTTTTCATGATAAAAATATGATTTGCTGGTTTTATTATAATTAAGTTATGGACTTAGTAGATGGCACTCTTCCCTCTGAGTCACCAAGGTGTCTACAAGGTGTCTGTATTCAAGGTTCTCTTTTTTAGATACAGTATGGAATTTATCCTGACTCCCTCTGCTTATTAGAACACAAGTATCAGTTGCCATATTCTGGCATAATTTCTGCTTAACTATTACATTCTTGCTTGTCTCAATCTTTGCTGCTGCTACTGGATAATATTTGTTTCTATGTACTGGTGTGTGTGTTAGTATTAAAATTGTGGTAATACCCCATCATACATACATTCTTCCACCCTTCACTCATCACCTTGTACATAACAGGGCGAGACTGCCAAATCTTCACTCGCCTAAGTCAGTCATACGAGTTCAATAGAGCTATTTTCACCCCAAGGTTAAAATTCCCTGTGTAAAACTTAGGAACCAGTTATCTTTCAGTAAATTTTATGTGAGTCTTTGAGGCATGCAGTTATATTGATCCTCTGTGCTTGTAGTGGAGGATCTTTTGCTATGGGTTTTTACCTGCTAAAAGGTCTGATTCTGCTGCTACAGACATAAATGTAAATAACAAGTAAACAATTTAAATATAAAATGCAGTCTTTAAATACATGCTTTTCACATCTATGGTATTGAAATTTTACTGCCAGTGTGCTTGGGTCATATGAAGTTACAATCTTATATATTTGACTGTTGGTACCTTTGTCCATGCCATGCCGCAGATGTCAGTGTTCTGAACCCACAGCAACAAGGAAAACTGGGTTTCACTATCTCTTCATTATCCTCTCTACTTATGCCAAAGACACTGAACTTTTATATCATCTACAGACTTATACACCATGGGCTTTTTCTTTTAGCCTTTTATGTAGCAGATTAGGGTAATCCCGATTTTCCTGGTTTTGTGTAGCATTTCTTTTTCTTTTTTTCTTCTTTCTTTTTTCTTTTTTAGAGGACATAAAGTAGGAAAGACCATCATAAGCTTTATATGCTATTCATTCAAGAGCTTCCTCAAAGCAGAAAAGATGCTATATGCTTATGTATTTATGCTTTGAAGGCATCTTCTGCTATTCCTCATGGATTTAGTTTTACTCTTTAGGAATTAGAGTTTTTCTTTCTCTTTGAGATCTGGTAAAATGAAAAGATAAATCCTCTTCAGCCTCACAAACAGAATGTTATTTGCAACTGAGGTGTGTTTCTGTGATGTTTTGTTACTGATAACTGTCATATATCCTTAGCCAGCAACCTAGAGCTGGTTTAGTAAAAGCCATCAGTTATCGGTGCCCTTAGGGCTGGTAATTTGTTATATGGTGAAAAGCACTGAATCAAATTTCTTTCTGTGGTGACTTTTGAAAGCACAATAATTATTTCATGTCCTTTGCTGTTTTAATGCTCTTTTAATGCACTACCAGTCACAACTTCTGTTTTTCTCCAGCCTGGATGTCAGAAAGACCTATCTTTCTGATTAGATTACATTTTTAGATTAGATTACTAGATTTTTATATTTCTAGATTATAAATTTCTAGATTCCTGCCTGCCCACCTCCACGTTCCCCACCAAAACAGTCTTCACATGACTTAAAATAATTAATAGTTAACTACTTGCTCTTTTGCCCAAGCCTTAACTTGTGCAGATTATCCTGAAAATATGCCCACGTTTTAGGTCCATGATAATTTTGAATGAGTACCTACACAAGTATTTAGAGTGTTAGACTGCACTCTGAGTCTTTGTCTGTGTTGTATGCAGCTTGATGGGAAGATGCACTTGTGTCCTAGGTGCTGCAGAAAAAGGATGTTTCTACATGTGTGCACTTTACCAGTATACTTTTAATGAGCAATCATTGTGATTTTTATAATTTATTTTTATAAATAAATATATTTATATATTTATAATTTATATTTATAATTTTATAAAATAGTTAATATTCAAGACATATCTCTGTTTATATCACTATTGTAATTAATGTTTCTCCAAGTAGAAGAATAGATATGTACACATGACAAAAGTTAAGTGACTGACTTTTTTTAGCAATCAAACTGCATGAACGTATTAATGACCTTGGATAGCTGAGTTTTATATCAGTTTTAGAGGGATGACTGGAAACACTTGCTTTGGCACTACAGGTGCTGAAGCTGGTCTGTGGATAAATGGTGAAACTTTTTTCCCCTTTAAAAGCAAGTTATCATTACTTCTTAGGAATAACTGTTTCAATAAAAAATACTTAAAAATCCAGAAATTAAGAAAACCTGAAATGTTGCATTGATTCAAGTCAAATGTTTATTTAATTTTTTTCTGAAAAAGGAATCAAAAATCAAGAAGTGATTTACAAAACACTAAGATAATTTCTGATCTGTTGTTTTTTTTAAAAAAAATCTAAATATTGGTAGTAAGATTTTTCTGTTTTGCAGTTAAATGTAATTTTGGTAGTCCAGAATTTACGTAACTCTACTAGTTACTCACTCAAGAATGGTAAAACCTAGGAACTTTAAGTAATGGCTTTAGATTCAGTATAACGCTAACTAGAGTGTCAAATCATGATCTTCATCTATGGAGAAGGAAGAATATTTAGATTATGTAACTAAAATACTTTTTCATGTGTTTAGATTCTTTCCAAAGTTGAGATGTAGTTCTTAAATGACTTACAGTTTTATGTTTTGATTTTTTTAGGAGCATGTTGACCTACATGATGTTTGTGGGAGGACTCCTACATCTATATAGATGTCAGATATAGACATCTGACATGTCAGAAAAATATAAGAGTATGAGTAATAGTTTTGACATATAAGCAACTTACTAGGAAGTACCAGCAAGATAATACAAGTTAGCTTAGCCCTGTTTTGTCACACATGAAGCTGACTCTTTCATTGTCAATAAGTTCACAGTTGTGCAGTTATGATCTTGAAGAAGATACCTTAATGTCAGAACAAGAAGGATAGAAACTACCAAAATTCATTATTTCTTTTCTATACGGCCACTTATAAATCTTTATTTTAAGTTAGCTTTGTACTAAGTTGCTGAAGGAATGATACTTCATGACTGTCTAATACAGCTGTTTGAGTTGAATTTATGATACTATATTAGGGCATCAGGTGTAAATTATTGAAGTTAGTATTTTAGTTATTTCTGAACATTTTGTTCAGGTTGTGTTCTGTAAACTTTGGAACTTGTATTTTTTAGAGTTGATAACATTCAGCTTCAAATGAATGTGATTTTTTTTAGACCTTTTAAAATGGCTCTTTGGATAGCACTGAGGTTGCATTTGGATTGCCTTCACACTGCTTCAGCCAGACCCATGTAAATCTCTCATTTATTACACTCAGCAGCTTGAAAAAGGGAGTGCTAAGTGATTGGATAAATAGGCAGGAAGAGGTACAGGCAGTTCCTTAGCTTGCACATTAATTTAGCTGTAATGAAAGGTATTTGCTTATATTGTTATTTTAGGACAGTTAGTCCTGTTTAAAAATTGCAAGGTCACAAGTAATGCTGACAAATGTTCATTGTCCAGATTCTTGCAGAAGAAATTACTACCCTGTGAGCTCTTTCAACAACCTGCTGAATCAGAGCGAAATGCATTATGCAATTATGAACAGTGTGTTTGGAATCACTACAGAACAGGAAATTGTACTCCAAACTCTAGCAAAACCAAGGAATTTTTTCAGATATCTGAAATGCAATCTGTTAGGCCATGGAAGTGTTTATGGGTCTTTGACCAACATTGGTTCTGAAGCTATTCCATTTTAGTCATATTTTGGCTAAGATTGTTAATTATTTAGTGGTTAAAAAAGCAAGCATAAAACAATAGCAATAGTAGGAGATGCAATTGATCAGGAGAATTGTGATGTTTTGCAGTTCTATTTTGGTTATGTCTTGAGTCAATTAAACAGATTGTTTGTCAGTTCAAAAAACTTTGTTCCTGTATGTGACCCTTCTTGAAAATGGCATTCTAAATTCTGTGGTGCTATGCTAGAGGTAGTAACTGCACTGAAACACCTGGCACTTCTTTATAGTCTTTGCACTGCTGAATTTGCCATCTTTTTCTGCATTACTGGAAGGAAGCTCTTCTTCTGTGCATTCTCTTAAGTAGCTCTAGAACTTTAAAAGATTTATACATCTTAATTTTTTTTTTTTAAATTTTTAAATAATAGAAGTAAATATTTAATTCAGACTTTTTGCTTTAGGCCTTTCAGGTTAGAATCATAGAATCATAGAATTGTTAATGTTGAAAGAGACCTTTTAAGATCATAATGTCCAACTGTCAACCCCACTCCATCGCCATGTTCAGCATTAAACTATGTCCTCCAGTGCCGTACCTACATGTTTTTTGAACACTTCCAGAATGGTGATTCCACCACTTTCCTGGGCAGTCTGTTTCAATGCTTTACAACCCATTCTGTGAAAAACCTTTTTCTAATATCTAATCCAAACCTCCCGTAGCGGAGCATGAGGCCATTTCCTCTCATCCTGTCACTCGTTACGTGGGAAAAGTGTCTGACACCCACCTAGCTACAACATCCTTTCAGGTACTTGTAGAGAGCAGTAACCTCTACCCTGAGCCTCCTTTTTCCAGGTCTCTCAGCCACTCCTCACAGGACTTGTGCTCCAGACCCTTCACCAGCTCCATTGCACTTCTCTGGACATGCTCCAGCACCTCAATATCCTTCTTTTAGTGAGTAAACAAAAACTAAACAGAGGACTTGAGGTGTGGCCTCACCAGTGCCAAGTACAAGAGGACAATCACTGCCCTGGTCCTGCTGGCCACAGTATTTTTGTTCCAAGCCAGGATACCCTTGGCCGTCTTGGTCACCTGGGCACTGCTGGCTTGTGTTCAGTCACTGTTGACCAGCACCCCCATGTCCTTTTCCACTGGGCAGCTTCCCAGCTACTCTTCCCCCAGCCTGTAGTGCTGCCTGGGTTGTTGTGACCTAAGTGCAGAACTTGGAATTTTGCCATGTTGAACCTCATACAATTGGCCTCAGCCCATGGATCCAGCCTGTCCAGATCCCTTTGCACAGCCTCCCTACCCTCCAGCAGATCGACACTCCCACCCAACTTAGTGTTGTCTGTGAACTTGCTGATGATGCATTTGCTCCCCTTATCCGGATCATCAATAAAGATATTAAACATGACTGGCACCAACACTGAGCCCTGAGGAACACCACTTGTGTTTTTCCAGGTTCTTTCAACCAAAAGTGGGAATTTGATTAAAGTATTTACATTTGTATATGACTTGTATTTATTGAATAAAGCCATGCTTAACAATAATAGAAACACTAAAGTAACTAAAACTGAACAAATTAGAACCAGACTATTTTGTACAACAGAAATTACAGTTAATACATTTAAAAAAAAAAAAAAAGGTAAAATGCTGGTATTTCTTGCATGTTATCCAACCTCTTTCCAAGCATCCTTACTTTATTAAGCTTTTATATTGACCCTTCCTTTTCTGTATAATTTGAGTAGAAGTTTAGTGTTTCAATTCAATAACTTTACATAGGTTGAAGTAATAATTAAAAAAGTAATAATTTTGTGATCTTAAAACAATGACATTCTCCCTGTTTTTCAGCCACAATTAAGAGAAGTATTTTAGTGAATGTTGATTTTTCCTGTTTGAAGTTTTATGACATTTACTTGCAATTATTTATAATGGTTTAACTACATTAATTGCCAAAACTTCCTGAGCCAAAAAGAAATAAGGCATACTTATTTTTCTTCCAGCTTGAACTTCCTGGATTTCTTAGAGTGAGTGTTTTAGGTTGTTGTGTTGGCATCACAGAAGAGAATGTGCTTTACAGAACAATGTCAGGCACTTAAAGTTTAACAGTCAACTAATTGGGGAATGAAATTCAAGAGTTTTCATGTGTAGTTGTTACTAAGATGTAAGAACTGTTCGAACTCCGGGCAGGGGTGGGGGGAAGAGACTTTCCCTCCGTTTTCTATATTGGTGGAAAATTTAGTCTACGGTAACTGTCTCTAATGACGCTTCCATTTTGAGCACGTAATTTACTTTCCAATGAGTATTCTGGAGAGTTGTATTAAAATGTAATTTATTCCTCCATGATTATTCATTAAACCATTTGAAGATTTTTAGATAACACCTACTTAGAAGCTATGGGCTGTAGCTTGAGACCTCCGGAGGTCTTCAGTCCGATATTATCCCCTAAGCAGGGGGAATCAAACCAAGTTGCACAAGGCTTTATCCAGTTAAATCTTGTAAAACCTGTTTGGGCAAACCACTTTACTGCTTGACTGCTCTCATGGGGACAAAGGTTGTCTTTATAACCAGTCAAAATTTCTGCTCAGCATTTAAAATTCTGTAAAACCTGAGGGAATAATTATTTTAATAGTCCCATGCTAATACATGTTATGTGATGAAAAATAAAATGTAAGTTCAAATCAGTTTTAATATGAAGAAGTATTTTGTCAGTTAAAAAAAAATGAAATTTTTCTTTCACAACATTTATAGAGGTAACCAAACTAGTTTTGGAATTATAACTGTGTTTTCAGAAAAGAAAAAAGTGGGTAAATGCTTTGTGGGCTTAATAAATATAATTAAGAGGAATTTGTTTACCCACTTCAAGATAGGTTAGTTTACAAGACTAGTTTACAAAGTTAAGACTTGAATAATGTGTGGAGGTTTAAACTTAAGGAATCAATGAGAAATTGCTTTTGACAATCAGGTAGTTTTAATGTGGAATTAATAGCTTAGTTTGAAGAATTCATACGTGGAAAAAGGAGTCTTGTTTGCAAGACAGATCACTGTTACTGCAGCCCATTTTCTTTCCTAGCTAGTACTGAGTCTTCAGTGATTTTTTTTTTTTTGACAGAAGTAATAAAATAAATTGCACCAGTTCCACTCCTAATGTTCTTTGAGGTATGGGGAAGTATGTGTTCCTGCAGACAGTCTGGATAGATACAGTTGCCTAATCCTAACTTGTATAAAGTAAGAGTAATGTAGTTTATGAAGAGCCACTGCTGTAAAATAAGCTAGTGTTCTCATGGTATTCAGCCATTTGTTCACAACAGTTAGTTGCTGTTGTCATTAAAATGATTTGTAAAAATTAAACTAGACAGAAAATTATAATGTATGCCACTCAGACTTACTTGTCTTGAATAGAGCAAGTATTTCTTCCTGGTTATTACTGCATGGAGAAGAAGATGAAACAAAGATTTATGTGCAGTTCTGAATTGTGTGCATGGGTTCTACTTTTTGGTAGAGACTTCAAAGATCCATGTAAGGTGCATCTATTCCATTTGCCAGCACATTTAAAATACCAGAAAACCAAAATAAGTTCCTTTTGGTCTTAACGTGACAGGTTGATGTGCTCTTACAAACTCAGACTAAATCTCAGAAATGTTTTTCCTCTAGTAGATTTAATCTGTGTACTTCTTTTAAACTAATCCTTTTTGTTAGAATTCTCAGTCATTGCTTCTGCCACCGTTTCATTCTGTCACTCTATGCATTTCTTTTCCTTTTAGTTCATAAGTATTCTACTAAGTTTGTTAGCTTCAAAACTTGTTAGCTGTAGAACACAGCAGCAGCCTGTTTGATGGAATTTATGCATGTCATCTAGAGAACTACCGCAGATATCCAGCACTCAATTGATGTTGTATTGCTTCCTAAGCATTGGCACTCAAATTATTTGTTGACGTTTCTTGAACAGGAGAAATCCTTTATTGTAACTTATTGTAACACATGCTTATAGAAGAAAGCACTAAACTTGTAAAATATATTGCTTTGGGTTTCCTGTTAAAACAAAAAACTCTTTTTATTCTCGTCAGGGTTAAAAATCATTTGGATGGAGTTACTGTTTTCATTTTTGATCTTAAAAATAAGTCAGAAAATAAATTTTCTTCCATTGACTGAAGAAGGTTTTAATTACTGCATTAAACTGCTGAAGTTTAGCTCTTTGTGTAAATACAACTTTGTGATCATCCAAATGCTTTGTGATTCTTTAATTTGGCCCAAGCACAGGGTTTACTGTTCTCATCATCTTCAAGAAAAATATGTTTTAATAGTACATGCTTAGGAGTTTCAATCTTTTTCTCAGAAGTTTTGTAGAAGTATCAACCAGAAGTAGCATTAAAAAATCACAGCTTTTTTTCTGTTCTGGTTCTATTATAGGATAATACTGTTTTTCGGAGAAGATTTAGGCTGCATGCTAAATATACATTGTTAATCCAGCAAATGAAATATTAATGATTATTGGGAGAAGAATAAAGAACCTTATTATGCCATTGAGTAAACTGGGCATGGCACGCCTAAGTCTTGAATAGTTTGTATCATTCTGGCCTTATCTCAAAAGGTTTTAGGAGAATTGGAAAAGAGAAGCAAAGATAACCAAAAACTTGGACAAGAATAACTGGGACTTTCTTTACAAGGGTTGACTAAGTTGAGAACTCTCTTGCTTGGGGACATCAACTTTTGGAAGAGTCAAATTAGGGACAATACTACAGTGATTTAAACAGTTACAAGATTGTATGGGGGCTATAGGTAAGGAACAATCATTCATTGCATCTTTCAGTACAAGAACTAGAGGCTGCCCAGTAAACTTAGAGAAGACTCAAAACAAGAAGAAGGGAGGCAGCCCTTTTTTATGCAACATTTACCTAATGTTGAAAATCCTTGGCAAGTAATTTTATGGAAGCTGTATATATGTGTAGGTTGAAAGGTTGGCTAGGCAAGTTCACAGAAAAATAATCCATTGAAAGTACTAAATACCCAGAAGCACATCTGTCTCAAAAAATCTGAGCCAAAAATAGTTGAAATTGAGAGAGTACTGGGATAGCTGCCATTTTATGCTTTCTGTGGTGTTATTCTTCCTTGGGCATTCTCTTGGATCGTGAATGCAGGATAGTGGAGTCTTTGGTCTGGCCCATATTGCGATTCTTATGTTTTTACTTTTTTACTAGGTGTGGTCTGTCATCCTAATGAACTTCTACTCTTTACAGCGTACCTCAAGTACTGATGCTTTTATGCCATATACAGTGTGAACAAGAGTAAATAAAGTAGACATTTTATGTATAAAGATGTGCGTGATTTTCTCAGAGTTTGTAAATTAATTGTTTACAATATTCAAAAAGTTAGAGAAGAAGCACATATCCACAGAAAAGTCATAGAAAGAAATAGTAGAAAAACTTAGAAATAGATATGCAATACGTTATTGCTAAAATTTATCTCATTTATTTCTGTACAGCAGAACTAAACTTAGCTTTAAAACTTAGCTGCTAGCTGTGTTTCCCTCCTGCCAAAGGTCTAGACTAGTTGCTTCCTATTTTCTGCTGTGTGGCAGGATGCCCCCAGCCACACCTATGTAATTAGTTTTGCTAGTTTTCCTTTTTCCCAGACTTGATTGCGTTAGCACACTCTAAAAAGCATTGCCCTACAAGCTGCTTAAGCTGCTCAATGTCAATGTCCTTTAAAAAAAGGTTTTATGTGCCTGTTACCAGACTTATCCTGAATGTACAGATAGAAAAATTATTAGTGGTCTACTTGGAGTAGATATAAAAAATTTCTGTTCTGTTCTCTAGGCCAACTTTAGCTAGTCACATCTATGTAATTCCATCTAAATTTTGGCTCAGTACTGAGAATTTGATAAAACAATTCAGTCACTTTTGAGGTTCAGAGTACAAGTTAAGTATTTCTTACATTCTGATGATAGTACAAATGCTGAATCGCTAAATTGTCTCTGAATGGTAATGAAGTCACAGTTGTCACTCAGGTAGGTAGCTCTACATTTCTGACACCCTTGTATAAAATTCTTTTGTGTGTATCAGGAACTATGCCATGAAAGGCAAATTAGATATGCCACAGAAAATGTTTGAAATGCTCCTTGTAGTTCTGCTAGATTTCAGTTCTCTGATTACTTTTATGAGTTCACAGTCTCCAGCTTTTGCTAGCTTTGTGCCTTACTATCATAATTAATTCTCAAATTTCTACAGTTTTGAAATCTTCCTATTGTTTGTCTGGATATAGGGATTTCTGATGATTTTGTTGAAAGATGCCTGGTTGAGGTGTCTTAGTGTTGGAGGGGATCTAAAGCCTAGCTTGCAATAAAATTAACATGTTCTAAAGAGGGGTGGACTCATTTAAGATTGGGCTACAACTGCCTGAAACTCCTTCTGTGTGATGGCTTATTCTGTCTGTACTGAAATCACATTCCAATATAGTGAAAACTCAGTCAAACATCTTTAGCCAGCATGGGTGCTCATGTTAAATGCAGAAGCATAGAACTTGGTGCAGGGCATAAAAATAGAAAGAACCAAGATGGATGTTGGGGTAGCTACTCTAGGCTTAGCCTGTTGATGCTACTGTGACTGCCATGTGTATAGCCCTCAAAATTAAGTTTATAGTGGGATAGGCCTGTTTGTATAAGATGTTTGATGACAACTTGAGCCACCAGTCAATCTCTGGTAAACTTAAAGCTCTGGTAAACTTAATACTACTGGAACATACATTTGCTGAGGATCACAAAAGAAAGTTCATGGAGGAGAGAGGAATGAGTTAGAGCAGCATTGCCCTACGTGTTGTATACAGAATGGGAAAAAGGAAGAGGTAACTTCTAAAGATGGAAAAATCAAGGTAGAGCAAGCAGTGAAGTGACGTTGCTAGTCCAAGGCCTGCAGGGAGCAGGCTTTGGAATCACAAGTGCCTGGCTGTTTCTTCAGTGCTAGAGTTTGCTTATAGAGGTGTATCTAGAGTAATTCTTGAGTATACATTGTCAACTAAAGTAGTCTAGTGGGTTTGTGCAATGTTCATTTGCCTTCATAATATTGTGGTTGAGCTGATACTTTCTTAACTTTTTAGCCATGTATGGTCTACAGAAAAGTTTTGATTAGAAGAAGAATCTGAGGAAGTATTCTGTCTTTTCAAAAATTTCAAGTGATATTAACAATACATCAGCAGACAGCAAGGAATTATCTACAGTTTCATGCTACCTCACTATAATCAACTTAATTGGTACTTTTATAGGAGCAACCAGTCAGTAGTATTGATGTTGTGTGAATCTTTTTTTTTTTTTTTTTTTTTGTATATTGTTAAGTTTCTGTAGGTGTCTGTCATGGATACTTGTGATCTTAAGAGTTTGTAGCACTTGTTATTCTGTACTTTCCATTACTTCATTCTTGTTTTATTGCTGTAGTTGGTAAGGACATGCTTCTGTATGAGACTCATGCCTCACATTGGAAAAGGAATCTTTTAGTCTGGATGGCTGTAGAACAAAAGCTGAAAAGTGCAGAAAATGTACATAAACACAGATATTCTTAAAAAGCAGAAGATGACTAAAAAGCTTGGATGTATTATTTCCTCAAAAAATAGAGGTTTTAAGTCTAGTCCTCTGATTTTTGGTATGATGACTTTTTATCAGTAGTTTCAAGTGTTGGATCAATGCCTAGGGTGTGTCGCAAGGTGAGAACCATCTGTGACGTGAAAGGGGGCGGTTTACCTGGCCCATAGTGTGGGAAGATTTTCTCTATCCTTAGTGATTTATTTATCTGTCAGTGCTCCAGGAAAGCTAAGACCCTTATGTCCAACCAGTTTGTCAGTGTCCTGTTATGGGAACCCTTCACTGAACAGATTCACCGTATTGGAGGTTGATTTGACTGCCCTTTTTGGGGAGGCAGGGCTAAGCCAACAGCATGGAGACCATTCAGGGGGTCTTCCCAATGTGTTATCTGCTTCTGGCAACTGCCAGCACCTGTAAAGGACTCACTCTAACAGTTTATGGAATAACATTCTTTATTAATACAAATTATGATAGGTTACTAAGGTTTGAGGGTTGTCTTTGATAGTATCTGGCTGCAAAAGCATGTGTAAACAATTTACTATACTATAAAGCAAGTGCAAACTCTAATCCTATAGCAGCATTTAACATGCATGAGAGTGTAATTTACCCAGTAGTCATTCCTACGGGGGTGAAGACAGGTTCAGCACATTGATTGATCCCAGCAGTTTTGGTGGAGTCTTTGGTGGAGTCAATTTGGTGGAGTCAGTTTTGATGGAGTCTTTGGTGGAGTCAATTTTCCCCTTATTCTCAACTTACTTTTATACTATCTCTTTAGGTTTTGGTGGATGAGTGACTTTAGTAATAAGTACTTTAATCTGTGATTGATGTAAAATTGTCTTGCTTCATTTCACATGCTTAATGGTGGTGGTTGTATCTTGGCATCTGAGGAGAGAGATTTTGATGTAATTGTTGGCTCAGCTGCAGAACATCTTCATCTGTCTCCCTTGGTTGATAGCTACTGAATGTTCTTACAAACTACAAAATACCACCATGTTTCCCTCTCTGCAGGGACTTGTATGGAGGAAGGCCATGGCATCTCCACTCCACTCCACTCCACTCCACTCCACTCCACTCCACTCCACTCCACTCCACTCCACTCCACTCCACTCCACTCTGTCTGTTCCATCCCTCTAGCAGGTGCTTATGGTTGTAGGTAATCTTCGTGGAGCATGTTGATTGCATTCCATCCAGGGAGATGCAGCTGCATTTTACCCTCTACTTCTTAGTCTCCTCTAATTTGTAACTCTAACCGTCTTCCCACACCATCTCAGGGTCTTCAGCTTGTGTTTAGAACTATTTTTGTTTACAAATCCATCTATTGTCATGTAATTAGTATATTTTGCAATAGCTATGCTGTATGTTTGCATGACACATCAACACAATGGTAAAGAAAATCTTTGCTTATTTCATATATTTCATGAAGTTAGTTGAAATTTTTTTAGATACTCTAGGAGTGGAATTTGCATTAAGAATCTTTTATTAACTCATAATTTAAAAATCTTCTTTGTACATCTGTCTTATGGACACTGATAATACTACTGATTGTGATAAATTTACAACTGCCGTTCTAATGTTACATTGCCAAAATTGATGAAGACAAATGACAGCTCTAAAAAAATTGTTTCAGAACTGAGTTTATTTTCACTTTTTTGACTGCATTTGCAGTTTAGAAAAAGTAGTATGGAAATGTTTTATCCATAGGGCAAGTATTTAAAAGATTTATTTTTATATCAATCTGGAGAACTAGAACTCATGGCAGTAATAGTTTTTCTCTCTGTAACTCAGAATTTATCCACCCCACCTAAGTATCAGAATGAAGTCTAATAGAGACAGACTTTGGTTGTCTATGGCAGTATTAAAGGCATGGAAAAAGCTATTTCTGTTGAGTGATGTATAACATGTATGTTATTTTTTCCTTCTTCGGTTTAAATAGCTCTTTTTGGTTTGAGGTTTTTGAAGAAAAAACCAAATAAGATGTGTTCTTTATTTTGAGGCAGAACACTGTTGCGGTGAACCACTTTCTGTAAGGCTGTAAGATATGCTGTAGTAAAGCTTTTAGAGAATCAAAAAATTCTCTGTAGTAAAGAGTACTGTTGTTGGTAAACTGTGCAAATCAAATAAATGAACCAGATTATCTTAAGGATGCTGCACAGTTGAAGAATTATAGCTTTTAATAAAAAGTGACTAAAAGTCAGTATTTGATTTATTACTATTATTCCATGCAATTCTCTAACATTAGAGGCATTGTCTGCATTTGCAAAATAACCACTTTTTAATCATAGCCAAGTATATGTATACAAAAGAATGTGGTGAAAGTACAAGCTACTCACTGTTTTCTTGATTTTTATTTTCCATACTTTAGAAATAGTAGTTGGAATTGTCCGATAGCTTGAAGTTTCTGATCCATTTAAGAGAAGTCTGATATTGCAGTCTGATTCGGCCGTAGTTCGGTTTATAGCTCCAGGTACTGGAACTAGGTTAACTTAATCTTTCAAAATTAGGTGCATTTTTGGCTGGTCTTTTACCATTACTCAAAAATGAGACATTTATGATTGGGTGCATGGATAAATCATGTTGCATAGCATGAAGAATAAAAAGTAAAAAAGATAAAACTCTGATGAACATGTTATGTTTATCGTTGAACAGGGGTGTGTGTGAAGGACAGTCCTTATTTGAATAGCTCATTCTCGAAACCTACAATAGTTAAAAAGCAAGTGTCAAAAAGTATCATTTGGTTTAAAACAAGTGAAAAATAAACCGTTTCTTTCAGAGGTAACTTGTTTGGAAATGTTCCCTAAAAATGAACTCTTAATGGTTTGTATTATTTAGCTCTGTTTCCTCCTAGTCAGACCAGAACCAGTTCTTAGGCTTTATTTTGTTTTCTGACAACCTTTTCAAGCAGATTAATTGGCAAATAGTCTAGTATTATATATATGAAGCACATATTCACCTATCTCAACGTTATAAAGACCTTCATGTCCATCATACGTATTTGTTGGTTTTGTGTAGCCGGAATTTTCTTATGTACTTTTTACATTTAAATTCAAGCCATCTTGATAGGCAATTTGCTGTGATGATATTTTTGTCTCCTAAGGTCTTTTCCAATAAGAAATATTCCTTCAAAAACTTCAGTTATTTATATCAATATCTATTGTAAGTATTACTCAGATTTGTTGGTAGCTTTCAGAGTAATTTCAGAGTAGGTTGATATGTGTATAAGTAAGCAGCTTGTGTTTCATACTGATTTGGAAGCTTGCTCTTCTAATAAGAGTGTTCATACTTTGTTCACTTACTGTACTTAAGTAAAAGACATGGTGTAGGTTGTTGTTGTTGAATAATTAAATTTTTTAAAGTGTATCTAATGCTCATATTCATATATGTTTCCGATCCTGTTGCAGGTATATTTCTATCTCAGTGTTAATTTGATGCAAATAGTCCTTTCTGGCACACTGGACATTTCCAGTAACATATAGCTAGTAATGACAGTGCTTTATAGAGATTCTTTTCAGATAATGGGCCATTTTGCATAATGAGACTGGTGAAAAGGGCAGTGTTATCCTTTAATTTATAAACGCACATTAACATGTAAGAGGAAATAATTCATTTTGCCTTTGTATCTACTACTGTTAATACCACCACTACTAGAACAACTTTTTGAATTTTAATACACACACTGCAGAAAATTTGAAAAGCCCTTGAGTGCAAATGAAGGTGCCAGAAAGGCCACTGTGTAGTGGTGTGATGCTGACAAAGTTCCATTTATTAATCTGATTTAAAAGAAAATTTAAAAAGTGATTTTAACAGGAAAGAGCTCTACTGTAACAGAGGAACTCAACTTTGCTCCCACATAGCAAACAACCTCCCCCAGATAAACACTGAAATATTTTTATTAAAGATTGAAGAGGAATTAACTAAGTGCTGAAGACATTAGAAGAAAAATCAATTAAATACTGAGATGCAATCTCCGTCTCTGAAGCTTCCTAAGCCACAGAGCTGGGGGCTTGTGTCAGGGAAACTACAATCTGAACTGTCCTGTTTTCTTTGCAAACACTCACAAATGACTGCTGTGGAAGGAAAGGCAGATTAACTGGATAACCTAGTACAGTTGTTCTTAAATGATGCTGTAAACAACTCTTAATGTGAGACTGAATAGCTTCTAACTAATAGCTTTTATCTTCTGTAGCTTCTAGAATAAATTACTGGGGATGGTGGAGGTATGATTGAATCGTTGTGATTCTTTCTAGTAATCAAACCTGTCATTTTTTATATCTCTTTATTTTTTATATGTTTTTATTTTTGATATGAGAATACATTTGCTTACATAGAACTCTGTGTGAACGACATAGTTGCACCATCACATGTATTAGACTGGCAAGCCGATAGTTTACAGGGAGCAAGAAGAATCCTTTCTCCTTTCCCTGCATTGTGTCAGCAGGGAAATATCTGTCTTCCCCTAAGATGCCTGAGATTGGCTGTAGCTGCAAATAAATTACCTGACAAGTTTGAGCAGTACTTGCAGTATTCAAAGAGAATTTATCTGTCTTATCTGTTTGACTTGAATGTCCTACTCAAATGCTCGGGGTCATGCTAGTTATCAGATTTTCAAAGGAAAGGGGATTTTTCTTCCAGTTAGAGTTGCACATAACTGAGGCTTCTTCAAGAGATAGTCTGTAGCTTATATCTGTGCTAGTGCATTAAATAAACAGGTCACTGACTTTTTTCTTACACTAAAGGCCACTGCCACAGATCTTGTGTCCACGCTACTAAACTAGCTTCTTCAGAAAAAACCTAGAGTTTTGCTTCCTAATAATTGTTTGTCGACATGTCCACAAATTTTTATGGGAGTTCTTTGAGATTAGTTGTTGTCATGGGCCAAATCTGTGCAAGGAAATTGTTAAAAAAATTTTGGTAGACTTTTAAAACAGCTTGATAATGCAGATAATAGAATTTCAGTGTCTGGTGTGGTCCCTTTCACTTTTTAATACAGTGATGTAGATGGGTACGTTAGCACAGTGCCTGCTCATATCCTGCCAAAAAAGACTAGAAATTTTTCCTTTTAAAATGTTCTTGGATGGCACACTAACTCTTCCCGTTTATCCATGGCATGACAGCAGTGTACTGCTGCTCCCATGTTGAGCATCCTATTGAGCTCATAATGGTCTGTCTCTGCAGTTTCCTTCTGACTCAGTGACAGCTGTACATTCATCATGCATTTCCTACCTTTCTGATGCAGTTCTTCAGCAGCCTTGCAGGCAGGCCCAGAAGTCCCAGATTTCTTCCACATCTGCCTCATGAAATGTCTTCTGATTTGTTCAGGGCAGGAATGGCCATGTAATAAGAAATCTTCCCTCTACCTCTTTTCCATTCCACTTCCCCAGTGTGGTCACATTTCAGGGGCATTACACCCACTTTATTAGGAGGCATGTGATCTCTTCTGACTTGGGCAGAGGATTTTCTTAGCTATCTCAAAGTGATGAGGCTGGGATCTCATCCTGAGCTTTTTTACAACATACATATCTGTGCTCTTGCATTTAAATTTTGTGTGGTGTCCCTTACACAGTCTGTCAGCGACCCAAACAACATTTTTGCATAATTCTTGTGACTGTTATCATTTTTGATGTTTGATTGAGATAATTGTTGGCCTGATAATCTTTTTTATTGTCTTCAGCTTCTGAAGTATCATCACCTTTGTGGTGTTTTTTGGGAGGGGTCGGCTTTTTGTTTTGTTTGTTTTTGGGTTGCTTTTTTTTTTTAATAGCTATTAGACCTATCCAGTCTGATGTAGAGTCATGAGGATTTGTCATTTCAGGGGTTTCTTGGCTTAAAGTTACTATCTGTCAAGTATTAAATCTGTAGTCTTCTGTGTTTTAGAACTCAACATCTGTAGGCTAAATGAATTCCTTAGTCTACAACTTCCTTGTGAGGGAAGGAGTGGGGGCAGGCACTGATCTCTTCTCTGTAGTGACCGGTGACAAGATCTCAGGGAATGGCCTAAAGTTGTGTCAGGGAAGGTTTAGGTTGGATATTAGAAAAGGGTTCCTTACCCAGAGGGTGGCTGGGCACTGGAACAGCTTCCCAGGGGAGTGGTCACGGCACCAAAGCTGACAGAGTTCAAGAAGCATTTGGATAATACTCTTGAGGCACCTGGTGTGACTCTTGGGGCTGTCCTGTGCAGGGCCAGGAGTTGGACTCAATGACCCTTGTGGATCCCTTCCAACTCAGCATAATCTGTGATTATTAAAGTTAGAGGAAATGGTGTCAAAACCAGAAAAAGACAGGTTAGTCTGATTTGGTTAAATCATACAGAGAAGCAAATGATGGAAATGAACAATTTGGTACATAAGAATTATATGAGCTTTCAAACAAATCACGAGCAGTAACTGTTCATATGAAAGGAAAAAGAGCTAAAAATGAAGCTTGAAGATGATGTAGATAAAGTAAGTCATTGGACACTGAAAATTTAGAGAGGTTTTTTTGTTAAACTGGGGCCTAGGTGAGTGTATGAATGCTCCTTACAGGAAATTAATTATTGTCTATAAGATGTGAATATTTAATGAAGCCATAGTTGAGAACATATATTACTATCCAGGTATGTTCTTGCAAAAATAGTGATGTTTCTCTTAATTTTTTATGTAATTTAAATTTCGTTATCATCATATTTTCTTTAAAATGCTAGCCTATGCATAATAAAGAACACACACTTCTTAGCAGAAATTGAAGGATACCATGGTGTGTGTTTTTCAAAAATATGACAGAAACAAGGAACTTAATTCATATCATTCTCTCCTATAAAAGTTCTTTGTGAAAATGAACTGAAGGTGAAGAGTAACTTCCGATTCATACCTTTATGAGAGTAAGCTGATCCAGGCCATAAGGGCAAGTTTTCAGCTCTGCAGAAGTCAGTGACAGCATTTTACTTGAGTTCAATGGAACTGGCTTTATTATCAAACATCTGTTTTATCTAAGGATGTATGCCTTTCATTGTTTTTTCCTACTACCATTGGATACTAAAAAAAATTAGAAGACCAATAATTCCTATGTATTACAGAGACTTCTTTCTATTCAGTTCTCAACTATGTTCTAAAGAATTTAGCTAGGGTTTTCTCACTAAATAAGACTGACCCCTCTCTGCTTTCTTTAAGGAACAAATTTTGCTTGAACTTCAATAAGATTAGGTTCAGACATTGTCTTGAATATAGAAATAAGAAGTTTGCTTACTTAAATATGTAAAAGACAGGAAACGATCAATAAAAATCTTTTACTGTGTATCTTCGTCATCTTAAAACTTTGTCATGTACAAAACTTGATCATATTCCAAGATGTTTTTTATGAGAATGCTAATTTGATTACTTTTGTCCCCTCCAAACTGTAAACAGGAGATCAGTGAGAGTTTGAACCACCTTGATGAGATTAGCTCATATGAATACTTAAGTTTAAAGCTATAGTGTAATCCCAAAAACTGCTCCACACTCAATACCTCTTAAAATTCGTAGGAATTCCATGTGGTTACAGCAGTCTACATGCATAGAGAGTTTAATGAATTTGCTTTGAATTTTAAGCTTCATTATTTTGTCCATGGATTTGTCTTGCGGACAGACTGTAACTCTTTTAGTAGTGAAAGGTATAAATCTGATCAGACTCCTACGTGATAACAGTCCTTACGTTATTTTTAACTGAAATGTCTAGTGGCCTGAAATTAGTAATTATTTGGGTTAAAAATTAAAGCATAAAGATGGTATCTTTTCATATTTTTTTTTCACTTGCTTTTCAGAGGAGTAGAAATTATTCTGAAATATACTGCAAGGAAATCAGTATAAATCCTTGAAAATAAATGGCATTGTAGGAATGTTCTTGTATCACTATATCATAGGATTGTGTATTCAAAATACAAAGGTGTAATTAATGAATTGACTGCTGCATGACCAATGCTATTATTAAAAGCTATGTCACAAAAAAAAATTGTAATTCTTTTGTTAGCTCCAGAGACTTATATATTAACTACACAGGAACTCATTTAGCATCTATATACGAAGGATGAAAATTATCCTTTTAAGACATTTTTTAGCTTTTTGCAAAATGTTTTTTCATTTTAGTTTGTTATCAAATACTCTTAAGACACAGTATAAACATTGGAAAATAATGAGAAGAGCACTGGTATGGCAGTTCATAAGACTGTTTTCAAAAAAAATGGTATAATTATTGAGAGTTACAGTTTTTAGTTAGAATCAAAGTTTTAAGTAGTAAAAGTTACAATTAGTAAGTACTAGAAGTTACAATTAATATTGTTTAGTTCATAAGTGTGAGGCTATAAGAGGCTTCGAATTATGTTCAGCAAGTAAAAGTTAAGTGTTATGAGTCAGTAGCAGTCTATAGATAGGCTGCTGTAACTTCATAACAGAGTGGTAGACTGCTTTATGGAGTTGGTGATTACAAAGATCCACTTTAACCATTTTTTTCTTACTGGCAGGTGTCCCACTGGCCTGAGGCCAGCAGCTCTGAGTGTACGGCAGCTTGTGGTTTACACCAGAGCATAGAAAATGCCGACACCAGCTGGCTGCACAATGAAACTGATTGCGGTCTGACAAGTTGGACTGTGATACAGATGTGTGATAAATACACAAACTGTCTTACAAATTTGATTCACTGACATATGTTATCTACTTTTTTTCTCCTTAACAGATACGATATCTGCACTTATAAAAACAAGCCTTGTGGCACACTGGGTAAGTATATAAAGAGAAATTTCAGCTTGTATTTGCTGTTTTGTTGCTTTATACTTAGCTATTGGTTTATTGACTGATTAGATCTTCTGAAGTTTGTGCTTTTGAAATTTTTATAAACATGTACAATAAAAGGTAATCTAGGTGGTCTTTGGCTTTGATACATTGCTAGAAGTTTGAATTCTGTTTATTTCATCTCTGGCAGCTGTCGTTTTGGTAAAACCTAGTAGATGACTCAATTTTACTTCTTATAGAAGACAACTTGCTCTTTATTTCCATTTAATCTGTCTCCATAATCTAGTTAAAAATACAAGTAAAAATCCTCTGGAAAATTAAAAAATGACCAAAAAACTCCCAAACCACACAAAAGAAATGGATTTCGAGGTTTGCTCTCTTGTACACAGTGAGTACAGCTTTATATTTTTCCTTTCACAGACTTAGAAGAAAACAGCACAGTGACAGAAGTTCCTTAAAACAATGCTTTGACAATGGAGAAGCACACCTTAGGTTAAGGATGGAGAGCTATTGTTCTTTCCATACCTAAATTTGTCACCAAAAGTTATTTACTGTAGTAAATAACTGTACATTGTTACCTGTAACCATAGGTTGTTACCTTCAGTATTACTTTAATATATAAAAGAAACATTATTCAAAGGCCAATGTAACCTTTATTAAGATTTTTTTTCAGTTTACGTCCTTTCATAAGCCTCTTTCTTGCAGGTAATTAAAGATAAAATTCTAAATCAGCTAGTTCAGATCAATAATACTCCTTTCTCAGTGAGAGTTCATGATTGTATTTGCTTTGTCTTTCTCTATATTACTGTATGCTTGATAACCTTAAATTATGTTAATTTTTCTACGAGTCTCTCAAGTCAGCACAATGCTTCTGGCAGAGGAATGTAGTTTACATCATAAAAGGTACCAGAATTTTACCTGCTGTAAATATGAACAAAATCCACAGCTTAGTAGAAGGCATTTGTAAAGGCCATTTGCTTTAGTAAAAGGCAAATGATGATGAATTTCTAAATGTAACTGATTTTCTTTGATGTTGAGGTGACAAAACTGATGAGACTGTGTACATTGATGTCTGAGAATTGGCTTTGCAAGTGTTAAAAGAAGAAAGGTTGAAAGAGCATACATTCATGCATGAACTATTTGATATTTTTAGGTGATATTTTTAACACAGATCATTAGTGTGCTAGTATCAGATTTTGGCAGAAAAGCAAAATCTGCTTCACTTGAATTCATTGTAACAGAGGATAGACTTTGGCAAATGTTTTATTAAACAAAAAGCTTTATTTAAAAAAAAAAAACCAAAAAACTAAAAATAAGAGTGTTATAGGAGTATTGGCAACAAAACCATGACAATTTTTTTACATTATAGGCATTGAATTGGAGAAGAGAGGAGGCCCTGTGGTCCTCTTCTGCAAGGCATTTGATATGCTTAAGTCCCACTCACCTCCAGTAACTAATCATATATTTAAGGAGTCTGTGAACAAAAGTCTCAGGTCTCAAAAGGTTTTAAAAGGTCAAAAGAAACCTGGATAATTGGTATTATAGGACAAAAAAGAAATAAAGGATTTGGTGTGGCAGAGACATCTGTGTCCTATTCCAGTTTCTTGAAACAGGGAATCTTGCTATCTTTCTAGAAAAGATAGACCTCAGATGTCTTGCAATATGTCTGTGGCTCCAGTGACGGCCAGTTCTTTCTAAAATCTGAGCAATAGACTGAGTTCTTAACTTGATCTCTGTTACTTTCTGCAAGCGTGGTATGGAATTACATTACTCTGGTTTTGTAAGTTGCTGAAGCAAGTGCTTAGAAGATGTGAAGATGGAGATGACTTTATCTTTCAAGTATGGTGGACTTTACAGGGGAACATGACAGTTGTATATACGTATTATCATGTTGTCTTCAGAATTTCCTCAATTAGCGTAGCATAGGTGAACTATAATTACTGTATTTTCTGCAGGTTCAACACTGCAAAAAATACATATTTTTCTCCATGGACAATCTGTTTTCTTTTGATGTTTTATGGTGTCTTCAGGGGGTGTCTCTACAGCAATGATTTGTTTATAGCACTAGTACTGTTTTGATGCAAGTTCTCCAGACACACATTGTCAGCTTTTTCCCATGTCAGTTTGGTTATCGGAGTAGTTTTGATGTATATAAACTAGATTTGTTTGGGAGAAAACCTATATCAGAACAAATACCCCCAAATGCTCTGTATGTGCCTGCGGGAGACATTATGTCCCACATGGGCTGTTTCCTTGTGATACCCTTGTAATATTTTTTCCCTTTAGGAAGCTTTGAACCACATGTGTAGTGACTGTGTTCAACCTATAGGATTCAACAAGTTCAAAGTAAAGTGCCCAACCTACATAAAAAGATACGTGGATAGCCTCAATATCAGTGCTTCACTGTGTTGACCCACTCCTATGGTCCAGATTACTTGCTGGTGTGGACAGAGCCAGGAAGCACTTGTCTTCTTATTACTTGCTTACTGTTAGTCCAAATAGAATAATTTGATGCTTGCTCATATAGAGTATACTTTCTCTCTGCCCCACTCCCTGTCTCTTTCTGCTTATCCCCCAATCAAAGTTACACTTTTCCCAGTTTTTTTGTTGTTGATGTTGGTTGGTTTTTTTTTTTTTGTTTGGGTTGGGTTGGGTTTTTTGTTTGGTTTGGTTTTTGGTGGTGGTAGTTTGTTTTATTTCGGTTTGGTTTTGGTTTTTGGTTTTGTTTTGTAGTGTACTGAGTTGTTTTGTAGTTAACTGAGCAGGAAATTTCCTTAAAGGAAGGTTTATTGCTTCTTTCAGATTAGAAACGCTAGGGAGGAATATGATAAATAAATCTGATGTTCTTTAGTGGCACTAAATTATGACTGGAGTATGACTGGAGTATGTATGTAATAATGTGTTGCCGAAGAATGTGCAAGATACAGAAGAGCCATAGCCCATAAATTGTCAGTAGCTTTCTCTCTCTAAAGAAAGTTTTTAAGAGTGCTTGTAACACAATAAGGTTTAAATTCCAGAAGACAATGGGTGATAAATGGAAAAGACTTCCATGGTTAAATGAATACTTGTTATTAACATGTCTCCTCTCTTCACTGATGCATTGAGTTTTGGTTTTTTAATTTTTTTAATGTACCATGTGAGGTTTTTCATAGCTAAAAAAGTTGCTTCTATGTTTTTATGAACCCACTAAACTTAAACAGATTTCTTTAGAAAAATAGTGTGGATACATTTTGCTTTCTTCAGGCTGAAGAATGTTAAAATAGCAATGCTTTCTTGAATTCCCTCTCCTGGCTCAAGTTACTAGGTGGTCCCAAGTTACCAGAAGTAAAATTTATAAATCTAACCCCTAGTCTAGACATTTTCCAGCACTGACTGCAGTTCAAAAAATATTAATGTCTAGCCGGCAAAGTAAAATTCCCCCCAGTGATTTTGTAAATGACTAGAAATTTAACCTTTTGCCAACTGCTCCTTCTGTGCATAGAAGTTATTAAAAAGAATCCAGGCATTTAAAACTAGGGCTTTTAAGACTGAAACACCTTGGCATGACCCTTTGTGTCTCCTTCTGTTTATTCAGGCTTGGCCTCTGTGGCTGGAATGTGTGAGCCTGAAAGGAGCTGCAGCATTAATGAAGACATTGGCCTAGGTTCAGCTTTTACCATTGCACATGAGATTGGTCACAAGTGAGTGAGTTTAAAAAAAGAATAAGTTTTAATGTGTCACCTTTTTAATATTAGTTTAATAATAGATTTTTTTTTCCTGCACTGTCTCTATTCCCATGCTCCATGTTTCTGTATATAGTATTAATGAGTGGCAATACATTTTATTTAGCATATATTACCAGAGGCCTTAAATTTCTAACTGAAGACTCATTGTTTACCCTTTGATTTCAGATTCCAGCTAAATCTCTCCTTCTGAGATTTGAATCACAACCTTTCTACTCTGTTTCATATTTTAAAATATTTGGCTTTGAAAATTTTCTTTCCCCCCTTTTGTTTACCTTTCTGTATGAAACAGAAGAGGTTAAAGGTAATTTTTTTTTTGCTTTTTGTTATCTTAAATATAATTCACACTTTTATTATTGAAACATTGATTCCATTGTCAATATTTGTATACTTTTAGTCCTCTTTCACTTGAGCATGAAGAATCTGAAACAGGCATAGAGCAGTCATAGCATCACTAGTTACATTTAAAGTGTCAGCGTATCATTTTAAAGAACATGTTGTTATGAGACTGATAAAATCTGAGTAGTTTTTGATCTAGAAATACTTCAGGCCTTCCCTCAAAGACAATATTGTTAGTACATTGTGATGACTCTAAAAAGACTGAGCACCTTCTTTTATCAAGAGGTTTCCTTCTTTGTTTACATGGGTTGACCAATGCTGAGTTATGGATGGCATGCTTTTGCAGTCATTAGCTGATCAAACTGTTAAAAATTCCAGTGCAGACTGAAATGGAAGCTAGCAACCTGCTGATCAAAAAAAGGATTTGGAAGTAAACAGTTATTTCTAGCCCACCTATTATGTGAGATAATTACTGGACAACTGTGTTCTCATTTATATTACGTATGAAAAAAACAAGGTAGTGTAAATGACTTCTGGAATTCAAAAGCAATTCAAAACCATACCTAACTCCCCTAACCTTCATTTCCTTCCTTCCTTCTTTTCCCTTACTTGTATGAGCTGAAAAAGATAGGGTAAAGGAAAATATGTTTCTACTGTTGAGGAAAGAGCTCCTCCAATCACTAAATACTTATAGTTCTGAAATCCCTGTAAATAACGTCTCTTTAGGTGACCTAGCTGAGAATTGTCTCATGTTTAACATGAAACCCCAAAGTTCCAGTACAATATTTTCATTCTAACTCATATTCCATACAACTACATTCACGTAGAGTCTGAGAATAGGTTGGAAAGGACTTCTGGAGATCATCCTAATTCAATTCCCCTGTCACAAGAGCATTACCAGGTGGGGGTTTGAATGTCTCCAGAGATGGAGACTCCACAAGCTCCCTGGGCAGCCTGTTCCAGTGCTCTACCACCCTCAGTGTAAAGAGGTTCTTCCTCATGTTGAGGTGGACCTTCTTGTGTTTTAGTTTATGGCCATTACTCTTGTCCTGTCACTGGGCAGCAGAGTCTGGCATCATCCTCTTGACACTGGCCTTTGATATACTTATGTATGTTTTATGGATGTTATTCCAGAGATACATGAAAGTAATTTAATGTGTGCATGTATTTCGTCATGCAAAGCTGGCATGATGACCAGAATTGATTTGAGGAGCTTAGACTGGTTAGAATCCAAAAAAAGCAATATAGTGATAGCATATATCCTGTGATCACAGGAATGTTTTTAACCATCTGTGTTTTCTATGTTCCATATCTTTTGAATGCTTATACATAAAATCTTTTAAAATTCTGAAATCTCAGCTCTTTGAGGCTTTCAGCTAATTCTGTAGCTGGCATGGTATGTCAAATGCTGGCTTGAAAAGAAGTAGAGTTTATTTTTTATCCAATGCACAGTCATTAAAGAAAGTTGCACTGCAAGCTTGGTGTTGAAAATTAACATGCCATGTAGTTACCTTCAGTAAAAGCTGGAATGTGAGTATGTGAGCAAAAAATCTTCAGGTTTTATAATGTGTTATGGTAGCCACTCATCACCTATCGTTCTACCCACGCTGTGACTAAATGCCTCTAGGACTATACCAGAGTTGTTATTTCCTCTCAGCTTCCTAGTTTCCAGTACCCATTTGAAGTCATTTGCATATGTGAGTAAAATAATTGTTTCAGAGAGCCTTGTAAACATATTTCTTTGGCTGTACCTCTTTTCAGACTTGGGAATAGGAAATTGACTTCATTTTCAAATGAAAAATAGAAGCATTTAAGGGATATGTCTACAGTGAATATGTAACATACAACAAAACAGCACTCAATTACATAGAATCACAGAATGAGTCAGGTTGGAAGGGACCACACTGGGTCATCTGATCCAACCTCCCTGCTCAAGCAGGATCATCCTAGAGCACATTACACAGAATCGTGTCCAAATGGTTCTTGAATATCTCCAGTGAGGGAGACTCCACAATCTCTCTGGGCAGTCTGTTCCCATACACAGTCACTCACACAGTAAAGAAGTTCTTCCTCTTCTTCACATGGAACCTCCTGTGCATCAGTTTCTGCCCATTGCCTCTTGTCCTATTGCTTGACAGACCAAGAAGAGCCTGGCTCCACCCTCCCTTCAGATACCTACAGAGATTGATGAGGTTCCCTCTGTCACCTCTTCTCGAGGCTGAACAGGCCAAATTCCCTCAGTCTTTTCTTGTAGAAGGGATGCTCCAGTCCTCTTATCATCTTCACAGCCCTCTGCTGGACCTCCTCCAGGGGCTCCGTGTCTCTCTTATCCTGAGGAGCTCAGAACTGGACACAGCGCTCCAGGTGAAGCCCCACCAAGGCTGAATAGAGGGGTGGGATCACCTCCCACAGCCTGCTGGCAATGCTCTTCCTAATGCATCCGAGGACACTGTTGGCCTTCTTAGCCACAGGGCCTCACTGCTGCCTCAGGGGCAGCTTATTTTCCACCAGGACTCCCAGGTCCTTCTCCACAGAGCTGCTTTCCAGCAGGTTGGCTCCCAGCCTGTACTGGTGCCTGTGGTAGTTTCTCCACGGGTGCAAGACCTGCACTTGTCCTCTTTGAATTTCAGGCAGTTCTTCTCTGCCCATCTTTCCAACCTGTCGAGGTCCTTCTGAAGGGCAGTGCAGCCCTCTGTGGTATCGGCCACGCCTCCCATCTTTTTGTTGTTGAGGAGGCATCTGCACCTTCATTGAAGTGATTGATGAATATACATATAAAAAAACTACATGAGGCAAAGATTTGAAGAAAAAACAAAACAACCCCTCCAATAAATATTTAATAGAAAATATGAGTGACCATTGTAATCACACTCAGACTATCAGTCTCTTTAAGTTTTCAAGAAGAAATGCTGTTCTGGATAGCATTCTAATTAGATTAGAATTGGGGAATTGCGCTTTGAAAGATCATGGTTTTATTAATCATATAGTTGCTATGGAATACCAAGTTTTTTAAAAAAATGTTGAGCTGAGAATCAGAATTCTCTTGTGATTAAAAGAGAACAGGTATGATGATGCATATGTTATTATGATACATATATTATTACCATGATTATCCACGATTTCTCTAAAATTGGATTTGTAAACTTCCCTGATGGAAGTATGGCTCAACTTGTTGGTTTCTAGTAGTTTTTTTAATTATAGAGTGATGAGAAGTAATTAGATCCTTCAATCTGACTTTCTGTTTTTCCTAATGTGTTAAATTTAACTCATTTAACCTTGCGTTGATCCAAGTAAGTTCCATTTGGTTGAAGAATATTATCCAGAAAAGTACTTCTTGAAAACTTAAAAAGGCTGATAGTCTGAGTGTGACTGTAAATAGTCAGTCATACTTTCTCTTAAATATTCATAGTTTTTGAAACTTGTAGTTTTTATATGTGTATAACCCAGTTTTGGTACTGTTAAGCTGTATGCAGTTGAGACTCATAACCAGCTGTTTTTGTTGAAGACGGTGGTACACTGTGATTGTTTCTTTCTTAAAGGGCATAAACAATGGAGATACTAACGCTTTTATGGTTGTTTCTCCCTAGGTGTGGTTCAGAGAACAGCCTTGTATTACTCTTAATACTACTGTGAATCAGATAAAAGTCATAGTTGGCACTTAGCCTTCAGAATAGTTTCTCTAGAAAACTGATTTTTGATGCTTGACATGCTCAATGCCTACTTTCCTACATTAGATATTTCACACCAAAGACACTTAAGGTTCCTGGTAAGCAAAAATCACAAACAGTGATTTCTTGTAGCAGGAGTGAGAATTGAGTGTGTATTCCCTGAATTTTTGAGCAAAGTTTGACTTTTCCTTTTTGGTGAAGAAAGGAACTATTTTCAGGCCTAATCATGCTTTTATGCTCAGAGAAGTCGAACAATTTAAGATCCAGTCCCATTTTCTGTTTACCTAACAGCTGAGTTAGGTGGCTTTCTGCTCTATGCTTTTATATTCTAAAATATCTTGCCCCACACAGGTTGTACAGGATGCTTAGTTGAACTGATAAGGAATTTCAGATTCCACTGAAAGAGGTATATTGCTAAAAGAAAGGCATTGTGCCAATTCATTGTTGCAGTCCTGTGGAGAAGTTAGCTGAGATCTGGAAAGTAAATAATAAAGTGAAATAGAACAAATGAAAGTGGGTGAACAAAGGAAATGTCAAAACATGACCATAGTGGACTAGGCATAGGACAAAGAGTTGGCCATGACACTTGGAGTAAGAAAACAATTTATTAATGACAGAAACCTATTAAGGGCTGTATGGAGGGAAAGATAGAGAAGACTGGTGCCTGAAGTAATTTCTGAAAAGTCAGAATTTATAGAAATTGGACTTATAGAAGATGTAATGAATTTAAATTCAGGTGAGTTTGACAATTATATCTTGATAGAGAAAGATTTAAAAAATAATAAGAACATAGATTATAGTCCAACTGACTAAATTGTCTTCAAGATGAAGAAGAGCAATAATTTCAAGCATGTATTTAGTTGTCCTTGTTTTTCTTGAAAGAGAACCCTAAGCATTCTTCAGAGGACTGCAGAATGCTGTTTTTAATATGTTACCAAAGCACTTCGGGAGAGGGATCTATGGAATGATCTTCGAGTCTAGTTTGAAGATTTACCTGGAAGCTGTCTCTCACTGTAGCTGTTTGAAGATTGTTAACTTGGAGTCTTCTCCTTGGAATGCCGCCCCTTTTAGGTTTGAACTTAAGGTTGAATTTCAAACCTGTTTACAATGCACAAGTTGATGGTCTGTTTAGCATTCTGCACTAGGCATCACTCAGGTATGATGAACATCGCGAACATTTCTCTGTCACACCAAGACATAGTCAGTGAGGTGCCAGTGCTTGGATCGAGGATGCATCCAGGTTGTCTTCAAACTATCTTTCTGCTGAAAGATAGTGTTGGTGATGGTGAGCTGCTGCTCTACACAGAACTCTATCAGAAGGCGTCCATTATCGTTGCAGTTGGGACACATATACTAAAGAGAACAACATGTTACTTGTTGTGTAGTCGGAGGTGTAAGGAGATAATATGATCAGAATGACCTGTCAGCAAATTTTCAAGTTTAGAGACAATAGAGTTTTTGATCATGAAGCCAACTCCTGAAAGATGACTTTCAGTTCTGGGTTTACCTGACCAAAAGAAGGTGTAACCAGCACCATGTTCTCTAAGGCTGCCTTCCTCATGGGGGCAAACTTCACTGAGAGCAACAACATCGATGTTAAGTCATGACAGTTCATGGGCAATTAGAGCAGAACGATACTCAGGATGTCCACTATCCGCAGTATGAAGCATGGTTCTGATGTTCCAGCATGCGAGAGTCAATTTGAAGACACCTTTAAAGGCAGCTGTATGCCTTTGTCTCTTTATCTTTGTTCGACTACATCAGAAGATGCCCGTTTGCCGCGGTTAACCAACCAGGTGAAGGGTGGAGATGAGCTTTGGTTAGCCACTTTTTCTTGGCTCCTGTCCATATGGAGCAAGCAGTGCTCTCCTTGAAAAAGGCTGCTTGGTCATTCAGGATGCTGCTGAAAGAGACTGTCATCTCTGGGGTCAGTCTCAAGCGACCAATGTCCTGAACTAACCTGCAGGGTTGAGTTTGCGGCTTCCAGTGCACCTTATCACCTGCCGTTTCGACCCTCGCCTGTCGCTACAGGGCTTTTCAAATGTGGATATAGCCTTCGAGCCTGCACAGTGGATTTTTTAGGTGAGGCACAGCATGTGCAGAACTGGTCCCACCCTTTACTCCTAAGGTTCACCTACCAGGGCCTAGCAAGCTTGGACAGTGACAGCGAAGTCCTCAGGATGTAGGTTTAATTAGAGTATCCTTCTCTTGGATGGATGGCCTTACAGGACTAAGCGAGCTCCATCTGCTTGAGTTTGGAGTTAGAGTTGTCCTTCTCCTAGGATGACTGCCGAAAGGCTAGCGAGCCCATCCTGCCTGTGGACACATTTTGTCTGACCCTTCAGTTTTAACCTGTGGCATGGGAGACCCTACTGGAGGCATATACCACCGCCAGCACAACTTGCATCCTCATAGGGGCACAAAAGCTTCTCCCCCACTAAAATGATTTGGATGAACCTTTCCCCTCCCCTCAGCCTCCTACACTGAAACCCAAGGACATTCCCTTGCCCTAAACACCCTTCCAAGATGCTATAATTCCAAAAATTACAATTATATGTAGTTCCAAAAACTGTTCCTGGGCAGAAGATGCAAACAAGCCAAGCCCAGCACATCCCACCCTGACTGCAAAAATGCTGGAACAGGGAGCGATCCCGACACACCCCTGGGTGGGGCAGGCACACAAATAAGGGGTCCCCGCACCCATCCGGGGCTTGGGCACCTCCCAAGGCTCCAGCTTAGCCTAAACCCCCCAGCCCCCAGAAAAACCCTCTACCCACCCTAACCTTACCCTCTCCCCCCACTGTGTCACCACAGGCCCCTCGTTGCACCGCCCACCCGTGGCCTTCCAAACGGGACTGCCCCGCCCGCCCTCCTGCTGGTCCGGGGATCCCTCAGGCCCACCCAACCCCCTCCCGTTCCCTGCCCAGGAATGATGAAAACAATGAAGAGATCCAGGATTTGTTGATAAAGAAGAGAACTGCTCACCAAGCACATCTTTCTCAGCCATCTTGTTATGTAAGAAAAGCAACCTTTCATCTTGCATGCAGTAAGCTCCAACAGAAACTTTGAGACATCCAGAACAAGTGGTGGATCAATCTAGCAGAAAAGATTCAATTGTGCGCAGATACGGGTGATCACAGAGGATTCTATGAGGCTTTGAAAGCAGTGTACGGACTTACACACCAGGTTCAAAGCCCTTTACTCAGTGCAGATGGTCAAATTCTTCCCACAGATAAAATTTCCATTCTGAATCGGTGGTCTGAACACTTTCAGACTCTTTTCAGTACCAACCGTGTAGTTCAAGGCTCAACAATTCAGTACATTACACAACAACCAGTGAAAAATGAATTGGATACTGCCCCCACTTTGGGAGAAACTCTTAAGACCATACAGCAGGTGAAATTGGCAAGGCAGCTGGGGTTGATGGAATTCCACCTAAGTCTGGAAGCACAGAGGCAAGGCACTCCATGCTAAATTTCACGAGTTTGTGGTGCATTGTTGGGAACTAGGCAGACTACCATTAGACATTTGTGATGCAGTCATCATCACCTTGTATAAGAAGAAAGGAAATAAATCAGACTGTTCAAATTACCGAGGTATTATTCTGCTCTCCATTGCTGGTAAAATCATTGCAGAAATACTTTTGAACAGACTAACACCTGCTATAGCAGAAGAACTTCTACCTGAAAGCCAGTGTGGTTTCAGAGCCAATAGGAGCACCACAGACATGGTATTTGTTCTCAGACAACTGCGAGACAAGTGTGGGGAACAGAATTAAGGTCTCTATGTAACTTTTGTTGATTTCACCAAAGCTTTCGATACTGTGAGCAGAAAAGGTCTCTGGCAGATTTTGGAACGTTTAGGATGTCCTCCCAAGTTCCTTAAAATGATTATTTTGCTTCGTGAGGATCAGCGTGGCCAAGTCAGGTATGGCCATGCACTTCCTGAGCCCTTTCTAATAACCAATGGTGTGAAACAAGGCTGCATTCTTGCACCAACCCTATTCACAATCTTCTTCAGCATGATGCTCCAAAGGGCCACGGTAGACCTTGATGAAGAAAACGGTATCGACATTTGATATTGTACCAATGGAAGCCTATTCAGCCTAAGACGACTGAAGGCCCATCTTAAGACTTTAAATCATCTTGTCCATGAGCTGCTTTTTGCTGATGATGCCACCCTCGTTGCCCGCACAGAAGCAGCTCTGCAGCATTTAACATCTTGCTTTGCAGATGCTGCTGAGCTTTTTGGGCTGGAAGTCAGCTTGAAGAAGGCAGAAGTTTTCTACCAACCTTCACCTCAGGAAGACTTTGGCGAATCGTCACTGGCAAATCAGAGTTCAGGTCAGTCCAGCAGTTTAATTATCTGGGAAGCATCATCTCCTCGGATGGTAAGATTGACGAAGAGATAGACAATAGGTTAGCAAAGGCATATAGTGCTTTTGCAAAACTCCATAAAAGAGTTTGGTGTGATAAACACTCAAAGAAAAGTACAAAGATTAGTGTTTACAGAACCATTGCGCTGTCTGCTCTTTTCTATGGGTCTGAATCATGGGTCGTTTACCGCCACCACTTGCGACTCTTAAAACACTTCCATCAGCGCTGCCTACATACAATCCTAAACATCCACTGAACTGATTACATGATTAATGCGTCTGTTCTTGAATAGGCAGTGGTTACGAGTATTGAGGCCATGTTAATGAGAACACAGGTTACGAGTATTGAGGCCATGTTAATGAGAACACAGGTTACGAGTATTGAGGCCCTGTTAATGAGAACACAGCTGCGTTTGGCAGGGCACGTCTCCAGGATGAAGGACCACCACCTCCCTAAGATCGTGCTTTGTGGTGAACTTGCCATTGCTGCCGCAAGAGAGGAGCCCCAAAGAGGAGGTACAAGGACTCCCTGAAACAATATCTCAGCTTTTGTCATATCGATCATCATCATTGATCTACTCTGGCCTCCAATCTGAGACATGGAGACACACTATTCATAATGCTGCGCTTCATTTGAGAACACACAGAGATTCATTCTTGAGGAGAAGAGATGACACAGAAAGAACTGTGTCTTGCCAGTACCGCCTAAGGAGACTTTGTGCTGTACCTTTTGCAACCAGACTTGTCTATCTCGCATTGGCCTTTTTAGCCATCAGCACATTTGTAGCAAGTGTGGGTAGAGTCCTTCTCAAATCTTCGTTTGTGAAGCCTAGCCATGATGATGATTTAGTTCATACAGCTAAAACGTACCTGCAATTCTAGCACTTTTTAAAAAGTCTCTTTTCAGCCTGTATGCAAAGAAAAATATCATAAATATCCCTCCTACCATGTGAGAAAGTTTGTCTTCAGTGATGGAGTAAAATATCTTTAATAAACTGCTTGTCTTTTCCTCATTCTTTAGCGATCAGTGAGCTTCGCGTTTAATCAGTGCATTGGGTTTGCATAGCCAGGTTCTGGTAGCAGGGGTGCTATAGGAGTGTATTCTGTGAGAAGCTTCAAGAAGCTTCCCCAGTGTTCAAAGAGCCAATACCAGCTGGCTCAAAGATAGACCTGCTGCTGGCCAAGCCCAAGCCCATCAGCAATGGTGGTAGCACCTCTGGGATGTTTTTTAGAAAGGGATTAAAAAAACAGCTGCATAACAACAGCGAGAAGAGTGGAGTGAGAATATGTGAGGGAAACCACCCCATAGACACCAAAGTCAGTGAAGAAGGAGGGGGAGGAGGTGCTGCAAGCATCAGAGTAGAGATTTCTCCTGCAGCCTGTGGGGAAGCCCATGGTAAGGCAGGGCTGTCCCCTTGCAGCCCATGGAGGTCCACAGAGAAGCAGATAAATTCACCTGCAACCTACGAAGGGGACCCCATGTTGGAGTAGGTGACTGCCTGAAGGGAGGCTGTAATGCCATGGGAAGCCCTTGCTGGATCAGGCCCCTGCCAAGACCTGTGGTCCTGTGGAGAGAGGAGCCTGCACTGGAGCTGGTTTGCTGGCAGGACTTGTGATCCAATGGGGGACCCACACTGTAGCAGGACTTACATTGGAGAATTTAATGGAGAACTGTCTCCTGTGGGTGGGATTCCACGCTGGAGCAAGGGAAGAGTGTAAGGTGATGCATGATAAATTGACTGTAATGACCATTTCTCATTTAGGAGTAACTTTGAGCCTGGGAAGAAGGGACAGGTGGGGGTAAAGCTGTTTTTTAAGGTTTAGTTTTTATTTCTCATTCTTCTACTCAGATTTGATTGGTAATAAAATTAAGCGCGTTTCATTCAAGTTGAGTCTGTTTTGCACATGATGGTCACTGGTGAGTGATCTCTCCCTGTCTCTATCTTGACCTTTCCTCATATTTTCTCTGTCCTGTTCAGCTGAGGAAGGGAGGGGTGGGCACCTGGCATCCAGCCAGGGTCAACTCACCACAGTCATTCAAACCTCGGCTGCATATCAGGATCTGAGTTTTAGTTTTCTGGAAGAAGAAAACTGCAGACCCAGCAGCCCTCAGAGATGTGTCAAGGAATGTATTTCTTGTACAACTCTTGTACAATTCGTACAGTACTTCAATCTGAGGTATTAAGAACACATACGCCAAACGTCATAGTAGCTTTTTCAAAAATAGTTGAAACACAGCTAGTAGGAATTGTACTAATACCACCTCCTGTCAGCTCTCCAGCTGATGCTGTCATCGTTGTTTTGTCTATGATGATGATGTCTTACATCTTCAACTATAACAGGTCTGACAGACTGTCTTAAATCTACAGTGTATGAAAACATCAATAACAACCAGAACACTGGTTAAACTTATTCCTGCTAGGTGCCTAGGATTGACTGAGAAGAATGCCTTGAATTTTTAGGGACAGTTTAACCAACTTTTTTAGTTTGAAAAAAGAAAACAAAACAAAAGAAAACAAACCACACCGAACCAAAAAACCCTAACTAAAATGTGTCCAGTTTTTGACTGGACAAGCTACATAAAACTATACACAATTATTTTCTTACCTTCTCAGCCCCTCACCCTTATCCCCTGCCCCAGTCTTTTTTGTTAAAAGAACATTGTTTTATGCCTGCTTAATATTGCAGGTATTAAAAAGTTTTCATTGGAACTTCAGTTTTAATGATGTGCATATAAAATGAAATGTCATAAACATAAGGCAAAAAAACCAATTTTGTGACCTGTTTATATTTAAAATATTAAAAAGGTCTGTGTCTAAATAACTGTGAAATATTATTTGAAGTTTAAAATTTACAATACTAAAATATTTTTTATTACACTAAAGCATTCTTATCAAGGAAAACAAATGTATTAAGACTTCACTGGTCTTAACTAATGTACAAAAAGAATAAATGGGGGTGAAGTGGAAGGTTATCATAACCTTGAAGGCATCTTGAATTTCCAGAGGAAATCTGAGCTTAGAAGTTTGCTTTCTGGTTGGAGCCAATAGTTTCTGCTTTGACCTGCAGTACAAAAACCTGATGCATCTGTACTGTGGTTCTGTGTAGTACACAAGCCTTACTTGATGTTACTCTTGTGGCATGAAGGCTGGATAGCTGTGACAGTGTACTACAGGAAAAGTTTGTGCTCCACTTTTTTCTGATATTCCTGTAGAAGTCTGTCATTTCCCCCTAAGAAAGTTCAGATTTCTGAATAGGCTGCATTTTCTTTTTAATAAATTAGAAATTGCTGTGCTTTTTAGAGCCCTGTGCGTTATTTAATCCTAAATGATGCTCATATATAAAAATTGTATTTGATGGGCTGTTTGGTCATCAGACATAACTCAGAGAAGAATGGTACCTAGAAAATAAGTGGGAAAAATGTTAGAAGTATGCTGAAATTATGTTTAATTTGATAACAGGTGTGCTTGTTATAAAGCTACATTATTGAATTAGTTTGTTTCCCAAGTTTTTATGGAACTAATAAGTTTCACCAAAGACAAAGTGTAAAATTCTGCATTACTTCAGAACAAATGATACGGGATGCTCCAAACCAGAGAATGATATCCAAATGGAGGAAATCTGCAGTTAAGGTTAAAATCCATGTTAAGAGATGAAAATGGGAAGTAAAGTAACTAATTAGCCATGATTCCTCTCTTGAGGAATATTCAATATTAGCTAGTTTCAATAAATGCTATCAATGTTTGGAATCCTAAATTAAAATAAATTGATTCTTCAATACAATATTTTAAAATTTTTATGTAAGAATGAAACTCATTTGAGTTGCAATTCGCACACTGTTAAGAAGCTATAACCAATACTTTTGTAACATTGGCTAGAAATGTATGGAGGGCTACATAGAAAGAGGAAAATTCTCTGTTAAGACATGGTATGGGGAAATATTTAATAAAAGTAAAGAAAAAGTGCTGACCTTTTTTACTGAAAAAACAATAAAATCTTGATTGTATATTCTCTGAAATTTACCATAACATTGTAGGAATTGTCAGATATTTCACTACTAGTAGACATGAGAGTAATTAATAAAATTAACCTGTATGTCCACACAGAAATTGTGGTTTTTTTCTATGTAGTTCATAGCTCTGACATTCTAGAGAAAAAAATCTATTATTCTTTAATAGTATGTTGTGTTCACAATTTTGTTAAACAAAATTATGCTGAAACATGATAGTTTTCATTATCTTCCATCCTTGTATTTGCTCTACTTTTATTAAGAAAAGGCATATTAAAGCCATGGCTATGTTTACAGATGCAGGGAAGCTGAAAGTTTTCTTAGTTTTTCAATGTAGGCTGTAAATAGACATTCTAAGCTATATGAAATGCATAGAGAGAGAGATTTAAGTGACACGTTTTTAACAGTTTTGAGAATAAGTACAAAACACTACCAAAATAAATTAATAAAATGTTTATGAAAAAGTTGTATCTGTCAGTTTCTCCAAGCAAATTACGATACACTCTTCTGTCAAGTACAAGAATACTTGTTCAAACATGCCTTCCATCTGTGGATTGTAGTAGAGATTTACAGTTAGAAAGTTTGGAAGTATTCTTCAGTGGTTCACTTTATGACCCTTCACTGCCCTTCATTCTTCGTAAATGTTAGGTCAGTTTGTTAACATGCTGAGACACTAGAGGAAGTTCTAGCACTGTACTACAGTCAAGATACTCAAAAATGGCTCATTTTGCTCTTACCGTGTGTGTTTATCTCCTAATACAGATAATTAGTATCATAAAACTCCTTAAGGTTAAAGTTTATTTTTTCTTCTTAGAAAGAAAGGTTTCTTTTTGTTGAAGACTTATATGTAGTTTTTGGAGCTATAAAGCAGCTTCAGGTAATGGACAAGAAGATGAAATGCTCGACTTTACAGTATTTCTTTTGCTTCTGTTCCTGTAACTTTCTGCCTCACTTGATTCCCAGTTCTCAGTCTCTGACACATTTCTCTTTATGCTGTTAAACAATTGGCAGAGCAAAATAAAAGACACGGCTTTAAAAAAAAGAGGTCAAATTCATGTAACTCATGAATCTGTAAGAGACAAAAAAATTAACATACCCTGTGTTTTTTAGAGAAATGAAACATTAGGAAACTGCATTTCTGAATTTTCCAAACCCTGAGAAAGCTAGGAAATGGTATGATATGTAGATAATTAGTATTACAGTTGGATAGCAGACATAATTGGTTTAGAAGAAGCTTTTTACTTAAGCAGCACATTTCAGGTAACTTCAATGCTATTAAAGTACATGATATACAAAATAAACCTCAATGCAGAGTATGGAGATGCATTCAGATTGGTTTGGATCTGTCTTCTTGGAATCCTAAGCCTCTGGATAATAAGAATGGAAGCATTCTGGCTGTCTCACAAAAATAACTGCTGTCATTTCATATATATCAGCAATAAATGTTTTGGCAACCGTAACCATCATAGTTTAGAACCACCGAACAAGTCAGTAACAAAATGAAATTGTAGGGACCTGCATTGTTTTTCTTTTGCAAGATAAAGAAGGGGTAGACAAGTTTACATTCACATCCTTCCCTCTCATACTCCAGGGTCTCTGGTTATCTGTTGCTGTTTTATTCAGTGCAGCTGACATTACTTATCTCCCCTGTGATTTTTGAGCTTGGGTCTTAAGCTGGATGTGTGTTACAGATAATTCTCTCAGATAATTTTTTCAGATATAAGATGGCCAAGGGAAAAAAAAATTCTTCAGTTACAGATGTTAGTAAATGAAACAGGCACAGAGCACTAGTAGAATGTGCTGCCTTTTCTAAGATGTTTAAAAACTACAGCTAATTTGCAGATGAGTTTCGGTTATAAATTTAAAGTTCTTAGTCTTGCTGCTTTGCAATTTTGCTTTGACATTCTTAAATGTCAAGTAAGTGCTCTCTTGACATGAGAAATGAGGAGCCATAATTCTTGCAAAAAACCCAGGAGCTGCTGAGTTAAACATCTTTCCTTGAGATGGTAGGTGGAAAGGTAACTTCACAGAATAACTTCTGTGCCACCTGAGAAGACTTCACTCTCTCCTCACTTATTTGGCTGTTCTTTTAAAGACAAAATTATACTGGTAGTTTTAGATACGCTTTTTAAGCCAGTGAAAGAAATACAATCTCTTTATGTTTGGTGAGTTTGAAAAAGGTAGGTAAATTGTAACAGTGGCTCCATAAAGAGTATTTTATGTTTCCTGTCTTTCCATGCCAATCCAGTTGCAAACATGGTTTTGTAAAAGTCCCAGGTTTAATGTAATGATGGCCAAATATAACCAGCATGTTCTGATGGAAATAAACCTGGTAATTTTGTCAGAAATGTGTTTCCATCTGCAGTCCTGCCCATAGGAGTGCAAATTACTGGACTGCAGTGGCATGCTACCACTATTTTTGGAAAGAGATGACAGTAATTGTAAGACCTCTCTACAAACATCAGAAAAAACTACCTGCACCTAATGATAATTTCATCCTAAATTCAGAAGGGGCAAGTAGAAACGCAGTCTTGGAAGGGGATAGATGATTTAGGTGAATGAATATGTATAAAAAATGAGAATACCACTGGCTCATGGAAAGGTGTTGAGTTTCTATATGCATCAGAAATTGCAGCTTCCATTCACAGATGTGCTTTTTATCAAACATACCACTGCCACTGTCAGCAACATAATTTTTTGCATAGGGAGAACTGGTAGAAGAAGGAAATTTATTAAACTATGAAGTTTGTTCTTTTATTTATATGCCCAAAAGATAAAAATGTATTTCCCAGACTGCTGAAGTTTGTAATTTTTTTAACAAATGGAATACACTAACTAGGGAAAAATGGATATGAGAAATTGTCTGCATGATCCAATAAATTTTCGTAAGGAGTAATTTATGGACTTTATTAAAAATTAAGGTTTTCTATTTTCAGAAATTCTCCAGAGACAATTCAGAAGGAAATGTTTCTGTTTGAAGTACCCCAAATTCTAAGAAATTATTTCCATTGAGCACAGGTCAATAAAGCACATTTTTCATTGTAAAATACTTGTTTGGTCTGTTACGTTGGACATCTAAGCTCTTTCCTCCCATAATATATATAGATATTAAAGACTGATCATAAGAATTAACATGAGTCTGAAAATTCCATTGCATTCTATACATTGCTTAGATGAGTTAATTAAAGCTGTATTTTTTATATGCAAGGAATATTCTTTATTTGATTGTGTCATTGTTTGAGGCACCAGTCAGACCTTTCCGATGGATATGGCTTTCCGTGTTTGTGAGATATCATGAACTGAACCAGATACATACAGTCATTGCTACAGACTAGATATTCCATAGGGAGACATCCCATAGGCAAGAAAGTAATGCTTTTTTGATGGTGAAGTCCTTCCTGAACATCTAGGAAACACCCATCATTCACTGATATTCTTTTTCTTATATCCATGCAGTTAATGGGATTTGGGAGGATTGGTTACCAATCTTGCACTTGTAGGTGGTTATGATCAGCTGAAGAGGTGAAACTACTCATTGTATTGAAGCTCAGGGTAATATTAAAGTCTTGTATCTTGCCAGACTACTGTTATGTTTTCTTTAAAAGCTTTAGAAGATAAATAATGTTTTCAAAAGTCTATGGAAGAAAAGGTTATGTAGTCGTGCTGTATCCTGAGATCTGAATAAACTAAACAGAACTTAACTGATCCTGATTCTCCACTTAAGAGTTCTCCTATACTAAGCATGATTTCAGTAAAGGTGACTTTATGTTTTAAGAGATGTCTGATGCTGTAGGAAAGTAATGGGCTGTTTCTCTCCTCCTCTTTTGAGCAGTTTTGGTATGAATCATGATGGGATTGGAAATTCCTGTGGGACCAAAGGTCATGAAGCAGCAAAGCTAATGGCAGCTCATATTACAGCAAACACCAATCCTTTCTCTTGGTCAGCCTGCAGTCGGGATTACATCACCAGTTTTTTAGAGTAAGTAATCTCTCAAGAAAAATGAGTTTTCAAAAAATTTACACTTTTTGGGATCAATTGTAGAGATATAGTGATGTGTTGTGATTGTATACATTTTTAGAAGGAACAGACAGAATTATAGAAAGTCTTTTTTTTGTAGATTACATTTCTGTGAAATGGCAAAAGCTTCTTTTGCTCAATTCGCCACATTAACAGTTCTCATTTTTAATCTTCTCAAAACATTTTGAAGTGCTGATCGTACCTCATTACTTCATTAATCTGAGGTGAGAAATAGAGATGGGCAGAATTTGTCTATGAATGTTGAGAAGTGTATTTTTTACATACATACATAATGTGAGGAATTCTAATGAAGGGAAGAAGGTTATGACCCTGTTCCTTGTACGTTTCACTCTTAACATGTTTTTCATGCAGTATTTTGGGTTTTTATCTATCAGTGTTCTTTGATACCGTTGGTGAGATTATAGGAGAGAATGGCATAGGTCTTTATATTAATACCTTAAAATTGTGTTAACCTCTATTACCATTTCTTGGTGATTTTTATCCAGAAGTAGATTGCTACCTGAAATTTCCCTATGAGAAAATCCAAAGTCAAAATATGTTATTCACCAAAATGTGCTCATATCAATGTATACATTGGTATAGATGATGCATAATGAAGACTTTGTGTGTTTTAAATCGTGGAAGACAAATACATAACTATCAGTTCACTGAAAGCAGTTTAATATCAGATTTTTTTAAATGCTGGAAGATGGACTTTACTGGAGGTAAATGGCAGTTTTGTTGGTAGGTTCAGTGTAATCAGCACAATCATTCCTTTAAGAAATAAAGGTTGTTCAGTAATTCTGGCACTTACTGTATTTTAGGAGATGGACTTAAACCAGTCAAGTTTCTAACCATGAGACTACTAAGAATAAAATGAGCTTCTCCTCCTCTTTCAGGGATCTAACCTCAGAATAAAGTGCTGTATTCTGAATCTTATCTAGAGGGAACCATCCGGACCAATACCTTTGGGTTGGTTCAAATGTGAAGGATCACTGAATTGGGCTGAAGAGGTGCTTCAGTTCCCCATAGAGTTAGTGAGCAGAGACAGACATTTAATGGTGGTGCTATTCAGGGGAAGAAAACTTCTCATCAGTTACTGTAATAGGTTAAGGCATTTTGTATCATGCCACTGAACAGTGCACCCACATGGTTTTATGAACTCGTACATTTAAGATTAGTGTCTAAAATAAAGCACATTAAGTCCTCCTTATGTATATGTGTGTGTGATACAGGCTTCTCAGAATGTCATTTGGTTTTCTAAGGAGATATATATATGTATATATGTATTTATTTAACACTACTATTATTTAAAAAATGTGTTGTAGTTTTATTTTATCATTACTTACATTACTTACAAATTACTTATGTTAATTCAATGCTGTTTCCACTAGTAGTCTTTTCAGTATGTCATTGAAGCCTCATTTAACTATGACAAAGAGTGTGATTTTCATATCTCTTTTGAGATTATTTCACAGCTTCATAGTTGCGATTGTAAGCTTACAGTTCAGGTATTTTCTTGTAGCATTTGGGAGTTTGTTTCTTCATGTTTCATTTACTTCTATTTGTTTCTCTCCTCTGAAAAACTCCATTTCAATCTCGTAATTGTCCTGACCATAAGCTGTCTATTGATGAAGTTATAATTCAACAGATAGCTAAGGAGTCATTTTGTATTTATAGGTTTAGAGAAGAAATGTGGTAATATTCTGTGGATTGTATTACATTGTAAATATAATGGAGCTCGTCATTTGTTCATAATGTTCCTGCACAGTTTCAAATTTCAGACTGATGAATGCAGTAATCTTTCAAATTTATATTGCCAGTTAAAAACATGTTTATCTTGTCTCTTGTTTCAATTGTGGTTTTTATTATTTATTTATTTATTTTATTATTTACTGTTAGCATCTCCATTCTTCTTTTCCATTCCCTAGGTTTGATTTCTGGTTAAGTTTCGTTTTTAAATCTGTGGGATGCCAGGGAAATTGCAGCTATATTAGCATAAAGCCAGAAGAGTACTCTGTTGAATCTCTTCCCGTAGTTCTAATCTTTTCAGGTTTTTTGACATACTTTTCTATCATGGCAAGTGTTTGCAATTCTACTTGAATTACTACCATCTGTGGATTTCATTAAAAAATCATTACTGAAGATACTAAGTGATATTTGAGCTAGAGTAAAACAAAAACCTACACATAGCAGATTCAATAATAAATTATCTTTTATAATATTTTAGCTGTATTTTTGTAACCTGGAATGTAGATGTTATTTTTTTTTCCAAAGCCACCTTGGATAAACATTATTTTACACATTGTAATTATTATAGATTTTCCAGTTGTATAGGATACTGTGTTAAATAATTTAGTAAGAGTCAAAGATAACTTTTCTTTCATCTACTAATTCCACAATCTGTTTTTAAATATGTCAGATTTCTCATTTATGCTTATTATTGTCTGTGGTTCTAATATCCTATAAATGAATTGATACTTTTTTCCCCTAAAATATTTGATTTGTTGTTTCATAAGGTAGAATAGTGAAAATTGTAGGGTTTTTCTCCAGTTTCTGCTATTCTCACCAGCATTTGTGCCATCTCAATGACAGCAGGAAGCTGGTAGAGTTACACAAGTACTTGCAGGGACAACTGTCAGAAGTCAAGATCACTTTTTTTTACCAATTCACACCTTTCCGGAAAGCAGAACAACTCTAGGAGCAGATACATTTCAATTGCAGGTAGTGAACAGTTAGCAAGAAGCAAAGAAAAATAGCAAGTTTCATGTGGCTACATTTCCTTGACTGCTTTTATAAGAACAGAATAGTCTGCATCCTGACAGAAAAAATTATTCTTTATTTTTTCCTCATATTTCTTCATAACTTAGCAACAGGTGAGGAAAATGCTGATTTAGGGCTATAGAACTCAAGCTGATAGATGATGTCATCTGTGTCTCCAGAGAGGCTAGACTCTGCACCCTTTCTTTCAATTTTCCCTCTAGAAGAGCGTCTTCATCCTCAAAACAGCTGGCACAGGACTGAGTAGACTAGAACAAGTAAGATAAGTGGCGTTTTTTTCTGTTGGGAATTAGTATGGCTGGTTTAGGATTCATTTAGCTATGTCTAACAAGAAGGATAGAACATGGTGGTGTGAAATGCAGATACCCAAGCAGAAACCTGGGGCTGTGAGTCTGTATGACATAACACAATGCCTGATTTGTCTCCTTGGATCTGAGTAGAAGTTTGGGCTGGGCCATCATAGCACCAGGTTAATGCAACTGGAATGAATTTTGATAGAAGGTCATTATGTGTTCACAGTATTATATGGTAAGGTAGTTTAGTGTGGATTTACTAGTTTACCAGCTTGGGTCACCACCTAAGAGAGCAGTTTTGCACTGAGGAGTAACTATTAAGTATCACTTGGAAGATACCAGTTCAGTGAGGCACTAGCTGGGAAATCAAATTATTTTGCAGGATTGCTGCATAGAGGATAATATGGCTCAAAGGATGACAGTAAGACAAAGCAAAGCTATGTAGTGCTAATAGATCTACCAAAACTCTTAGCAAGGATGGTCAGTCAGTACAGATGCTGAAATGGCCAAAGAAAATATTTTTTTCCTGGGGAAAACATTTTTTGAAGCATATAATAGTTGTTGTCTGTCAAGCTTATAATAGCTGTTGTCTGTCAAGCTTTTAGGTAGAATGAAAGATTGACGTAATTCAGTTTATCAACTGAATTGTTCATAAGTACTTTGCAATGGTTTTAAATTTCACTAACATTGTATGGATCTAATTAAAGAAATACTGTCTGAGAATTGAATGCTTGGAGAGCAGTGTCAGAGAACAGAGATTCCTGTGAGAGGAGTAGAAACCCTTGATATCTCTTCGTAAGAGAAATGAACCAACCCTAAAATTATTTTTTGCGACTGAATACCAATTAATATAAATTTCATTCAATGCAGCATATGTATGTATATAATATATATTATATAAAACCTGCAAGTTTCATTATATTCATCGTATATTTATACGGTATACCTATGGAGCCATTCAGATAGCTAGATGTATATAAGAGAACTTTCTACTTACAATTCTTTATTCAGTTACTTCTGTGTTTTGTTATAACAAAAACGACGTGATTTCTGGGATCATAGTTCATTTATCTTGTCAGTATCAGATAGGAGAAGGTGTTAGAAGAAGCCAAATGGCCATCTCTGTCTTTCAAAGTCTTTCGAAGATGGAGGGTAACCAAGAGTCTTTAAACTGTTTGAGTAAGATCTATCACAGGAAATTCTTGAGAGAGTCTCTACAATTGCCCTACGGCAGGATTTAGATATTGGACACCTTTCTCTGTCTGGAAGGGAGCCAAAAAAACTACCTTGGTCCAAGCAAGCCTATGCAGACAATATAAAAAAAGGTATTCAATGTTCCGGTGCAGACGTCATCTAACCAAGAATCTTAAACATACAAGTGGATATGCAGGATACATATAGGATACGTCTATATATGCCAGTTCACTGGTACTCCAGAAATGTAAAGTAACTTCTAAAAAAAAGGATAAGCCAAGACTAGTTTTGAAAGATCACATCAATCACATAAAAATTTCATATCTTTCTCTACAGATCTACAGTATTATATAGATAAACTTTGGATTATAATTTGGTTCTTTTTCTTTAAAATATACTAGGATTTTTTTTTCCCCACAGGTAACTGAATAAAAAACGTGTTCCTCATTTGCTGTAGATTTCTGAAACTTGTGTTTTACTTAAAAAGCTACCTAGTTAAAAGAAGACCCAGGTGTTTCTGTGATCCTGGGGTGGCAGCGTGGTTTTGAGTGTTGACTTTGCAAGTATTACTCTGTATCTAGGCCCTTGTGAAGGGCAGAATCATCAGCAGATTTTCATTAACTATTCTATTTGTAGAGTGTTTGATGAAATAAATAATTGGTCCAGTATTTTATAGCTTAATATCTCCCAAATTGTTACGACCGGATTTTGGTAGAGGCATGGTTTTTATAGATGAACCAATAGATCTGATTTAATATGACTGCTGGGTAATTATTCCAGTGAATAAAATAATGCTTTAGAACACAGGAAAGTTTGGAGAAAAGTACGTATTAAAGAAATAGCAAATTACTACCACCAGCAAAAGAAAAATTGAGTGTGATGAAAAGATGGTGCAAAATTAGAGAGTCTTTGCTATGAAAGAGCAGTAATAAGATGTAGAGTCAGTCTCGCACAAAAGATTGGAAAGAAGTAGATTCTTATCAGGACATGATTGTTGCATCTGAGTTTCCCTAACATACAAGCATGTTTTCATTGAGTAATTATATTCAAGATCATTTTAATTTTAAACATACACTCCAAATTTCTATTATTTATGTCCTGATTTTGCAGATATTTATGTGATTATCTGTAGTCTTGAGCAGTCTGCAGAGTTTTTTCGTTAATGTCAAGTAAAGCAGCTTTTGTAACCTGTACAGAAATATATCCTAGTGCTCCCTTAAAATCAGTTTTTACTCATAAATATGCAGCGAGGATTCTGTTAGGAACCTTACATGTAAATAATTCATGTTTTTATTAATATGTATATGTAAAAATGCTCAATTTTTATTGTTAATTTTTACTATTGCTTTTTCATTATATGTGTAATTTGGTATCAGAATTAGATAAAACGTATACTCTCAGTATATTTATGTATTTAATTGTTTAGCTATAACAGATATTCACAAATATTTATAATTAATTTAATTTATCATCATTGAGTGTAGCTTTCTTTATAGTCCATGTCATTATTACTAATAAAGCTATTCTGTAACATTCAAAATCTATTTTCAGAGCCAGTGTTCTGGTATATTTTGTTCAACCATTGAAGGATTTGTATTGTACTGTGTAAGTTGCTGAGATATTTGGGAATAGATACTGCAATAGGAACATAGTCCCTGAGATATCTACATCCGTGGTTCTTGCTTTTTCTCTTTTTTGACCTTGGATACAACAATGATATTTGTACAGAGGTTTTGCATTGTTCAGTCTGTAAAGATTTAGAAACATTTAATCCCTGGTTGCTGTTAATTTAGTTGAGCACTTAGCAGTGACAGCGTGTCTGAGATCTTAAGCTTCTATAGAATGTTCTAGTACCCTTGATACCCTTCCAAAGAGAAGAATAATTTGCTATTCTGTGATATTAAAATACAAAAAATGTTTAAATTATATTGTAGAGTGTTTTAAAATGATCTTTGGAGACACTACAGTGGAATACTGGGATGAAATAACATCAAGCTTAGCTATTTTATAATTAGGTTCCACTATTGTCCCATAAAATGTCATGAAATCAGGAGAATTAGGAGATTGCTAATTAGGAGAATGCTAAAGTCTTCGAGTACTAGTAGTACCTTATAGAGTAAAAGACTGTAAGGATCAGTTTGAGATCATCTTATTTGTATTTGAGATTCTAAAGATTTGTCTGTGTTCAGGAATGTAAATGCTCTACAGGTATATCCTGTAGATTTTTTGACTTGGTATATGCTTCCTGTATAAGATACAATCACAAAGCACAAAAGTAATTGTGAGTAGAAATTTTCTAAAGTTGGTGATCTGAAGGTATTTGGGCATTCTTTTCCTGTCTTTTTTTACACGTACACAAACGGCTTTTTTCCACTTTTGTAGGCCTGACTAACCATTAGATCTCTGTTTATGGAGTGCTCCAAAACTGTTATTCTCCTTGGACCCTTTTGGTTCATTCTCCTAGAGTTAGCCGAAATTTTTTTCTCAACTCTCTGAGTTTCACTTTGGTGGAGCAAAGAGAAAGAGAGAAGGAGGATATAGGCTCAAGAGTATTGCACCATTCCGAAGTCTTGTAAAAGGTTTCTGGAAAGGTTATATGGTCCTTGGTCCATATTCATCCTTTGCACAGCTTTGGTCAGACCTTTCATAACTAATGGAAAGTCTCTGGTTTTATTAATGCATTTATAACACATGCCGTTTCTTTTCCAGGATACTTCAGTTCGCACAGTACAGTATCAGAGATCAGTTTTGTTCAACTACTTGGAATAAATAATAGAACTGAAACAGAAGGAAAGCGAGAAAGATTTTCAGTCTAGTAGCTAAAAAGTGAATGACTTCTCATTATTCATTTTCTCACTTTTTTACTACTATAACAATATTTAATTACGGTGAGAATCCTGTTATTAGAGCAGAAGAGTTGTATTTTTGTATTTAGTACAAGGATTTTTGACTTACATTTCTGCAATTACATGTCTTGTGGAGTGGGTATAGACTTTAATCACTTTGCAGTGATCTTTTAAACTCGATACTATTGGAAATCTTTGGAAATGTTCCCATAATACGGCAATACTAGCTCAAACTGATGCCAAATCCTAAACTTCTCACTGCTTGTTTAAGCAAAGATTCTGTCTGCAGTTTATTCCAGACATTACAGAAAAATCAGATTGTATTTGAGTTATTTTCACACTGGAATTACTAACATGTACTCCTCATACACACAAAATACAACACTGAAATATTTCAAAAGAATGAAGGATGTTTTCCCAGCTTTTGCTATTAGAATATGTATATATCTACTTGCAGTAATTACCTGGAATAAAGGGGAAAATACATTATTTTTTTTATACCAGAACCACACAGATTCAGGAAAGTTTTGAAGGTAGATTTTAGCTGACAGGATATGTGGGTGTGGTTGTGTGTTCAGGTAAATCACACTGAATTCTTTGGAATTAGTCAGCAAATAGCGTATTTTTTCAGTATTTACCTGGTTCTTGTGATAGTTACTACTTACTGCCTTCTGAAATGGTTGGCAGTTGTTTGTTTCTTTGTTTTTCCAAAGGATCTTTTGTAGTATTTCAAAGACTTAAATAAAGTAGGGTTAAAATGAGAACATAAAATATGTAGTTACAAGAGGCTTTTTTTGCTCTGTTTTTATCTGCAGATGAAAACTATAGAAAATTGGAAATCTCAAAAAAACGCAGTGTAGAACGTTCACTTCTGAAATTATGTTCCTTTGGCAAGGTGCATGGAAAAGATTTGGGAAAAAACAGAACATAAGTGCTGGCAAAATTGGTAGGAATGTCGGAAAAATATTTTAAGTGTTGGCATAAGAATTCTTTGAAAATCCTCACTTATTCACAAGTGAAATGAAAGTAAAAAAGCATCTGTCCTCTTTTATGCACACTGACCAAATAAAACTGAATAATTATGTTTAGTAAAATACAAAGTTTTCTAAACAGAACTCCATCTGCATTTGGCTTTCTCTGTTATTTATTCCACTACAGTAAAATATTGTGGTTGAACATGGGCCTATTTTGGAAAAAAAAGTCACTCACTGAACAAAATATAAAAGAAGAAAATACTGAAGTTTTCAAAGATGATTGTCTTGGTTCTAACATGAATTTTTAAAGACTAAATAATTTTAATACAGTAGAAAAGATCTTGGATTCACAGAAATTTTTTCACTCACTCTAGTATAAGAAAATTTGAAGATCCTGCAGAATATTTACCACTGTAACCATTTATGTCACTCAGATGGAAGAAAAACTTGCATGTTGAGGTCCTAATCTAATAAATATTTTGTCATGTTGAAACTCAAATGTGTTTTAGTTTTACATAAACTAATTGAGCTGCTCATATCTATAAAATTGGGCTTAGCTGTTTGAAGGATCAGGAGGATTATTATTAATTGTAAACTGAATTTCTTGGGTTTGCTTAATTTGTTTATTTTTCATTCTATGACCAAATGTAGTTGTTCTTCAGTGAAAACAAATAGGAATCCTAAACCAAAATGAAAATCAGTCTTGTGTGGCTCAGAAATTATCACATTTTTAAAAAGTATAATTTATGAAATTATTTCATAATCTAAAATAAGCATTTTCGTTAATAATAATGATGAAAAATTAATTTAATTTCTTAATTACTTCTAAATATTTTCTCTTGTTACTATGGGTGTACCAGCTTACTGTTTGTTTATTGTAATCCTACTTGCTTCACACCCAGTGCTGTTAAAAGTAAGAACTAGATACATAATATCATTACTGTGATTTACAGTCAGTAGAATTCCTAATTGATTTGGTCCTTTATGTTGAACAGTTCGGGCCGTGGTACTTGCCTTGATAATGAGCCTCCCAAGCGTGACTTTCTTTATCCAGCTGTGGCCCCAGGTCAGGTGTATGATGCTGATGAACAGTGTCGCTTCCAGTATGGAGCAACATCTCGCCAATGTAAATATGGGGTAAGAAGTCTTAATCCTTATGCTCAGTGTTCTTCTTAGTAATTTGTATATATTCCTTTATAACATAAATCTTTAGTTAGTTGTAGTAGGGGTTACGGATTTCCGAGTAGCATGTCTGGTGCCGTTGTTCATGAGCAAAGGGTTCATTTTAATCCTTATGCTGCATCTTTTGCTTGAGTCATTTTTGTGTACTGTACAATAAAATGTGTGGGTAACAATGAGCTGGGAAAGGGGTTCTTTAATTATAGGGGAAAAAAGAGCCCAGCACACACAATCCTGCTCCTTGTAAAGTGTAATAAAGAATTTTCCCTAATTTCAGTTAATTGAGATCAGATTCCTGTTGTATTAAGCTTGAAATATGAAATCTGTTGTGTTGGCTTTAACCTTTCAATATAAAGCTACATTTTGAAGTTACTTTTATACTTGTATTAATTGGTCAGATCTGATTTTATTTTCTTATATGGTGGTTGTTTTGTTCCTTTTTTTTCCGTGACACTGAGTTTTTTGTTTCTCACATTATTCATGTTTTTGGAAAGATGAATTATGATTATGGGAACAGAGGAACATGAAGCTAGATAGCTGAATATAATACTGAATAGCAAAGTACTAGCAAAGATTTGTCTTCAAGTACCACTGTGCAATAGTTAAGGTAAATAAATTTACAGTAGAAATAAAAACCTGCACATGTAGGTCATATGTTATAAATACTTACTCAAAATCTTCCAGCCCAAAGTATGTAGTTAAAGGATACATTCTGCTGTGATTGTTATCAAATAGTCAGCTGAGACTGCACTAAGTAAACCTTGAGAATATATCTTGTGGTTTAAAATTAAATAGTTTTAATAATTTTTAATTTTTGGATTATTCAAATAAAAGAATGTAATAATAGAAAGAAAGTCTGTTTATAATATCTTTGGGGTGATAAATACAGTATTATTCTTGGGATGCCTCTTTGGCAGATTGCATTGTGGAAAGGATTTAAAAGCTATGTAGCTGGCTGACTAGCTCACTGGGTCTTCTACTCCTGATTCCTCATCAAGCCTCTTTTGGCCTTTATTGTTCTGTGTAAGTTTTCACTTCCCATCACTGTTCTTTAATGGCCCTATTTCCTGTCCCTTCATCTAAGTAATACCTTCTTTAAAATTTTCTTTTTTCTTACAAATTTTCACCATACTCACTCTTTTATTTGCAGACTAAGTAAGTCTGTGGGTATTTAATCCATGATTTATAGCACAGCCTTTGGAGATGTATTGTATTTTAAATTAAACTGGAAAGTTCATAATGTGCAAAACCTTGCTTTTCCACATACATGTGGGTTTCTTTAAGCACCAGTGAACTGTACAACCATTGTTGTGATGATCATGCTGCCCAGTACACATCCTTAAACCAGTTCCTAAACCACAAATAATCGGAAGTAATGAAGATGTGTAGGTAACCTTGGCTTTCTGCCTTCTGCTTGCCTTTTTTTTTTTTAAAGGCCTTTTTTTGGAACTCCGTTAGAGTTACAGAAAAGAGGACAACCCTTAATTGAGGCAATGGTTAAATGAAGTTATGTCTTCATTACCAGTGCTCTGAATTGATACAGGGGATTGTGTTCCGTCACTGTGCTATCAATGTGAGCGTAACTTCTAAGTGTCTTGGAAAGAAACCCGCCCTATTTTTTATAATAGTATTCAGACTGCATATATTAATGAGTAAGTTGTTGTAGAAGTCTAGTAATATCCACTCTTAAGAAATAATATGCATATAAAATAGTACCTACATTTAAAAATATTATTCACCATGGCCATAATGCTCTGAATATGTGACCATGATGATTATTATCATACAGATTTGAAGTGATAATTTTGAAGGGGGGGAAAAGGGCCTTTGGAAGATTGTAGAGCAGATGAAAAATATCTACTTAAGAAAGACTGATTCATATATGAAAGGGCTTTAGGACTGGGTAATGGAACTAGATCTAAATACCAGGACAAACTACATTGAATACTCTTGTGAACTCTTTTTATTATCAAAAGTAAACAATCAGTGCTTTAGATATTTCTTTTCAATGTACTACTCACATGGAGATGCCATTAATAATTCACTGATCTTTTTCAAGAAGACATGTGCAACTATGGATGGAAAAACATAGTGAAAAATTACTATTCAACACTGAACGTAGTTTGTATGCTTACTCTTTTCTAGCACTTCTTATAGCTCTTTTTTTTTTTGAAGTGTCTGGTAGAACAGGTTTTCCGACGTGGAATGTAGTGACCCAGAAGGAAATAAATTCTAAATCAAAGGGAAATCAGAGAGAAAATTGCTTGCTTTTTCCTCTTGTTTATGACCTTTACTGATTTGTGATGGCAAGACGTGACAAAAGAAACAGTTGAGCTCTCAAAGGCAAGAAATCTACAAGTCTCCTTTGGGCTGTGATGTATATGTTCATATAATCGGTGTTTTTAATGTTGCTTGGAAAATCTTCACATTCTTTTTTTTTAGGAATACTGCCACAATCTTACTAACCTTCAGAAAAATTACCTCTTTCAACCATCTAGCTTTAATATTAATTTACGTTCCTTACCTTTTCTTCCATATTTCCTCATCCATTCCCTGTGGATGTTTAGTTTAACTGTTTGTTGCTTTTGTTCATGGATCATGTCCTAGTTCTGCAATGACTTTTGCACAACTAAAGTTGAACCTGTTCTTACTTAGGAAATTGAAGTTAATTACATGGAGAGGCGTTTGACCAGTTAAAGCATCAGAACTCAATTACTAAATGGACTTCAAGTTTCTGCTTTTCTGTGTGTTTGTTTACTGACAAAAAGAAAATTTGGCATAAAAAGGAGCTTCTTCATGGTTGGTCTGATGCTATTTTAAGGACTAGGTCTAATTAGACTGTTCAGTCACATACTGACAGAACTTTCCCAACAAAAGCATAGTGGCCATTGGTCAGATATTTCTTTGTTGTTCAGCACATTATCAGACACTAATTCAAAGTGATGCTTTGGATATTCGAGCTGAAAAAATAAAGCTACACAGTAGCAAGTAGACAATGATCTTTCTAATGTTACGTGTGCATTGTTCTTTATACTATACTTTCCACCAGAGACAATTTTACAGAATTTGGGTGAAGAAATAGATACTTTGAATAAAGAAGTGAAAGGCAATGTCTCAAGCTATTTAAAATATTTCATTTTTAGGATATATTTTCAGATTCAGGAGACCATTGAATTTACAACTTACAGTGAGCCAAATAGTAATGGTGGAAATTTCACCATATCATACTGACACATATCTTTTTCCTAAAAGCAATGTATGCTTTCAGATGTCTGTTTGGAATCACTGCAGTGGAAGTTTTGAGGTTGTTAGAAACAGTGCTAATTCCTATTCAGTTATGTAGCTATGGGATATGCTACATTTTCTAGGATGATGCAGTGTAGATTTTCTTCTGCTGATTGTCAAGTGTGTCTCAGTTCTTTGCTCTGTTTGTATGTCAATTACTCTGGTAGTTCAGAACCTTTTTCAATCCTTTTGTTTAGGTGATTGTAAGAACTTTATAATTGTCTTTTTACCTCCGTATCCTTTGAGTATCTGCCTAGTAACAGTTGGCTGTTGGCTCTCTCTGGGTTAACTGAGGAAAGAATTCCAGTCTTGACTTTCAGTTTGTCTACTTTTGAGTTTAAATAATAACTGGAATACGCGTGACTGTAACTTACTGATTTTGTGGTTCAAAATAATGCTTTGCTTTAGAGCTGGTCCCTGTATTCTTACGACTGAAGCTAAAACCTCAAACATTTTAAAAGCAGTTAATACTTTATGTATGTGGTTGATATTGCTGTGTTGCATTTTACAATCTGTGAAGCTGCTGGCTGCTAGTAACCGGTTTCAGAGATAGTAGCTTACAATTATTTGGTCTATTTTTTTGCATTTTATGCTTTTCCACCAGCGTTGGTCAGCTGACTTTCAAATCCAGGAGAGCAAACACATTTCTATACACAATGGTTCTACAGTATTTCTACTAGGGCAAAATAGTCTGAATTGCAATTGACTCTTGTAATCCGGTGATAAAAATTTTAATATTCATGAATCAAAATGTCACTTTTTTAATTAAATATTGGTGTGGTTTACTCCAGTTAAATAAAGAGAGGTATTAAACTTGATGCAGGGGTTTTATAGGAAGGTAGAAGCATATTTTGGAAGCTGGGGTTTTTTTCACAAGGAGAGGCAGAGAAGCCATTGGTGTATCTTTGTACCAGAGCTACCAGTTTCTTTTCGTTCCATCACCAGTTGATACTATGGCTAGAAATTCAGTTGAATCTGTACATAATACTTAGTAACTCACCATAAAGTGCCTTTTTTTTTGACCCCAACTTCATATATCATACTATCACTATGTTCTTTAAACTTCGTGGTAGCCAAGCATAATTAGTTTGATTGCATGGATTTATGTTGCTTGACTTACAAACTGGTATTAAAAGTACATGTAGATGAAGCAAAGAATTGAAGACCCTGGTATTATACTCTATCATTTTAATCAACCTTTCCTTTTTTTTTTTTATTTCGTAAAGTCTGGCTGGTCAATTGAAAAACCTCTCATCATTACTGTGCGGGCCTTTGGTGTTACAAATGATTAAAATGTTGAGTTTTTCTTACATAAGGACTCAGAGGATTGTATTGTAATTAACTGAATTTTGTTCCCTCTTTTTTCTAAGATTATAAAGTGAATAGCCAAGGGAAAAACCAGAAGTTTTTCTCTGTCTGAATCCTAAAGTAGTTTTACTTTTTTTTTTTTTATAAATTCCTGTAGTCCTCTTTCTTCTTTCTTAGGACTATCTTGTCTATAAACTCCCTTCTTTTTCTCCTCCTCTCTGTCTTTGTTTTTCTCCTTCTCTATCTTTCACAAGAGACACAGATGTTAACACCTCTGTGCCTGCATCTTATGAAAGCTGTTAAAAAGATGAAAAGAGAAGCTGGTGATCAAAGCAGGAGGAGTGCATTAGATGATAGTAGAAGCAATAATGAGATTCCAGATAGTGGAGTGCTGTTGGAATAAAGATGGATAGGTTGCATGGGTTTGAAAGGGAAGATGGTACTTGGAGGTGATTGACCTTGTGGGGCTCCTGTAGTTTCTGTAAGGTTCAGATAAGCACCCAATATTTAGGAAAGAATGTTGGTAACATAATATAAAGGTAAGATTTAAGATTTGGATTCTATTTTACATTCTTTCAGCATGTTGTGATTCATAACATGCTGCACCACTTAATGAGCACTAAAATGGTAACTTTTGGGTGCTTATCTGAACAAAACCTTGAACCTTCTGGAGTTCACCTGTAATTAGTGTCTTCTAGTTTTAGTCATGTTGTGAGCGGTATTTCAGCAATGAGGCTGAAAATACTCTATGTTGATGCTCTTCAGATCTGAATTGTAAGTTACAATTCAGGCTGATGATTTTTATGCTCTATTTCAGCAATTGCTCATCAAGAGGTGCAGCATATTATGGATTAAACATGCTGAAGTAACATACAAACCTAATTAAGATTTTAAAATTTTATGAACAAAAGGTAAACCTCCCAAATTATTGTAGTTTAATATGCACTGTAAATGTATTTCCCATCTTATTTTTTTAAATATTATGGGCCAAATTGCTAACTTTCGTTGGAGGCTTTCAAGTGTTGAAAACATTAAGAACAGCACAGCAATTTGATCTTTGCTCATATTACTGAGTTGTCATTGTGCTGTATTGTAACCAATTAGGATGATTATGATCTAGGATGCTTAGATGTTACATAATTTGAAATGCCTATATGTAACTCTGCATGACACAACAGAAAGAGGCTCCATCATTTATAACACTTAGGCAAAAAGAAGGTAATTTGATTTGCTGTGTTTTTTTCTCTAGATGGTTTCAGCTTTGTTTAATTTACTGCAAATACAAGCATCCGAATTCCAAACTGAAGTCATGGAGCCCTAAGATACACCGTTACAGGTTGTCATCTATCTTGTCTTGATCTTGTGAAAGGCCTCAGCTTCAGTTTATGTTTCCTGGATTTTTAAAACTTTCCCTTGTTTGCTTTACAAATTAGTGGTTACTAAATCTACACATTTGGAGACTGACTTTGAGGTCATTGATTAATTTTCAGTTTATACTTCTTTCTCTTAGCCATTAACTTATTTGAACAAATATAACGTTGACAAAAGATATGTTAGCTTCATCCTGTGTACTCCAGTGAAGAAAAGGTTACCTTAGAAGGGTCACCTTATGTTGGTGGGTGGGTGAGTGTGCATGCATACGTGTGTGAGCGTGTGAAAAAAAGCAGTATACTTTCTGTTAGTGATTTTGGGTCTGACCTTTACAGGGCAGTTTGTCATATGTTTTTAAGGCTAGCTTATGAAAAACAATTGATTAGAGAGGTTACAGATAACGGTGGTAGTAAAGAAAATGCCTCAGATCAATAACTAAGAAACTAGTGTAGTACCAGGTACAGGATTTGTAGGGTTCAGCTGGAGAACAGAAACCTTTATGAACCTTAGTCAGAACTTCTTTGTTTAACTTTTGAAAGTCAGCTGAAAATAAAGAAGACATAGCCATAGCAGGACCTGATATAATTCCATGTTCCTTTAATGAATTAACAGCACAGATGGATTTTTCACTTCTTTTTAGGTATCTTGTTTGTTTTCAAATGACTGTTAATGTTGTTGTTTGTTTCGTGTATAGGGTGATGGAGAATATATTTCAGATTCTACTTCTTCTTTCAAATGCAGTACAGCAGGAGAAAATATCGTCATTTAAATAAGTTTGGCTATATTTAAAAGAAGTTACAAAACCCCTTTAATTTCTTGGGTTTAATATAAATTACTTTTAAAAATCAATACATCATGTTATTTTTGTAAATCTTTGATGTTTTGCGTAGTTTTCCATGAGGAAGTATTCTGTTGATTTTGGGATATTGTATATCTGTCTCAAGCAGAACTCCTTTATGATTTAAGTAGAGGTTTTCTGCTCAAATAGTAATAGTGTTTTAAAGCCCATAGTAATTTTAGACTACCATCATTTTGTCTTTAGGGATTTACTGAGGCAAACTCCTACTGAAATTAAAGTCTGAATAAGGACTATCAGACTATGTCAGTAATAATGGCTAGTTTTGATATACTGCTTTTCCAAGCAATTTAGAAATAAGTATTTTTCTCTTTTTATGAAGCAGGGAGATGAGTTGATGTGCTTGGAATAATCCTACAAACAGATGAATGAATAAAATAGTTTTGGAGTGCTGTATCCATTAATTCACAGTGTACAGATGATTATTTGTTTGGAATTAAAATGTCTGAGTGGTATTAGTTCAGTGAATTTAGAGGAGTCTAATGCCCCCGAGAAGCCTGAATATACAGAAAGAATCCTATTGAAAGGAAATTGTTAAATACTCTCATTTGTGGATATGTTAGGCTGGCAATGAAAGACTTATTTTAAATTTTGCTTCCAATTATATGATAATACATAGATGGTATACTTATGTAGGCGTATCAAAAGTGGAATTTTACACATAAACTCTGGAGCAAAAACCAGAATTCTGGATTTAAATAATCTTGAAACGTAGATGTTTTAAAACTCCAGACTGTTATCCAGATATGATTTTTTGCTTTTGTCTATATTGGAGTGGTTGAAATCTTTCTTTCTTATTTCTGAATTTTTGTTTTTTCAGAACTCTGAATCAAACTTCACAAAGTCAGAACAGCTGTTAATTTAGACATTTGAACTTGATCAGGGCTGAAATAAATAGGTCATAAGTAGAATTGTCACAGTCTAACACTTCTAATTAGTGTGACAATTTAAAACCACACATGAAGCATGAACAAGTAAATTACACTAATTTGGCTCAACAAAATGAGAAAGTAAATTACAGATTAAAGTAAATAAGATAGGATTATGACAGGAACACCTCATACTGTGTCTGAAAGGAAGCCATCTTAGGTTCTCACTTTGAAATCCATACTGTATTGAAGTTTGAATTCATGGTTGATTTAGATATGAAATTGATTTAGTGCTGAATTTTAGCACCTTAGTGGCTGTGAAATTTGTAACCTAGTTATATTTTTCAAGAGTCTTCGTGGTGTATCTTTTGTTATTTCCTGGTTGTTTTATTTTAAATAATGTGTTTATTTGTGTGTATCTTAATCCAAAAATTTTATCAGCTGAGTGACCATAAAATGGTGGTTTTTTTCAGAGATTTAAGTTAAGAAATGTTAGCATTTCTTCAGTGAAAAAAACTAATTTGGAAAGTTCGGCATTGAGTGCAGGTATGCTTTTACAAGTGGCAGTATTTCTCCTAAAAAGAGGCTTAAGAATTTGGTTGGTTTTTAGAGCTATACACTAAACAGGATGAACTAACTTAAGCTTAATTTTCAAAAATTGGATGGAAATCCAGAAATCATCACTACTTATTCCTTCTGATTTCAGACCATTCCTATATGTTATTTTTTTAATGGATTTTAAAAAAAATACTTTGCTTTTGCCAATCATGTCACCAGCTGATTTTAAACTTGGGAAAGAATGTTGCATTTTCAAGAAAAGATTCTACTGTTGAACTGTTGGTGCAGCTCCTAGTGAGTAATGTGTAAATAATTTAATTTGTATATGCAGTACAATGCAAGAAACATTAATCTTGGGCTAAAATATAGTAGTTATTCCTGTTGATGTGTATAAAAAGGATAGTCTAGGTACCAGATACTCATTCATTACCTCAGAGAAACAATGAACTTGGAGGGAATGGATAATAACTTTACTTTATTCACGCTATCTTTTCCTTTTTCTCTTTGTTTCAAGGTTCAGCCATAGAATCTATGCAAGGATTTTTTGTAGGATATGATTTCAAGCAGCTGTTAAATAAAATGAAACACTAATGACTACCATAAGGTCATTTTAATTATATGATTCTATTCCAAATTTTAAAAAATACTTAAAAATAGAAAAATGTATAAGCAAGTTCTGAATTCTTGCACAGATCCCGAAGTAATACAGCAAAGATTATCATGTCAGTAATTTGCCACAAAAGCAAACCACTCCTGATTCTATTGTGCATACACAGCCGAATTCAAGGGCAACTGAAGCAACCGTGAAGATTTCCAGTGTTCAACCAACTTTGGATCACACCCACATTGTGAATTTCAACTCCCAGCTAGTTTTAACAATGAATCTCCAATGTCAACAGAACTGGCTTAATTTAAATTAATAAGTAGGCAAAACCAAATGAGAAAATAAGGTAGGAAAAAAAGACAATTTGTAAACTTCCATTTGTTTAACACTGACAGTTTAGGAAAATAGGATAGGCTAAAAAATTTATAAAAAAAAACAGCTGCAATTTTTGAAAACCTAAAGGAAGTATTTTGGTATATAGCTCAATAAGTTCTAACTACACATGCACTGCTTTAGCAAGTGTTGCAGAAGAGGTGTGCAGGTAGTCTTAGCTCAAAAACTTTGTTTTTACCTAAAGGAATCAAAAATAATTGTTGCTTTTTCATTTTTTAAAATTAATAATAACAATTTTAGAAGGTAATTTTGAGTCAGACAATGACAGTAATGGAGACACTGCAGCGCATCTGAAGACTACTTTCGTAGCAACACTAAAATATACTAAGCCCAGTGTTAGGACAAATCAATAAAAATGAAATTTTAAAACATTGCTTGCATGGCAGGTGTAAGTAACACATTCTTGTCTACAATTTGATGCTTCCAGATCCTTTTTTTTTTTTTTTGACAGAATATTCTTAGGCAAAATATAGTAGCTTCAAAATTGCAGAATATTTCATTGCTATCTATATCTTTCTTTGTGCAGCCCACTTCTTAATAGTCTCTATTAAAAAAAAATTGTGTATACATGTGTACATAAGGACTGACAAAAATATTATAGTTTTATTCTGACCAACTTGCTTCTGCCTTCTTTCCTAGGAAGTGTGTAGAGAGCTCTGGTGCCTCAGCAAAAGTAACCGCTGTGTTACCAACAGCATTCCAGCAGCTGAAGGTACTCTTTGCCAAACAGGGAGCATTGAAAAGGGGGTGAGTAGAAATGATTTACTGTTTGTAGAAGCAGGTTATTACTCAAAGACTACAAGAAGAAAGAACTAGAAAATTAGAGTATTTCACAGCAACTATAACAGCTTGAAAAAAAGAGTTACTATTTCAGAATACACATTCATCCTCATGGAAGTGTCCTACAGAATTATTTCACAATTATTTTATATGTGTATTTTAATAAAACATTTGTCCTTGCTATAAAACTCTACAGCCTTGAACAACAACAAAAAAACCCCAACCAAAATCTGTTACATTCTCTGTTCGGGTTTTTTTGGTTGTTTGGGGTTTTTTTGGGGTTTTTGGTTGGTTGGTTGGTTGGTTGGTTGGTTGGTTTGTTTTGTTTTTTGGGGGGTTTTTTGAGTATTTTTTTTGTAGAAACCCTTTTAGTTTATTCTTTATTAGATTTTACACCACTCTTTCATAAAAGCCTGTTACAGTTTTAGGTCTGCCATGGATTTTGAAAATGTGTAACATAAATCTAGAGTCTGAATTCTTTCATTTTGTTAGAAGGTTAAACAATCTTTATTCCTTCAGACATAAACTGAATCATGCAAGTATGTAGAAAAAATGTTGCCTCAATAAAAGGGTTTTCTAAAAGCCTATATTTCCCAGTGACCTTTCTGTTTTGACTTTGAACTATTCTTTTAGTCTTCAGTTATGCTTGCATAACTGTTTACCTCTGTAGGATTTTGATATACAGTCAGATGAACTCTTCTACCTAACAGAAAAATACAGGAAATTGACATTGCAGTAGATAAGTCTAGCACTATGGTATATGTCTGAAGATGAGAATTTTGATTTTAAAATCATCTCTGTGTATCAGTGGTTCCAGACAAGAATATTAGAAGACTTTCTCACTTACAAGGCAAAATCTATGCACATCTTAAAGAGGGGAGAAAAATATCTTAATTAATTTACAAGGTGTACTTGGGAAAAAAGGAATTCTGTATGTCTTTTTCAAGATAACGTGTTTTATTCAGGTTTGTATAAAGTGAATATTGTTAATTAATGTTGTTACATCAAACAATTTCCAGTATCAGTCCAAGAATTGCTGCATCTGTTCATGAGAATTTACTGCTGCAGATTGGATTTTTTTCCTAACAATGACCAGTGATATCTGTTCTCATTCTGACTTTTGCTGTACTAGCTGGGCTAGTTTCAACAAAGATAGCAGTGCATTTTGAGTTGCAATCTGATGTTTAAACAACAAGAATGAAAGCTTTTGGGCAACTGTCACAGTTTCTTAATACTTGTTGATGGCTTCATTCCGGGCCTGTGACCTAGTATCCTTCTGATGGCTTTTCTGTGCTGGGATTGGAAATATTGGTGAACTATGTGAAGTAGATTTATTGAAGGGGTCATTTAAGAAAATAGAGTGATTAGAGTTAGCCGATGAAAACAGAGAGACCTTCTCATAGTACCAGAAATGTTACCTTATATTAGAGTAACAGAAAATGTTAGAAGCCCTGCTCTTTAATCAGCAGTCTAGGTTTATTTTGGAACCACCTCTCCTTTTAACGGCAAAGAGTATTTTACCTCAGTTTATATTTTTTAAACCATGAGACTACAAGTTGAGATGCTTTTAGGGACTGTGCCATGTTCAATTGTCAGAGGCTTTAATCAGTTGACTCTCTACAAAACGTCTTTTTCCAGTCATCAGTATCTTGTTCCATTGTTAGATTTTAGAGGAAAATGAGAGAATCCATGCCATTTTACTAAGATTTTACATTACAAAGGAGGACCCCTGGTGGTCTAGTGGTTAGGATGTGGCGCTCTCACAACTGCGGCCCGGGTTCGATTCCTGGTCAGGGAACTCCTCCAGGCAGATGGAGCTCGTCAGCCCTGTAAGGCCATCCATCTAAGAGAAGGTCACTCTAAACAAACCTACGTCCTGAGGACCTCACTGACACTGTCCAAGCTCGCTCGGCCCCAGCAGATGAACCTTAGGATTAAAGGGTGGGCTCAGCTCAGCACACACTGTGTCTCACCTAAAAAATCCACTGCGCAGGCTCAAAGGGTAAAGACCTTTCCCAAATCTTCGTTCGCGAAGACTGGCCATGATGACATTACAAAGATTTTACAAAAAATTTTACATTTTACCTGTTAACCACAGGTGTCCGTTAACAGTAGAGAATAGGGTCTGTAAACTGAAGTCTCAGAGGTTCCAGTGAATTAATAGTTCCTGGTAGCAATAAACAATAAAACACATACTCTTTCCAAATATGTAGTTCTCTTTACCATGGAATAAGGTGAAATTAATAGGTTAAAGTTCTGTAATACCTTGGTATTATTGCTGTTGTTATTATTGCTGTATTTGTATTGCAGTCATGCCTAAAGGCCACAACCAAATTAAGCCCTATTTTGCTGGTCTCTGGCCAAATACATAGTAAATGACATTTCCTGTTCTAAATACCTGATAAGATCTTAGAGTATTTAATCATATTTAGATATTTACTAATGTAAATTTGGTTTAACTATTTAAGCATAATTTAATGCATTGTACACTAACATCTTTTTGGCGGAATGTGGAGGGATTTCTACAATGAAAACAACCTATTATAAAAATTCTTTTGGTTGCTTGTATAAACCTACCAGGCTTTCAACCCTTTGGATTGAAATTGTCCATGGTAGATGTCTGCCTACACCTAAAGATTTTTAGAATGTTTTCCATAAAAATTACTCAGCTTTTTTCTGCACATGGGGAAAGAGAATAGAGTGGTTTATTACTGCTGATGGAACTGTTACATCAGTTCTGTTTTGAAGCTTTAATATATTCATGCTTTGGTAAAGGGTTTTATATATTGGCTGGGTTCAGAAAGGTACACTTTTTCCTAATTTGTGATAAGGAATTTAAATATATATGAAGTTTCTCTCTGGTATACCCAGAGATGTATCTGTGAAGGCAAACTAGCTGATAGATATGCACTGAGAAAATTGTGTATATTAAACAATAAGACAAAATTGATAGGAATGCTTATTTTGTGTTTTAATTTCACATAATAAAAAGGGTAACCCTTTTCTAAGATCATAACTTACATCTATGCTAGGGATGTAAATGAGGGGCAAACATGCAAAAAGTGAGAACAGAGTGTACTGAAAGGATAGTTTTATGTAGCTAGATTGTGGGATGATTTATCATTGGGTATTAACATAAGATAAATTTAAGTTATTGGACATTACATTTTCTTGCAAAATGATTGTAGAGTCAATGACTGAAAAGAAGTTGTTTAAATTTAAATTTATATAAATACTTTGCTTCCTCTTAAAAAGTGTGAAATCAATTTTCCTCAATCTTAGAGTACTTGCTGTGTGATTTTTCTTAAAAGCATACTATTGTAAGTGTTAATTCTGTCAAAGAGCTAATACTCATATAAAAGTGATCTCAAATGTGCCACAATATCATGTTTTATTTTGTTGTTAATCACCTCACCATGAAAAATTTCGGAAAAATTTATTCACAGAAGTTTTTACACATTTTATTTGCATTCGAATGCATCATCGTTGTCTTTCTGTTGAACTAATGGAACTTTATTTTTTCAATGTTAGAGAAGAATTAATATTTCAGTTCTAAACTTCTAATGAAGAACTGTTCTTCTAAAATAGCTGTCACCTTGTCTTTTATCTTCATGTAGAGGTTACTCAATAGTTCTTACCTCATTAGAGTAGATGAGGTGTTTTTTGTGGAGGAAGTATATTTCTGCAGTCCCATTAGAAATAATGAAGACTTTATTAATTTTGAATTCCTCTGACAGAGATTCTATGTGTCACTGGCTTCTAGTGAAAGATAAATTTTCACTAGAAAATTAAGAAGCAACCTTGAAGTAAGCAGAAAGTCTTCAGATTTAACTTCAGTAGAAGAAAAAAATCCACCATTTAAGGAGGTTTTCCAGGGGAGTATGGGAATGTAGAAGAACACTGGTTGCATGACAGAGGAAATTACAGGCTACAGAGATTTTACACAGCTTTGTAAAAGTAAAGCTGATAATTGCACCCGCCTCTTTTCTATTACTCGTAATTGTATAGAATTGGGATGTTTTGCATATTGGCATTCTTATGAATTTGTAACTCTTGAGTATCCTGCATTTCTCAGCTTGGATTTTGACATGTTTGTAGTGTGCATAATGTACTTTTAATTAAATTAGTAGGATACCCATTACTTTTAATTTTTTAGCTTTTGACTTCAACATTAGATATCTGTTCATGTACTTGTGTGGCATCTCTAATAGAATGCTGCAAGAAGATTTTTGTATTTAGTCAATAAAGTTTTTATCACTTAATTTATCGGTGTAAAGAGAAGAAAACCAGGTGATTTTAGTCACTGATGTAGCTCACATAAGTACTTCATTCTCCATCATAGTTTTTCTCTTAGAGGCATATCAAAACATCATGCCATTTGGATATATCTGCGCTAGCTAAAAATGTGAGTTCACTGTGTGGCCTGAATTGTGTTATGGAGACATTCAGTAATAGTCTGGATTTAAGGGAAGCTCCACATGAAGGGTACATTTCTCTGATGAATTCCTGCTCCAGTCTGTAAATTTAGAACTCAAAGAAGAATAAAGCATAATTTTTTCAGTACAAGTCCATGAAACCTTGTGTCTTTGTTTTTTTTTCTGAAGAATGGTGTGGTGGGTTGATCCCATCCAGCGGCTAAGCACTCACCCAGTGGCTCACTCACTTACCCCACCTTGTCCCCAGGGATAGGGGAGAAAATCAGAAGGGTGAAAGACTGTTTAGTTAATGAAAGGTAAAAAAGGGAAAAAAGCAAACAAGAAATCAAAGGGAACCACTCACTACCACCAGACTGTTGCCCGGCCAGACTCTGAGCAGTGGCTACGTCAGGCACGCTATCCCCTACCCCAGCTTTGCTGCTAAGTTTGTACAGGGTGTGATATATCTCTGTGGTCAACTGTCCTGGCTTTGTCCCCTCCCAAGCTCTTGCCCACTCCCAGCCTGCGCACTTTGGTGACAGGTTGAGAAACTGAGAAAGTTCTGATTGTATGCAAGCACTGTTCTGCAATAGCTGGAACAGTAGTGTGTCATCCACACTGGTCACAAACCTGAAATGCAGCATGATGCAGGCTTCTGTGAGGGGAACTCTGTCCTGCCAAGACCTGGTAGAAAAAGACAATGTGTTTCAAACTTGAGATTTAAAATAACTGGCCCTGTCTTTTTTGTAAACACATTAATGCTTCATGTTTTTTTTCCTTAACTGATGGAGTATGAGGCCTATAAACAGAAACGTTTTGGATTGTAACAACTGTGTTGTAAAACGGGTACAATACATACAGAAAAAAAAGAGGCCATGGAGGATAAAAATGTTTTGAGAGAACAAACAAGAATGAATATGGCTAGAAGAATAATGTTACAGGTTTCAGTTATTAATGTGGAAATAGTAAGGAATTAATACAATAAGGAAAGGTTATATTAAATTTTACGATGTTTTTGTATGCAAAAGTATGTTGTATCTAGGTATCAGCTTTTGCTGATGTATCAGCTTTTGCTGATGATAAGCTACAAATTTTAATATCAATATATCATTTCATTGTACATCTTTGAGAGTTACACACTTAGAGTGACACATTTGACAATCCAGAAGTACCTGTTATTCAAAATGAAATTTCCAATTGAAAAAATAATTAATTTTATTAATTTTCTTTGACTAACTCTCTGTACTGTCCTTGTTCATATCAAACTCCTTTTAATTATGAGTGAAGTTTAAATTACCTTTTCAGTTGCTTTCAGAAAAATCTAGAACAATTCAAGTCATTGTGATTGACATATGTCCCACATTGCTGAGTCTGAGGATTTAGGTGAGCCTTAGGACTTAGGAGAAGAGAAAGTTTGGCTTTGCTGTACATATTACTCTGAAGTCAACACTGAGTCTTCCAGTAGTGTTTCCGGGTGAACAGGGATATATCTATCTGTCCATGTCTTCTGTGCATGAGTCAGTGTGTTTGTCAGACTCATATGGCTGATTTTGGACACAGAAGTTGTCTGGATTTCTTTTTGGAAAGAGTCAGTCCTATATCTGTTACAGGAATTCAGGGATGTTAAACAGCAGTACACCACCTTTTGGAAGTAAAATATACAGATTCAGGTCACAGCAGACCTGAGTCCATCCGTTACTCTCTCACCTAAGCCTGAAATAGTAGTAAAGAGCTGCTTCAAATTCTCAGTGATGCAGTAGACACCAGAATGTGGATCAAACTGTGGGCTCCACGATTATTTCTGAATGATTTAGAAAATATTTCTGATGAACGAAATGATAAAGTTCTTTCAATAGTTAATAATTTCTGTGAATTACCTATCATTTTGTACGTCTGATTTAAGTAACGGTTTTGCAAAGTTTAAGCTTTTGCATGAGTGAAGTTTGCATGTTCGTTCTGTCCCTGAACAAGTGGCCAGTCACTATTATATAATGATTTTCTGTACCATGTCTGATGCTTTGGCACTACTTTTATTATGTCTGTAGTGTTAGTATAAATGAAATACTGTAGCAAATTCTTCTTCCATTGTAACCTTGTCCAAATTTTCTTTTTTAAAATGTATGGAAATACTTTCTTAAAAATACTATCAGAGGAATTTTTCATTTTGTGTAATGAAGCCCCTATATGAATCCTAGGTGGTGTTTTACTAAACCAAGCTTGGAAATGAATCTTAGTGTTTAAAAGAATGTAAGCAACTTGCAGTTCCTTAATTGCGAAACATTAAGGAGGCTGTATGAAGAAAAAGAGAAAATTTTTATTTTAAACTTGCTTTAACTTCTGGTGTGTGTTAGGGACCTATAATTCAGGACTTAGTGGAGACATTTAACAAATCACACACCCACCCACCAACGTCTAAACACGACTGGGAAAAGTAAAATACTAGTCTTGTTATCTGTACAGGGAATGCTAATGCCTATAATTGGTCATTGTCTGACCCTTATATCTTTCTCTCCTGATAACTCTGTCAGCCTGCAAACTAATTTTATGGGTTTTTTGTGAAATCTTTCAGTGGTGTTATCAGGGAGAGTGTGTACCTTTTGGCACTTGGCCTCAGAGCATAGATGGCGGTTGGGGTCCGTGGTCAATCTGGGGAGAGTGCAGCAGGACCTGCGGGGGAGGAGTCTCCTCATCTATAAGACACTGTGACAGTCCAGCGTAAGTAGCTAAAGTAAGCCGGAGCCAACGAAAAGACACATTTGGAAACTATTCAAAACTGTGGTTTCACATGTTATCTGTAAAAATGTTTTGCTAGTTTGCCAACATTTGTCTTCAGAATAGCAGACAGAAACACTTAAACAGGAGAAGTTCACTAGACATACTTTTAACATTTTTAGTGTATCTTATGTACAGTAAAGATAGCTGGATTTATATTTAGTAGTAACCAGAATAGTTTTCTTTATGCAACTTACTGTTCATCAATATATATTTAAATTATGCCTTAGGTACATTTCTTTCTTAGGGCGTATTTCTTCTGATGCTTGTCTAAGATATAAAATAGCAATTACCAGTTACTTATTGAAAAACCCCACCACAGTATTTCCGAAGTTTTGCATATAACTGGTTACAGTAAACCATCAGTAGTAGTATTATACTTTGTACAATACATTTATGTGCTGCCATGTCCAACACTTAAGTTGTGACTTCCCACTGACTCTTAAAACAATTCAGCGATTTCCTTCTCTGCCACTACTCTCTGTTGGTCCATTTGCTCTGTTTAAAGAGAGGCCAGCTTCTCCACTACAGCTTGACCTGTTGCGTGTATCTGTACTGGCCTTATGATCTGTCTGTTTTCCAACATTCTGAGCATTGTTCCAGAGAAGATCTATCAGGTAAGTGCTCCTCTCACTGTCACTAGTCATTCTCAGATGAGTGCTTATTTCTATTGCTGTTCTTTGCTGAATGAATCACTGCTTTTTTCTGTTGCAACTTTTACCTGTTCTGGTTCCCTCATCACAGCCTAGATCTTTGCAGGATAGTTTTATTACTCCATTCTCTCTTCTTGTCGTGCCCCGTAATTCCTATTTCCTTCACCACTATTGGTTTTTAAGACTACTTTTTCTAAAAACATTCTCTGTTTCTTTCATGAAAATAAATTCTATGTCTTTTGTCACTCCTTTCTTATCTTCTGCTCTCTGTACGCTCAGTTTTTTGTTGCTTAATATCCATGTTTTGCAAGCCAGGCTGTACATCAGCTTTCCACTGCAGTCTGCAAGACAGGCACCACAATGTCACAATACAGCTGCTTAAGGTGGTCTGTTTGCCTCCTGTCATTAGCAGTAACCGTCTAATGTGGCAAATATCACTACTTACTTATTGAATCCAAAAGCAGAAATTATCCATATACATCAATAACATGTCGGACTATGTTACTGAGAGGATAATAAATTAAATTCATTATTTTTTTCACAGCAGTATTTAAAAATGCTAGTGAGATGTTTGTTTGGAGCATGAATAATATCCTGAGATTTTTTTTTTTTATACTTCTGTCACCATGTATTTGACTCGGTATGATTTTTAAATGTTTAACGAGTAGATGCATTTGAGAAGTGTTATGTCTGCAGTAGGAAAATAAAAATCCTTTTGGTTCAAGGATGCTGTTTTCTGGTTAAATAGTGTTTCTATAGTGTGAAAAAAAGCATTGATTTACTTTCCGGTTAATTGTAAAGTTACTGCATTATTTGACCTCTATGGAAGATAGATAAGGTTCTTGAACAGCTTGGGAATTTAAGAGCCAAATGTCTTACTTACGCTAATAAAAATCTGGAGTTTCCTCAGATTTAATACTGATTACTTCAAATCAGAATCAAATTCTTGAACTAGAAAGTACAGCCGTTGCTGGTTCCAGGTGTAAAACCAGTCTTTGCTGGTTTACAAGTAAGATGAGAAGATTAAAAAGAAAAAAAGTATCATTAAAATTAAACTACTCAGTTTAATTTTATAAAGCTAGCAAATAATTCAAACCAACTTTTTTTTTTACTATGTTCAAAATACAGTTAAACCGTACTACTTGGAACTTATGCAGACTAGATTAATATATGAGTGTTGTTTGGTATCTGCAAATGAAATATTTTAAAATCTCATATTAAAACTTGCATGTACTTTTATTTTTCTTTTTATAAAATGTATCTCTTGGATCTGTATTAATAGTAATAATGCATTAGTATATCTCATGAAGTTGTGTATGTGCTAACATATAAAATGTGTTTTTCTAGGCCTTCAGGTGGAGGCAAATATTGTCTTGGAGAAAGAAAGCGCTATCGCTCCTGTAATACTGACGTAAGTAATTTTTGTTTCACTGTGATCAACTTGACTTTTTTATGTTTTAGCAGCAATGGATGCATTTTTTCCCCCAATTCAGAGAAGCTGTGGATTCTCTGTTTAGTTGGCAAACAGTTGTCCTGTAAGGCACATCTATATTGCAGACACCCTAGATGTTCTGCCAAATCTTAGGATCCCAATCTCAATGTAGGGCTCAGCTGGTACCTTCACACTGGAGCCTGGAGTAAGTTCAACTTGACCTTCCATGGTAAAGGTGAACAAGCAGTGTTCCACATCAGAGCATAAATCGGTTTATCCCACTGTCTTGTCTCCCAGCAGGGGCCAGTAACAGATTTTTAAGGAAAAAATTATACGCTTTGTAGCCAAGGCTTGACTTTTCTATGGATTTACTGTATGAGTGAGTTTCCAGAAGCTGGGTGTCTAAAGATTTCTGGAGCTGCTCATCTTAACTGCACCACATTAAGTCCCACAAATTAAAGTGTCCTCCGTGAATCCACTTTTAAGCCCTCTTACACTTTTTATACCTTTAAAACATCCAGTGCTAATCTGTTACACAATACTTTTATACATTCTGTGAAAATGTATTCTAAACCTGCTGTTTTGCCATCTGGTTATTGTACTACCAGAATGATCATGCAGTTTAATTTTAGAGCTGAGCCCATTGAATAGTGACCTACCACTGAGAGGGTCAGACACCATATAAATGTATAAGGTCAAATTATGAACGTCGGTTGACGTTCAAAGAATTGCAGAGACCAGTAGATTTTGTTTCAAGATTTATGATAGTCCTTAGTACTTGACATTTTTAATGGAATGGTATGTTGGATTAATGTAAACATTTAAAGCATGTAGATACGTTATTGATTTTATGAATAAATGTGTTGGTTTTGCATCTTTTCTGTTGACGTTTATTTTTCAGTGTCAGCATTCATTGCCCATCTGTAATTTTCAATATAGCACTCCCTAAAGCTCCCACTATTCATAATGAAAAACCCCTTCATTTTGACTTCATTTTTCTTGCAGAGATAAGTTAATTCTGGTTACCCTTTCTTTTGACCATTTTAATCCTTTGGAAGCAGCACACACGCTCCTACTAGGCTTCTTTCTCATCAAGTACTTCCAAAGCCGTATATGACTTTTGAATTCAAAGGGCATCTGCTAATGGAAACATTGAGATCAGCAGAAAATAACATTAGCTAATGAGTTCTGGAAACGAAAGTGTGGTAGAAAGAACACGTTCATCAGAAAATTATTTTCTATCACCAACCACACTATCTCTAACAAAAATATATGTATTTTCCACCTAAAGTGTTTTAATTAAAAAAAATACAAAATACTAATAGAGTTGCAAGGCACAGTATTTCTCAGTTGAAGTAGGTAATTGATTTGTAATATATATAAGGATGTAAAGCTTAAATTTTATTTACTTCTAAAACTGTAAAAGCCTCCTTTTTATGTATATGATGAGAAGCATGGTTTGCTTACAAATTATGGGAATATTTTGTTTATATAACCGTGTATACATACTTCTATAAGTTTCTTGTTCTTCAGTCCTTTCTCTTAATAGAATGTAGGCAAATGGTTCTTGTTGGTTCCTTTCATTATGCATACGTTCACAGGTGTTATTCCTTGCTTTCATAATTTTAATATTTTTCAAGCAGTTTTTTTCTAAAATGAATTCATGTGAAAAGCTACATCTTGAAATCTGAGTTTGAACTGTCATCTTCTCATCTTCTCTGAGGTGTTTGGTAATAGGAGACAATGAGTTCAATCACTGAAGTCTGCCTGACCCCAAACTAACTTCAAGATAAACAGATGTTTGGTGTTGTGTCAGTGTTGGTTCAATAATTTGTTAATACTTTTTTAATTCAAAACGTCTTCTCCTCAGGACCTTCTTCAGACGTGATTTTAAGTTCTCATACATTTGCTAGGTCCTGCCTCATGATTGGCAGTCTCATAAAAGAGGACCTGGAAACACAAGCAGTCTGTTGCTTGACAAGAATTATCAATGTACTGTAGCTGCATGAAAAAAGTGAAATATCTTACCCAGTAAAGAGAAGCAGTTACTGCACGTGGGCTAGCTATTATAAGATCTTGATTAATGTATAATGAGCATAATAATTATTATGTTAATATTTGCATTGTGCAGTAAATTTTTAGCATCCTTGTTCGTAGAGACCCTTTCACTTGAATGCATTTCAGATTCCTGAGAAGTGCTGACTGGCTTAGGTACATAGGAAGACAAGGAGAACTGCCATAATATGGATTCTTCTGTTGCTGATAAAATAGTAATATTTATTAACACCTCTGATGTCTGTCAAACAAATTCTTTTCCAGTCTAAACATGATTTTAATCTGTATTTTTAAATACTGTCTGATGAAGCTTGTAATTTCAGCAGGTACTTAAACATTGATAACAATGTTTAGTGTGCTGGGGGTGGATTCAAGATTACTTGTCATTATTACTTTGAATCTGCTGATGAAAAATATGAGAAATAGCAAAGAATTCTCTTTCTCTATAATTCTTTTCAAGATTAATTTAACTTAAATCTACCCTCATTCCAAGTAAAAAAGATACCTTAGAGTTTTGTAATTATTAATGCAAAGCAATGAAAATTAAAGTTTTTGTTTGCTGATGCCTGGAGACTGGTAGTAATCAGAGCCGGGCACGCTATCTGTTCTCAGTCTCAACCTTAAAACAATACTTTTCTCGAGGCTACAAATAAACAGGAATAATACAGCTCTCTAGAAAATGCTTTATTTTTTTCTTGATGTCTTAGTAACATGTCTCAGTACAGCTGCTTAGTACAGTATAACTGAACCTACAGTTCTTACCAAATTTTTTTTCTAGGTGTTTTTGATGTGTTTATAAGGAGGTAGCTGATGGATTGATTATGATGCATAGTTTGACAGGATTCTGATTTTCCAGTTTTATGGAAACTATTATGTAACACTTACCTGTCTTTAAATTACTTCAGCTATTTCATGCCAGCCTATGGTTGCAAAATAGACACTTCAACTGTAAACTAATAAAGCAAATTTCAGAATTGGAGCCACAAGACAAAGCAGGAAATCATCTTCTCATCTCTTGCATGATTGTAGTTGTGGTATAAGCATTTAAGCATTTCCTTTCGTGCTTATATTTGGAATAAATAAACTTTTTTGCCTCATGTTTTAGCCATGTCCTTCAGGGGCCCGTGATTTTCGAGAGAAGCAATGTGCAGATTTTGACAATATGCCTTTCCGGGGCAAGTATTATAACTGGAAACCCTACACTGGAGGTAATGGTTAGCATTGCAAAAATGTTATCTTAATGGGAAATCTTCAAGATTATATGTGTTATATAGAGAGTAATGATTGTAAATAGAATGTTTTGATTAAAATAGAATGAGCTAACTTTGTTAAACTCATACTTTTGTCAGTTGCTGATAATGTTGCAGAAGAGCAACATTTCTCTATCCTGGTAGATTTTGTTTTGCTGTGGAGGGGAGCGAGCATCATAAAGACTCCACTTAAAAAATATGGAGCCCTTTTCCACCTGCAGTTGCAATAGAAAGGCTGTAATTTCCTTTCTTTTTTGAGATAGTTTAATCAAGTTTGGTTATGTTTCTGTCATTTTTCAAAGTTCTTCAATTGCTCTTTTATTTTTTTTACCTGTTCTAAAGCCTGAAAGGTTTAGAAAGTTTTTGCATTTTATTAACCTGAATGATTTTACCAATGATTTTTGGCTTACAAGCCTAAATGATTTTACTAATGTTTTTTTAGATTAAAAGCTTAAAAAAGGTAATTATTATCATGGCGTTTGAGCTGTACTATAATTCAAATAGGACTGAATTCCTAGTTGACGTAGTCTTATCTTGGTTTTCAAATTTACCTTGATATACTTCTAGCACTACAGTCTGTTCTCATTCTTCCTTTTCAGATAGTATCCCTGTTGTTTTAAATTGTTCAGTAATCATTAGGATTGTGTTAACATAATGGAATTTTTATGGAGCCTGCCAACCTTGACATGTCTTTCTATGTGAAATAATCTTTTTTGCAAGAAAGAAGAGTCAAGTAAAGAAATCAGGGGACATTAAATAAAGCTTATACATTATATGTGTCAGGTGTAAGACTAGAAATTTCACATCTGTTTATGCATAATATTTATACCTAAACATTAATTTTTCAAGATTTCTGTTGGTTGTACTTCTTTTTTCTTTCATTTGTTTTTGTTGTCCAGGTGGGGTTAAACCATGTGCATTAAACTGCTTGGCTGAAGGTTATAATTTTTACACTGAACGTGCTCCTGCAGTAATAGATGGGACTCAGTGCAATGCTGATTCACTGGATATCTGTATCAATGGAGAATGCAAGGTTACAAATGTTTTGTAGAGTACTTACGGATTACTTTGTTGTGTCTGCTGTCACGTACATTTAATTATGGTACTTGTGTATCATATGAAATGGGAGTGTTGACAGGTCAAATTGTTAATAAAAGTGTAAGACTGAGACAAAAAGATAAAAAAAGGTATTGCATAAAATAGACAAATCATTTGACTTTCAGTAGCTTCTCAGAGACATTCATAGAATCTGTCATTTTGTCTCTTTCCTTGCTTTATGGTTTCTGTTGAAGAGTTGATGGAAAGAACAACAGATGAACAGATTCTTTGCACTGTTCCACGGCCTGTTCCATCATTTCAATTAGAACACCACTCTGGCTGAAAAGCAGTAAATGTGCACATACTAATTTGTTTGTCTCTAATGAGTTCATCTTGTTACAAAAATCCTACTGTCAATGTAATTGAAACAGAAAGTTGTCACTATTGCTCTTTAGTTCTAGGAAAAAGATAATGATGCAAGTATTTGCCATTTACTGAAAGTCTGCCATGTTTTAGTAAACTAGCGAAAAAAATCTCAAGTTGAGAATGAACCATGAATAAAGTTGGGTGTCTGTCATCTTGATGAAACAGTAAGTAGAAATCTGAATGGTTAGAACTTTAATATTTTGTCAGTTATTTAAAGTATTTTAAATTCCCTTATGATCTATGTATTGCCTGTTTAGAAGATGGCAGATAATATTGTTAGACAGTAAAAAAAGACAGCCAAACAGTTATGTAGCTACCTTCTTCTTTGTATAAATCCTGGAGAAAATAGGCAAGCTGCAATGTTCGTTCTGTTTACAACCTACTTGTTTCATCCTTTTTTCTTTTTTTCCGAAAGACTGTTTTTATTTTCATTTTTTTTTTAAATTTCTTTTTATCTAGTACAGCGTGCAATTCAGCCTTTCACTATGTTTTATTCCACATTTCTTCTTAGTTTGAAGTCATTTACACTTTACATTCAGACTTATGAAATTTACAAGTTTTCCCTGCAGGATATGGAAATGTAGGTCTATGAAGTTGTAATGCCTTTCGAAATAGAAATACTGCTTATGCTGTATAAATGTTTAAGGAACTAACAGCAAATGTTTACCTTAACAAAGCAATATAGAGGGCACACAGCTGTTGTAATGTTAAATAACAACATCACTAATCATTTATTGATAACCATAATAATTTTATTGTTTGCAAAACACTGAAATCCCTTTCTGAAAGTCACAGTAGAAATAAAAGGCTCTTATTTATTAAGATTTGATAACAACTCTAAAATGTGGATTCTTCTCCTTTTTTATTTTCTTTCACTGACAAGGAAAACCCAATAAAGTACTGGCTATCAAAAACAGAGTAGATAGAAAGAAGAACTGAATATCTCAAACTTGAGAGAAAAACTTCAAAAATAGTGGTGCCCATCACCCTGTTAAAATATTTGTTCTTATCTGTTCTCAGCATGTAGGTTGTGATAATATTTTGGGGTCTGATGCTAAGGAAGATAGGTGCCGTGTTTGTGGAGGAGATGGGAGTACCTGTGAAGCCACTGAAGGTTTCTTCAATGACTCATTGCTCAGAGGAGGTATGTACGTGTATGTCCATTCTATTGCACAGTACATTTAGATGACTCTTCAGTAAATACCAGTGCTGCCTTGATTCTCAGTATGGCATTGCTGCTGGTCATTCACTTGGACTCCTTTTGCCTCATTGTTTCCTTTTTTTCTGTATTAGTTTGGTATTATCTTAAATACAGTGTGTTTCATTACTTAGGTCTGTTGGTCTTTAATAGCACTTAAAGAAATAAGTGGAGAGTGTTTTGTTATTTTTTAGTTATGACGATACAGTAAGAGTAATGTTGTGTATTATTTTACTGCGTACGGTAGAATCTAGTAGCTAGTCATGCATGACATTTTAGAGTAGCAAAAATCCAGAAATGTTCATTGTGTTAAGAACTCAGAAAATGTATATAGGCAATTATTTTAAAACTTAACTCAAAAAAAAAAGAAAATATTAGTCTTGTAATCTTTGTGTTACTAGTTTTAGACTCACTAATACAGGAAAAGGAGTGACACACTGGAGTTAGTTCAGTTCAGTGAGCAATCAGTAAGATTATACAGGTCTGAAGCTCTTGATCCTCTGTGAGGAGAGGTTGAGAGAACTGGGCTTGGGCAGTCTCCAGTCCAGAGAATCCCCTGGTTTGTGGTGACGTTGTATCAACCTTCCAATACCTGTGAGGAGGTTATGGAGAAAACGGGCTCTTTGCACTGCTGGGTACCTGGTGGAAGATGAGACAATGGCTGTAAATTGATAGAAGAAAGGTGCTTACCAAATGGAATAAAAAAATATTTTCCCAGGAGGACAGTCTAGCAGTGGAGCTCATTGCCCAGAAAGGTTGTACAGTTTCCATCTTTGGAGTTTTTCATGACCTAGGAGGATAAACTACTTAGTAACTTTGGTCCAATTTGCCCCTGCTTGTAGCTGGAAGCTGGACTTAATGACTGACTGAGGTCCTCACCCACCTGAATTATCCAAGAATCCTAAAGTAATTTTATATGTTAATTGCTTCTGATAAACTGATGAAAATACTTTATTAGTACTTAAAAAAAGGAATTCCTGAATACATAAGTTCCTCTTATCATTTCAAAATTTTTGTGTGAAGTTTAAAGAGCTTTCTTTTATATGATAGGAAAGCAACTGTTCAAGTATATTCGAATCCTATATCTCATAGTAATTTTTTGTTGTAAGTAATTCACTAATGGTCAGTTACATTATTTAATATTGATGAATGTAAACAACAACAACAACAAATAAAATTTATCTTTGTCTTATAGGATATTTGGAAGTGGTTCAAATTCCAAGAGGTTCTGTGCACATTGAAATAAGAGAAGTGGCAATGTCAAAGAACTACATTGGTAAGAACATGGTTTAAGTAGCAGACTGTTATTTAAGTCAGAGTTTATGTTGTGATTTGAAGATACATTTTCTGGTTTGGCCAAACCATACATAAAGTTAGAAGTAGCAGAGGGAATAGTTAGCTGCTAATACGAGGTTGTGATCAGACAGTTACAGCAGTTAGTTAGGATATATTCCCTTGAATGGAGCTGTTGAAATACACCACATATACACCTCCTTGTCCATTCAGTGCAAAGTTGTGTCAAAGTCACTACAGTAGAAGTGTTAGACTTGAACTGAAGTGGATGAAGAAATAATACTCAATATGAGGAAATAAATAATCTACTGTCCCACTGTGAAGTAATGTCATCCATCTGAGAATTCTCTTGAGGGATTATAATGTTTTAAAACACAGTTTTATTTCATCAGCAACCATAGTTACTTAAATGCTAACAATGCCGTCTCCATACTTCAAGGCAATTAAATGTACTCCTTCCACAGTGTTGCTGTTATAGGGACTAGATGCCATTCCTGGTTTATAAAGAAAATGAGATGCAGAAAAACTGTGTGTTTAAGTGAGATCACTCAGGAAACCTGTTGTAAAGCACAGGATTAAATTCAGATTCCCAGATTATTATTAATTTCTTTAAAGACTGTTAAATGTGCTTTCTGTTTTTGTTTAATAATGGTATTTACAAATCTTAGTCAAACTCAAGACAACATGCATTTCTGAAAGTTTCTGTAGCTTAGTTTGAATAACAGTCAATTGACAGTGGTGCAAGAACACCAATTTCTTAGTCAGAAGTAGATTAGAGAGCTGATTAGTTCTAAAGCAAACTAACAGATTAACACTACTTGTTTAAGCTGAAAAGCAGCTGCAGGGGCTACTTATGCCAGTCTGTAGTCCATGTAGTTGGTATATAACACTAACATTTGGGAAGGGATTTGTGATCTTTGTGAGTTAGAAAGGCAATTATCCTCAGTCACATAAATTCCTAAGTGGATTATATTGACAATGATGGTACTGTTGAATACCTACCTTTCTTTCTGCCTGCAACCCTTTCTGAAATTCAGCAGATATTCAATCTCCTTCAATTCTGCAGGAATAATAACACTACTAGCAGTTGAGTGCTTCTATTCTTTCAGCATCATGTTCCCCATGGCCCCTCCCCCATTTCAAAATATACTATGTGTAAGTTTGCTTCTAGATCCTGTAGTGACATTTCAAACAGAGGTGGCTGGAGGGAGGTATACTATCGTAGTCATTTTCTGGAATTTCATGGACAGGTGGAAACCAGAACAAAGATGCTCCTACAATTGTTTGTTATTCTTCTGTAGGAATAGAGCAGAGGAAAGTGATCTGGAAAAGCATTTTGATTGGCACGATCTGAATAAAATGAATGGACAATGGAAATTTTTTGGCTTAAATAGAAAATACAGCTTCATTTATATTTAATCTGGCCACAGATCTAAAAATGTACAGTTGTACATAAATACTTTTTTTTATGTGCTTGTCACAATTTCAAGGGATTTCCTGAGTTCCAGGCTCTCTCCTCACTACTATGGTTCATGACACAATACAGTGACTACACAAATAGGGAATTCCTCTCTGTTACTAGTTTCTTGTTTATCATCTCCTTCTGGTACTACAGAACTTCTATAGACAATAAGGAACTTAAATTACTTTGAGAATTCCTGGTAAGTGAATGTGTCAGAGCTAGTTTCTTTACTCTAAACACGTGAGTATTTCCAAAGTAAATCCAGGCAAGTCAGTGCAACTGGATTTATGCTATGGAAAGATGTTCATTTTTAGACCCTTTGGTGCTGATGGAAATGGTTACTAATCCCTGCTGAATATTGCTGTCATCAGCTGAACATTACTGCCTCTTCGACTGTCTCTTGCTCGTATGAATGCTCTCTGATATGTTTTAGAAAATTCAAGTATCATTGAGACATTTTCTGTAACTGTTTAAGGTAAACCAACTGCCCACATGCATGCAGTTGAGAATAAAACATTACACAACCAAAGTTGCCTTAATCCTTAACGTTATGGTATGAATTCTTTCCCTATCCAGTAAAGTCAGTTATATGTCTCAACAAAAAATGACAAACTTTTTGATTATGGGTTTCCAACCATCATTTTCCCTTTAAAAATGTGTTTTATTTAAAGTAAATATATAAGCAAAATATGTATGTTGGTAATCTTCACCTTAAATCAAGAAGTCAGTGTCTAATTAACAGATTATTAATCTTAAGAACCAATGTTAATTTCATATTTAGAAATTTATTCTGATATTATTGATAAAATATCAAATACAAATCCTTGAATAATATGTGCTTGTCCATCCTAGTGGTTTGTTAGCTATGAAATATCTGTTTTATCTACAGTTCTTTTATGGTTCAAGGCTGTAAATTAGGAACAATAAAATATCCTATCAGATCAAGTACCTAATACTTAGATTTGTGATAGAAATATCTTGTATTTATGGTTTAATAAGGAAAAAAAATAGTGGACAAAGGAAAGAAAACAAGAACTGATTTGAAGTCATGTGTCAGACTAAATGTTCCTTCTCTGTTTTCCTCTGGACATTATCTGAGATACTTATTCCATGACATGGTTTCTTAATCTAAAGATGAGTTTGATTATACATTTCAGACCTGCATCTATTTTAATGTAGATTAGCATACATTGCTCATGTGCTCAGTTTTTAAGTTTAAGATATATTGTAAGTTGTCTGAGGCATTCTGGTTTGTTCCATATAGCATCTGCACGTTGAAACCTGCAAAGTACATCTGCATATTGAAGATTATTGCAGAGGTGAAACTGTTGATTTGCATGAGGGATCTTTTGACCAGGGCTAAAGAAGAGGTTTTATATTGCTTGAAAAAACAGTGATATAGAGCTGAAGTTACATACTTCTAACAGCTTAGTAGAATAATTTACAATGGCTTCTCCATTATAAATGCTGCTTCCAATTTTTAGGTGGCTTGTATTTTTTTTTAAGCTTTAAAATCTGAAGAGGATGACTACTATATTAATGGTGCCTGGACTATTGACTGGCCAAGAAAGTTTGATGTTGCTGGAACAGCTTTCTATTACAAGAGGCCAGCAGATGAACCAGAGTCTTTGGAAGCACTAGGCCCTACTTCAGAAAATCTCATAGTCATGGTAAAGTTATAATTAATATATTTGTGAAATTTGAAATATGTATTTGTGTTTTGAGAAAAGTCAAGGCCATGAATGAAATAAAAATAGGTTGTGTTTTCAAAAACTGTACAGCTTGCTTAACTGGGACTTTGCATGAGTGTTTTTAATACAGCTTTCCTACCTTTCAAAACTGACTGCAAACATTGTATGAAATAGGGAAAGAGTCAGAAGAGCACCAGGCAGTCTCACAGAAAATGCCTCATCTCTGTTAAATGTGGTTCACGCTAATGGTAGCAGAAATCGTAAATGAGCCATACATTTTATCTCTGCATGCTGCTGATACATGATAGTCCCTGACAGTTCTGTAGATGTCAGTTTTAAGCCTGGCCTGAGTGTGACGTATATATACTCTTAACACAGAAAGAGTATAATTACTTGACCCATGTTAAAGTATATTGTTGTGACATACATTGCTCTGAACAGATTTTATAAGGTATGAGGATGTAACAGAAGATGTGACCAGGATCCTGATACCCTGTCTCTGACAACAGGCAATAGTGAGTGAGCCTGCTGTTTCACTGCTACATTGAGGAGTATAAGAACAGAGTGATACTTTCCCAGTATAGTCTGTCAGCTGCCAGATTTGCAGTTCAGGAGCTGCCTGAGCCAGATGGGATATTTTTTGTATAGAATAATTGTTGCATGGATATTCACATTTTAGGCAGTATTTTCATACACCTGAATCATCTTTTTATCTTCTGTAGCTGTTGATAAGCTAGAGAGTCCATACAGAATGAATATACAATTATTATAGTGCCTTTTCTCATTCAGTCAGTGTCACTGACCTTCTTTCTGCAAGTTCTCTGCTCTTTCATCCAATGAAGGTAGGCAGAAGCGCTTCTGAAAAATGTAACAAAGTAGAAATGGATTAGAAGTAGCGCTAAGATGAGTCAGATTGTTGCATCTAACATGATTATATATTACTAGCAATAAAAAAAAATGTTTGTTAGAGAGTCCAAGGCTACTGTTGGACAGGGTGGAAGTGCGATACAACAGTGAGGGTAGACAAAAGCTCATGGTGATTGATGCACTTTTGTCTATATCATGTGCAGTGATGTGGCTTCGGCAAGAGTTTTGATATTCCTTTAAAGGAATCACAGGTGTGATTCCACTAAGCATATGCTGTTGGCTGCATTAAGGAAAAACAATTACCTCAGCAACAGTCTGTTGTTGTTACTATTATTACTATTACTGTAGTTGCTAGAAGTGCTAACAAGGGCAGAGTCAGGTTCATAGCTGCGGTGTGGCTTGTACCCCTCATAATATTTCAGTTAGAACTGCTACATGTTTGCACAGTAATGTCCTTGTCCAACTTTGAGCTCCCATATTATTATTCAGCTCTCAAATTAATTTCCATGAAGACATTAATTTTATGAAAACTAGCATTTTAGAACAATTTTTTCAGGAATAAAGAACTGATGGAAATTATAAAGTTGTGTTAAGGGAGAAAAAAAAAGATAAAGCTCATCTTAGACAATAATACTTTTGTATATGTTTTAAAAGTTAATACAGATTCTTGTGGGAATACCTAAAAGAACTACTGTGACTTCCTTTATTGCTTTGTTGCCTGTGACAGGACGTAACACATGCCTAGAATAAATGTCACTGTGTTTGCCCTCTGCTTGCCTGTTTTAATGGTATAACCAGTTGTTTTCAACTACAGATTCTGCTACAGGAACAAAATTTGGGTATAAGGTATAAATTCAATGTTCCCATCTCTCGCACTGGCAGTGGAGACAATGAAGTTGGCTTTGCATGGAATCACCTGCCTTGGTCAGAATGTTCTGCCACTTGTACTGGAGGTAAGACACCAGGCAGTCAAGCTACAGGGTAAACTGAATTGCAAGATACACTTTACCATATAGTTATGTAGGTGACTAATTGAAAACATTTCTTTCAGGTATGCCTCAAACCTTAATGAACATGTATTTTAATCACAATGGATTTTATTGTTTTCAAGTACATTTAATATGTTCAGATCTTTTGATTAAATACAGTGTATCTTGGCACAGTGTCTCTCTCTGCTGATACTTCTTCTGAGACCCTCTTGAAGTTGGTATGTTTGATTTCCACAGGAGCTTTGTTGATAAAGGACATCAGAAGTTTTGAGTAAGGAGATTAAAAACCAGAAGGCAAAACAGGCACCCGTTATTAAAGAGATGTGTCTTTGTGTGTTTGTAGGTATGTTTCACACAATCTTAGTCAGTCCTCCTGTCCTCCAGCCACCAAAGTTTAGGATGCACACTTGGCAGCTCCTCTATAGCAGATGATAACAATTGGATTATGCTTGCTAGCCCATAGCAATATGAGAGAATTGTTGCCCTTTGGCAGCAGTGGGGGATTTGTAGGTTGTCCCATGTGAATCATCATGGGTGGCTTTTGCCCACAATTTACTATATTCCTAATCCTCCCTCTAGTGGCCACCAATGCAATTCTTTACCTCTGACTGGGAGAGCAGGACAGTTGGCTTCCTTCAAAGCCAACACCATTGCTGCTGCAAGGAACTGGTGAGTAGAAGTGCTGTGTGAACAGTATCTTTCTTCTCTCTGGAGACTGAATGAGTCATCTCCCCAACATACCTCTGTTTCAGAAGATATGGGAGAGTGCTTTAAATCCATCTCAGAATTTCAGTTTCTACTGCACTGTGAATAGCCCACAGCAAGAGGAAGATACAATATTTTTTTAAAGAACCTTTGGAACAAGTATTTTTTACTTTCTTGTTTTCTGACTATTGGAAGCATTCATGTTTAGAACCACGATAACTCACCCTTCTGCTGGAAGTTGCTGTGGCCGTTACTTCTTGTGTGCAGTGTAAATACAGTTTAGCCATACATAATACACAAAAGATAGCACGAATTCTTTTCTCTGACACTAGAGAAGGTCTTGAAACAAAATAGACAAAGATGCCAACTTTCTCCAGTATTTTTATTGTTCATTTGTTAGATTCCTGGGTTACAGGGTGCTTCTTTAACTTCAATTTTAGTAATAATAACTGTGGTAGGGAAAGGAACATTTTAAAGGAGAAGTATAAAGAAGGGAAGTGCCTAGCTCATAGCAAAAGACAGTTCCAAGTATCAGAACCTTAGGGGTATTGTCAAGTCCTATTTTTTATGATGGCAGTGAGTTAGTGATCTGTCTGATGTCATGGGAAATTTTCCACTGATTTAGATAGAGGCAGGATTTCAGCCATGGATCTTCTGTCATGAAGGTCATTCTTATTTCACACATTTGACAGTATACAATGAAAAAATAATTGGCTCTTAAGGAGTAGGCACTTGTCTAGATTAAAAAAATTGGATGTAATCATTAGCTTTCAAGGGAAGATTTGTGAATCCCTAAAAACTGCTTCTATTTATTATTTTTAAATTCGGAGGGAGGCAAAGGAGAGTTTTGTTTTTTGTTTTTTGTTTTTTGTTTTTTTTTTTTTGTAGCTTATGGTGGCCAAACCAGGCACTTTTCTCTCCTGTCCTTCAGTTTAATAGAAGGACATCCTGTGGCCACTTGTTTTCACTGAGTGCTGTGTTCATGACATAAGTATTACATTGTAGCTATAATTCATCTTAAAGACTGTATCTGCTTTCTCTATTTGAGTACCTGCTACTCCCTTCAGTTTATGAAACACCTTTCACTATATGCCAGAAGAAGATACAATTCTAAAGAGGAGCTGAGTCAGGGAAGAAGAAAAGGGAGACAAAGGTTGTAGAGACAAAGACTTTAACTGGCAAATTTAGTTAGTAAAAATATGAAGTGTTGAGAAAACTTAAAACTGAAACCACAGCATGGCTTTGTTTATTTCTATAGTATTCATTATGAAGCCCATTATTGAAGTTCTGTTTACTTAAACTCTGTCTTTAGAAGAGACATTTTGCTAGACTTCAAAGGATAACAAAGTATTAAACAGTTAAAGAATTTCTCACTGAAAGTAAAAAGGATAATAAGCATGTGTGAAGAATATTGGCATGGAAATTAATTTTTATTTAGGGGGTTAAAGAAATACATGGTGACTTAGGGACAGACTGTGAATATTTTTCAACATTTTCTGCTTCTTACTTTAGTTGGTGTACCTCACCTGTAGTGCATGAACTGATCAGGTTTTGATCATATGATTCATCCTGATCCGGGAAAGCTCCAGATAATGTAGAGCCAGATATACTTCTATATCAAAGCATAGGGTTTATTTCAAAGCTTTAGGCAAATCTAAATTCTAATCAACACATTTAACTTCTATCCATCTCTGAACTTGTCTGTATTTTAAGGTTATGTCTTGTTGTCTAGGATTATGTAACACTTAAAAAACTCTCTTAGAAGAACATCACATTTGCAAGTATTTAGAAGCCAGGAAATGTCAGAATTAAGGATTACTATGAAATCTTTTTTTTCCTGTAGTTGTGGCTGTTCTGTGAAACAGGGACCAATTGACCAGGCACCATTTTCACAGGCTAGCTCATGTCTACTGAACACTGCATAAGTCTATTTGTCTCTAAACCAAACTAATTTTATCTGCATTGCATACCTTTTGACCAAGTCTGTGATTTTTAAACTTAATTATTACTACATGTAATAACCAAAATGATGTTTCTCCAGTGTGAACTTGAGGATATATATTGAATGTCTGAAGGAGAGCCCAAAGGCATTGTGACAGTGCAGAGTTTAAATAATTTTGGAGTATTATATGTTGCAGAAGTGTCCAGTTTTTTTGTGCAGTCTCTCCTTCATAGCGTTTTGAGAGCAATCCACTGCATTCAGCTGTTCCTAGACCTGCTTTATGCCTTGCCTTGGAGAAGGGTAACTAGAGCACTCAGGAGCTAAGGAACAAGTTAAGAGCCAGCTAGAAGCAACCTGCAATCTTTGGTTAGATAGAAACACGCTGTCTTTTCCGCAGGACTTCTGTATTATGTTCATCTCTGCTGTGCTGAGGAGTCAAATCTGAACATTAAAAACATTACCTTTTCCAACAGGACCTCTGTTCTAGGGCCTGTCCGTTTTGCACAATAGGAAGAGCACAGTAAATGGAATGTTAGGGAAGAGAAGGGTTTCCTACTTCCAATGGCTGAATGCTGAGCTCTGGATTCCATTCCTGCCTCCCCTTTGTGGTTCTCATGGTACTGAGCAACTCAGAGCATAAAATTACAGTCTTACTTGCTAATTATAAATTCATTATTGTACAGGTAGCTCTCTGGAATTTCTGACCTCTGATGCATGCAGGAAATTTCATCATCGCGTGTGAAAGCTCACCTGAAATCAATGACCTCTCTATAAGCAGACATTATACCCCCTCTCTCTCTGTATTCTCCATAGCTGTGTCTAGAAAATAAGTTAAACTTCATGAGACAAACACTTCATGTTTAGATTACCTCTAAAAGCAGAGGAAAGTCTTCTCTGAGAGGCAGGCTTGGCTATAATGACCATGAGGTTGTGGAGTTCAATATTGAATGACGACATAGCAGGACAGTGAGCAAGATTACAGCCATGAACTTCAGGAGAGCTAACTTTAGTCTCATTAGGGATCCTCCTGGAAGAATCCCATGGGAACAGACCCTGAAGGGAAGAGGGGTTCTAGAGAGTTGGTCGGTATTCAAGGATCATTTCCTTCAGGCTCAAGAATGATGCACCCCGATGTGAAAGGTATTAAGCCAAGGGGGCAAAAAACCTCTGTGGATGAATAAAGAAATCCTGTCATTACTCAGGCATAATCAGGAAACACGCAGGAAATGGAAGCAGCGTTAGACCACTTTGAGTGAATATAGAGGGGTGGTCAGAGTAAGTAGAAATGAGCCTAGAAAGGCCAAGGCCCATCGAGAAGTAAATATGGCCCAGGACGTCAAGGATAACAAAATGGGCCTTTTTCAAATACGTCAGTATCAAAAGGAAAACTAAAGGTAATGTGTGCCAATTAGTAAATGTAGAGGGGACCCTGGAAACAGAGGACACAGAGAAGGCAGAGCTATTGAATGCCGCCTTGGCATCAGTCTTCACTGTCAAGACCAGGCATCAGGGATTTTCTGATCCAGGAGACCCGGGTAAAGGAATGTCGGAAGGAAGACTTTCACTTGGCCAAGGAGGATTGGGTCTCAGAACATCTAAAGAAATTTGACATCCACAAGTCCATGGACCCTAATGGGATGCATACACAAGTGCTGAGAGAGCTGGCAGGCATCATGGCTGGTCTGTTCATGATCATCTTTGAAAGGTCGTGGAAATCAGGAGGGTGCCTGAGGACTGGAAGAAAGCAAATGTCATCCCAGTCTTCTAAAAGATCAAGAAGGAGGACCCAGGCAACTACTGGCCATTCAACCTCAGTCCCTGGGAAGGTGATGAAGTGCCTTGTTCTGGGGGCCATCTCTACCCACGTGGAAGACAAGGTGATCAGGAGTAGTCAGCATGGATTCACTAAAGGTAAATCATGCTTGACCAACCTGATTGCCTCCTATAATGAAACAGCTACCTGGGTGAGGTAAGAGCAATGGGTATTGTCTACCTCAACTTCAGCAAGGCTTTCAACACCGTATCTCGCAACATCCTCCTAGGCAAACTCAGGAATGTGGACTGGATGAATGGGCAGTGAGGTGGATTGAGAACTGGCTGAATGGCAGAATCCAGGGGATCATAATCAGTGGTACAGGGGCTAGTTGAGGGCCTGTCACTAGTGGTGTCCCCCAGGTTCAATACTAGGCCAGTATTGTTAACTTGTTCATCCATGACTTTGATGAAGGGACAGATGCCTCTTCAGCAAGTTCACTGACAAAGGTTGGAGAGATGGGCAGAGGACTGTCTGATATTCAACAAGGGCAAGTGCAGGTCATGAACCTGTGGAGAAATAACCCCAGGCACAAGCACTGGGGTTATTGGCTGAGGACCAACCTCCTGGAAAGCAGCTCTGCAGAGAAGGTCCAGGGGGTCCTGGTGGACAGCGAGCTGTCTATGAGCCAGCACTGTGTCCTTGTGACCAAGAAGGCCAATGGTGTCCTGGTGTGCATTAGGAAGAAGGTTGCCAGCAGTTTGAGGGAGGTGATCCTACCCCAGTGGGGACTGGAATGCTGTGTCCATCTCTGGACATCTCAGTACAAGAGAGACGTGGAACTCCAGGAGTGGGTCTAGTAGAGGACTACAAAGTTGATTAAGGGACTGGAGCATACAAGGAAAGGCTGAGTGGGCTGGGCCCGTTTAGCCTCAAGAAGAAACAACTGTCTCCAGTCAATATCTATAAGTATTTGAAGGGAGATGCCAAAAAGATGGAGCCAGGCTTTTCTCAGTGGAGCCAAACAATAGGGCGAGAGGCAGTGGGCAGAAACTGATGCACAGGAAATTCCACCTGAAGATGAGGAAGGCTTCTTTACTGTGCAGGTGACTGTGCACTGGAACAGATTGCCCAGAGAGGTTCTGGAGTCTTTATAACTGGTGGCAAACTTGGACAAGAAAACAATGCCAGAGAATACCAAAATGTACAGTACAAAGTTCTGTGTACAGAGAAGAATGGGAGAGGAGAGAACACAGGGAAATCAGAAAAAATGGATGGCAGCAACAGAAAATTTTCTTTAATGACCTGAGTATCATTTAATGAAAAAGACTGAGAAAGGGAAAAATAAAATATGTAGAAATAGGTAATGAAACAAAAAAGAAAGAGAGAGGAAAGGGTGATATATATCACTTACAGATCACAGAATTGTAGTTTATTTACTATCATGCATGTCTTTCCTTATATATTATCTTGTAATTTTCCAAGGTCAAGTGTATGACTGTGTCCAGATCAGTAAGTATTCTTAATAAGGAACGGCTGGTGGTACTGTTTAAAAAAAATCCAACAAAGGAAAAGAAAAAAGGAAAAAAATCCTTTATGGTTTGTTTTGTTTTGTTTTGTTTTTTTTAATGCATGACTCAAGTAAGTGCATACTCCTTTTTTTAATTTCTTCAATGTTTAATTAATTCTAGCAATAAATGGGAACAAATAGCAGCATCTATTATCTGGAATTTGTCAGTAATCCTAAGCATTAGTTTGGATTTCATTTATTCTGTTAGAGTTCATCTCCAGATGAGTTAGGTATTTATGTGAATTTTTATGAAACGGTATACTAAGTAAATTGATTGCTGTCCAGTTTTCTTTGCTGCTCCTCACTTGTGTAAAGTAGTGCCAACTATGTTTTCCTTTCATGCCCTCAGATGAATTATGAAACTATCTTTAGACAAATAAAACATATTTTTCCTCACCAAAGAAAATGTAAGTTTGGCTCTGTGATTAATATCTTGTGATCTGATGAGTGAGCTCAGAAAGTATGTCTGGGTTAACCAGCATGCACTAGTTTTGGTGATGCAAGCTTCACTATGTATTGGTACTGGAATCTTTATAATTAACTGTTGCAATCACAAACCACAATTTTTGGGATTGCTTTTAAAAATAGATATGGCATTTACATGCCTGCAATTTTAATTCAAGAATAAAATGTGCTCCATGTAATTGCTGAAAGTCATGCAGACTATTTGTGAATTGAAATCTGCAAAACATCTCAATTCTCTGGAAATTGTGGTCACAAAAACATTGGAGTTTGGTTTTTTTGTAAGGATTGCATTGACCAGTTATGAGGACATTTTGTCTTTTATTATAAACTATGAATCTGTAGATTTGAAAGCAGAGTGTTTCTCTCTAACTACTTGTAATTATTCCCCCCAGAGTTTAAATTAACTGGTTTAGCTGTGCTTTTTAAATTATTTTAAGAGAGACCATATACTCAGGGAAGAGTTGATAATTTAAAAAGAGTTTTTCAAGGCCCACAGGACATAACCAAGTTGTAGCTGTTGTCTGGGTAAAAACAGCACTTCTAGCTTTTCCATTTCTTTTTCTTGTCTTAAAAATTAGAATCTGATTTTTTTTCTGAGGTTTTATGTTGAATTACATTGTAACTAGACAGCAATTATGTAAAATTTATATACTGTGTGACAAAATGTTGCAGAACTTTTTAAAAACAGGATTAATGTATCTCCTGGCATCAATTAAAGATTCTTCACTGTGTAATTGAATAGTAGTGAATACTGTCTTATAGGTGATACACTACTGAACAATGTTCAATAAATAACACACCTGATTTAAATTTTTTTTAGAACCGAGCACAGTGATCCTTTGTGTTCATAGAATTTTCTTATTACTTAACTGCTCAGAAATGAATCTGTTAAGGTTGCCAATTTTTAGCCAAAGCCTAGAAGGAAATGTGTCTCATGCGAGTAGGAATTTCAGTAAAAACATTAATATATATGCTGTCTGATAAATATATTTGTGAGAATGGTGTGCCTCATTAAAATTATTAATTCTAAAGTATGAATAAATTATTTTTAAGTTATTAAGTAGTTATATTTGAGGGAAATATCAGTATGAAGGCCACATTCAGCCTGTTTTATCAGCCACCAAGAAAATTAAGGCAACTTGTGATAGAAAGGTTGAACATTACTTGTATGTCAGCTAGCACTACCATGTTACTAGCATTGCTGTTCGGCTAGAGCTGTGAAATATGATTTATCATCATGGTAAAATTTGAGTAGAAAATTGCTAGAAATATTCCTTATCAGGTTATTCAGATCTGATTCTAATTATTCTCATCTCTTGGCAGTGTTTGCATAGATTATAGAATTCAAAGTGAATTTTGCCACAGCTTCTCAAATATTTAGATCTTCCACTTATTTGTCAAGAACAAAAGGAAGGTATTATTTCCTCCTATGAGGAAAGACTAAGAGAATTGGGTTTGTTCAGCATGGAAAAGAGATGGCTTAGGGGTGATCTAATTGCAGCTGTACAGTACCTGAAGGGGCCTAAAAGAAGGATGGAGAGGGACTTCTTATAGGACGGGACAAGAGGGAATGGCAGTAAATTAAAACAGAGCAGGTTCAGATTAGATATTAAGAAAAAATTCTCTACTGAGGTTGGTGAGACACTGGAGCAGGTTGCCCACAGAAGCTGTGGATGCTCTAACCCTGCGAGTGTTCAAGGCCAGGTTGGATGGGGCTCTGAGCAACTCATTCTAGTGGAAGATGACCCTGGCTATGTCAGGGGGATTGGGTGATCTTTAAGTTCCCTTCCAACCTAAACCATTCTATGATTCTATGATTCTGTATGTGTCTTAAAATGAAGAGATGGCTGTGAAGTTGGCAGATATTTGAAGCCAGGAGATTTTAATCCCCATTTAGTTCTATGCATTTCACGTTTTGGAAAAAGTTAATTAATTGCTTCTGGTTTTAAGAAAGGTACAGGGCTTTTTGCAACTTTTATAATGCAAATAATCTCATTATTTCGGAATTATAACTAGTTATGTTCAATAAAATACTGCATGTGAATTGCAAATCCACAGTCTTTTTATGCTAATGAACATCACACAGTTTGTTTTAAAGAGAGAGGAGTCAGTATGTACTAGTCTTAACAACAATACACTGTTGTCATATCAGTGGCTCTTCACTGCCTTTCTTAAGGTCCTGTTTTTTAAAAAAAAAACCACACAACAGAAAATCTGTTTAATACACTACCTTATAACGTTGCCTTGGCAGCGATATGTCATTATGTTTTGGGAATAACGATCAATTCTAAATTGCCCTTTTGATGGTTAGTAATGAAAGAAGAGCTGGAAGTGCTAGACAAAATGAGTATTCACAGGGACAACCTGTACCTTTCATATTGAGTTATACTTCTATTATTTTCATGAAGAAAATTTGAAGGATAACATGTATAAAAATGCAACACTGTTTCCCAGTATTGCTGGTTCATTTTAAACCAGAGCACATAAACAGTAGTTCCGCATTGAAGCGTGACCACTTTCAATTTGGTGATGTTTTCTTTGGAAATTTAAGTGTCTTTCCTCGGAGAGGATGGCAGACAGAGAATGAATTTTGTGCAATATATAAATGAAAACAATCTGTTAATAAATCTATAAATATATTCGCTTTGTTTTAGAAAACAACAGCAATTTAAAATCCTCTCTCAGTGGGGTAGCCTAAAATTGAAGGAAAATAAAAGCTTTATTGTGGTCAGGGGGCATTCAGTCAGCTGAAATTCACACTGCTGCAGCTTTCAGAGAGTTAAAGTGGGATGGTAGGATTAATAACCAATAGGTGAAATACACTTATCCTGAGCAAGTAGAAGAGCAAGAATGATTAGATAATCAATGGTCTTTCATTTCATCCCAAGGTGTACAGAAACAAGAGGTGGTGTGTAAAAGGCTGGATGACAGCTCCACTGTACAGAACAATTACTGTGACCCTGACAGCAAGCCTCCAGAAAACCAAAGAGCCTGCAACACTGAGCCTTGCCCACCTGAGTAAGTCATTAATCACTAAGATGGACAGCTTTTTTGCATAGATAGAAAACTCTTCATAATCTATAATAAATCGTATTGAACAAAGGTGTATAAAATTCTGATCTAGTATTCATGTCTTATCAGAAAGGATATTTAGGTCTGGTTTTTTGGTTATGGTTTCTGTTTCATCTTGTCCTTCTAAAATCATCTGTGGAAAATTCATTTAGCTAGAGGAAGTCTGATTTGACTGAGGAACAGCTCATACGTTTTAAGTGAAAAGAGACTAGCGAAATAGTTTCTTAGAGTGTGAGTGTCATCTGCTGTGAATAGTGCAGAGAGTAGAACTGGGGACCATTCTAAAGGCAACAATGATAGAAGAATGTTGAGGTGAGCATAACTTTACCCTAGTTAATAATATTGCATCCTAAATGTTTGCTATATTTTAAAGTATGTTATATTAAAACTTGGGTTGAAGTGTTCATGTGAGAAGTGGCAAATATAGAACCTGCTTAATAGACCAAACCATTTTGTGATAATAGTTTTGTCAGTCTTTCTCTCCAACATGCTCAGTGTTGTACAGTAATGCTGTGTGTTTTTAAGGATTAGGTGCCTACATGGTTACTGCTATTTAGATTTGTTTTTAAAGATAGTTGTATGCTATATATTGAAAAGATAATTAAAAACACAGCAACTCATTTGATTGAAAATGAAGTGTGGCAAGGACCTATAGCATAGCTTACAAAAGCTGTTTAGAAACAGTTGTGGTATTTTGCGCTAGAGAATAATATTAGCATGTGCACAACAGCTTCTCTTATGTTTCGAGACAAATAAAGCTCATGGAAAAGCTCAAAGACACGAACAGTTTATTGATTCCCAAGCTCTGGTTAGTTTGACTTTGGTGATAATCTGTAGCTGTATTCCAACTGGGCATGAAAATCATTAATGCTGATTATATGTAGATACTGCACAATACTGTGATCTCTTGTAAATGTCTCTTAGAAACTGCTAAATTGTGGCATAAAGGACACTGGGAGGAATGGGACAAGATTATTGTGCATTAATAAAATCCTAACAGGTGTTCATGAAGCCAGTATCTTCCTAGAGTATCAGCTGCTTCCTTCATGTTGTGCCTGGTTGCAGAATGGCAAAGCAATGTCTTCTACGCTTACTTCTGCTGTGTCATACACCTTACTCATTTGACACAGAGCAAAATGAAGCCATTGCACTGCTGTCGTCTTGAGTGTGAATGTGAATTTGCTGTCACACAAGCAGGTCTGAAGTAGGTCAAAATCATTGTCCCCACAGTCTGTATATAAATACATGTTTATCTTGCAAGGATGTGCATTTGTACTCTGTTTGGATAACACTGCTTAGCATGGCTGTAAGTGCACCAACTAGACTTTCAGACCATTTACCTGAGAGCAGGACTTGAGAAGTGGTCATGTTTGATCAATTCCTTTTTACCAAACACATCCCTATCCCTTCCTTTGTGTGGCTTAACTATTAACAAATCAGTATTTTAAAAAGTAGCATTTACACAGTTATTCCAAACCGGTTAAATTCTCTTTTCTTTTTTTTTTTTTTTTTGCACTGACATTACTTAAAAAACAAAAGCTAGGAAAAACCAAAAAAACAACCCACAAAGTGGAACACTTTGGATTCTCCATCCGATACAGCAGGGACATGGATGAACATGGAGAGAAGTCATCAAGATTCAGATAGTGGGTAGTGTGTATTAATCAGTATCTACTTCAGCATGTCAGGGTAGTTCAGCCCACATCTGCCTTCATTCTGATATTCCCCACAGGATGAATACAAAGTGCCAAACTCCTTAGGAAGGATTCTTGATTCCTCATGTTGTAAGTAGTCTAGGAAAAGGCTGCTCAAATAACAGATAGTTGTCCAGAGAAGTTTGACCCTTTTGGCAGAAAGTTTTATCATGCAGTCTGACTTAGTCTTTACATAGACTGGCCAAATATTTCCCTTTTTAATTAACACAATTCCATTGCTGGTGTATTCCAAAAGCAATGAAAATTTTAAGCTTTATGAATGCCAGTTACATTATACTTGAGGTCCTTGAGCAGCAGCAGACTTATGTTTGTTCACAATATTTTGTTTATTATTATAATAAGTAACTCTTAAACTTCAGATTTCAAGAAAATATTCTTATAGTTCTGTGAGTTACGAATAGTACTGTCTTGTAATACACTATAAATAGTAAATGTACATGACAGCCAAGGCACTTGGGCAAATCATAGCACTAACTGAAAATTAACACTTCAGCCTCTTGAAATCTCTGAGAGCTTCAAATTCTCCCTATTCTGGTAAAAGCATAAGCTACTTTGATGAAGAATTACAAACTAATTTCCTTTTGCTGGGGAAGTAATGACAGAATACAGCACATTTGTTTCCATCTCTCCATCGATCTAGTTTTATATTAGAATATATTACATATTATGTAACACAAGAGTGGATAGCAGCACTTTTTTTTTTGACAGTAGTTTGAAAAATTGACAAATCTTATGAGGCAGGTCCAAGGAACATCCACAGTGACTGACGTGCCTGGCATTTTTTGCTTGTTGGCCACATGTGATAGCATACTAGACTTCACCTTCATCCTTTGCAAGGATGACTCAGGCGAGTATCTAGTCAACATATGAAATACTGAAGACCAGTATTGGTCTTGACAATATGAAGAAATTTTTCTAATTAATTGAGCTGCATTAGCCATTCATCAATAGGAAAAAAGAAATAACATTACAGTCTGCTGTAATGTAACTGTAGCTGCTTTAGTCTCTGCAGCAACACAGTAATATTTACAACTCTTGACTTTCACTACACATGATGAAATGCTCAGAAGTTCCCTCTAGCACGTATCATACAGTGCTTTAAATTTTTAAAATATTTATTGAGGTCATTTTTTGTGTGATGAATTCATGTTTTGCTGGTGTTTGCTTTACTTACTCAGATAAGAATATTTTGCTTTTCAGTGTAGACTTTTTAAAAAAAGTTTAGAAATGTTTCATAATGAGATGAGAATTAACTCTCAGAAAGGCCAATTTTGAGATCAAATTATTTTATTGTAATGATACTAGAGGGGCAAACAGCTTGGCTTTCAACTTGTGATGTAACTTACAGAAACGGTTCCCAAACATTTCCAGTTGCAGTTATTCCACTTTCAGAGGAATAATTTCAGGCAAGTTAAGTACAAATCTACTTAAATAACTGAACTTTTGTCAGGCTCAACACTCCTTTCTAACTGCTATAGGCTAGGATGGAAATTGCTGTTCTAGAAAAATACTGAGTAGTGTTATTATTGGAAGATATGGTTGCAGTAGGGCATAAATTAAAATGTTCAGTAAAAATACTTATAAGTTTCTACTTTAGTCAATTGTGTATTTTCAATAATTATTTAAGTTTAGTAATTTAAGCTATTTGCACTGGGGGTTTGTGCAATTATCTACTCTATTTCTGAAATGCACTGACTGAGTCTCCTAATGTTTTCTATCCAGATGGTTTATAGGAGATTGGTCAGAATGCAGTAAGACCTGTGATGGAGGAATGCGCTCACGAACGGTTCTCTGTATCAGAAAGATTGGACCTTCTGAGGAGGAGACACTGGACAATACCAACTGTTTAACACACCGGCCTATTGAAAAAGAGCCCTGTAACAATCAGTCCTGTCCCCCACAGTGGGTCGCTTTGGACTGGTCAGAAGTAAGAAAATTTTGCTGTGTTAGCTCATTGGTAATAGTGGAGACAAGCGCTCTGATCACCGAATACTAGTACATTTTCTGTCGCTGCTTGCTAAGCAAAGGATTAATAAAAAATTCAAAAACTTGTGGGTTTAATATTGAAGCAGTTTTTTCTTTCCTTCAGTGTTGTCAGTTCTGTTGTGTTTTTCAAATGATTGTGACCTGTTTTGATTAATCATAGTAGAAAAACAGTAAAACACAAAAGAGAATAGTAAAGTAGTAAAAAAAAAATGCAGTGAAACAAAAAAACCTTATATTAGCCAAATGGTATGAAGCAATTATTTTAAAGTAAAAGTTAATTTCCATTTCCATTGTTTATTGAATAGTAGAAGTGATGGATTTCCAGTATCAGAAGTCATAACAAACTGCTTTCTTTTTTTTCCCAAAGTAATGGTGCTGATGTAAAGCATCACATTTCTTAGCAAAATGCCTCAAGAGGCAGACCTGAAAGTTGGTTTTCTATTTATAAAATATGTTGTTAAATATGATGATGCTATAGTGTAAGCTAAGCTTATAGTATACCTTATACTTATTCAGATATTAAATTTGAACCAGTGCAGCTGAAAGAAAAGGCAAATACATTTGAATGGAACTGCATCTCATGCAAATTAGAGTGCAAAAGTGTTTGTATACCTTTTCACATTCTTGCTATTCTAGACTCCTATCTCACCCCACTTTTTATCTCAACGTACCCTTTAGAGTACATAGAAGTTAGAATTTCCTGAGTTTCCATGTCTGTGTCTTTGCTTTCAAATGCAGCCATATAATATAGTTGGTTTCATAAATCGACCAAATATGGTTTAAAATTATTTAACTTGTGGGTTTGTACCTCTTGGAAAAATATTACCGAACTTCAACTTTTGAATTGCAAGAAGTGTTCTAATTTTGTATTTTCACACCAGTTTTTACCTGTTTGCTTTTGCTATCTGCAACAGTGCTTCTTCCTTTCCAACTACTATTCATCATAAATTAATTAATCACATTCTTCTTTCATGTTTCACTTTGAAGTTGTATTTGTTTGAAATGGATGACTAGAGTTAAATGAATATATTATCCCAGAGGAGGTTTCACCTGTACCTCAATGTTTTGTTTCTTTCCTCTTATGAAAATGCCAATAACCTACAGTGTGTCAGTATACCCTAAATAAGGTGCTTCTCTCCCACAACTATAACATACCAGTTACCTAAAGTCATTTAACACTCTGTTAATATATGCAGATCCTAATCCTCCTTTTTTAATTTTTTTAAATGCATCTTCTTGCATGTCATACTGCCAAAATTCACTACATTTCAGTTATTAATGTCTTCCTGGTTGTCCAGTTCTTTCTGTAGACCATACCTCTTTAGCATCAAAATCAGTTAGTTACCTGTGGTACCTGCTAGTTTCAGTAATTTCAGTAGAATCACTGAATTCTGAGCATTACAGTGCTGTAAGCTGCCATGGAAGCTGTTGTTCATCTACCTTCTATCTGAATTTCACATTTGCATGTTCTCCATCTGTTATTCTTAGCTGAAGAAACAATTTCTGTAGACAGTTTTCTTTTTATTATTACTATATACACTTACTATGTATATATATTTTGAACAAAAGAAAAATGTGTCAATTTGCTGTTCTGTTCAACTGGTTTTTTTCTGTAAGGAACTGTAAGTGAATGCCATTTTAGTGAGCTTTTATATCAAAAATCTTCTAAAATACGTGAACTTCTGAATTTTTGTTTTGTTTTTAATAATTTATCAGACAAATGCTTTTGCTTATATTCTCACTCCCCTGTTGTTTGCCATCCTTATGCTTGAACAACTTTTTAAGGCTTTCATACTCAGGGCCTTAATGGCCTTTTATACAGCAGAAGTATGTTATGATTTTGAACAAAATGATTCTAATCTAAAGGTTCAAACTCTGATAAACTTCTGGTTGTGATAGCTTTTAATCAAGATTGTGAAAAAGTCCCAGCTTCTTTCTGATATGAATTTTGTTTGTATCTTGTCAGACTGTCTTGACTGGTGATACCATTTTAATATACTGAGAAAAATAGCTTCTTTTTCCTCTTCATCGTTCCCAGAAATTTAATGTATTAAAATCCTTGTAATAATATAAATGTAAACATTTTTATATGTATATTTATATGATTTTCTGACAGAAACATGAAAAAGAAAACAAGAGTGAACTCAAAAATTGAAGAGTAGAATATTCCTTCCATTGAAACCAGTGGCAAACCTTGCTAATTTTCTCTGGACTGCAACTTGAAAAGTTTTTTTTTTTAATACTCAAAACAACTAATACATAATATAAATAAAACAATTATAGAAGTCCTTTACCTGCTTAGGCACTTGTTGACAATCAGTATAATTACACATTTTTTAAGTTTTCAGTGAGAATATTAAAAAGATATTATGTATCTTTTGGGTTAGAGAAACAAAAACATTTTGTAAGCCTAAAGATTAAATGAAGTCCTCAGGAAAATGTAAAAGTGCTTTTATCAAATTGAGATGAAAGCTAACAGTGTCTAGTCTATTGGAATGTAGTCATTCTCAGGTAATGCCAGTTTTGCCATAAAGATTTTTAGACTTCACAATAGTTGGGCTTTGACAAAATTAATCTACCCACTATAAATTATTTCTCTTATATTATTATTATTATTATTATTATTATTATTATTATTATTATTATTATTATTATTATTATTATTATTATTATTATTATTATTTTATGAGAAAAGCCGTAATCAAACAGGGGAATTTAATTTGCATTATTTGTGCTCATGACTTCGAGGGAAGGAGTCAGAAATTCTAGAAACATTTAGTAGTGAAAGATACTTGTTCCTCATTTGGTTTCTTTGGGTATTTTGTCTTGCATTTGCTTTGGAGACATACACTGTTTTTGTTAAATTTGACTTATGCTTTTTATTTGTAGTGATTTGGTATTACTACCTATTTCCTTATTTCATTTCTGGGGATCAGATGTAGTCCATCTTATTTAGTAGAATTTTTGCTATAACTCAAGAAAAAAGAGTTTAGGGATGTTGTTTTCGTCTGGTACTAGTAGCTGAAAGAAGACTTTTCTCAAATGGCATCTTAGATAAAAGAATGTGTCTTCAAGCAGTACAAGAAAATGGATGCTCCTAGACTCAAATTTTAGTCCCCAAAGTCTTGCTTGTTTGCTAACATATTCTAGGGATTATGAAATCACTTGGGCACATTGGGTTTTGACATTTTGACAAAGTCCTTTCAACCTTGTAACTTTTCTGTTTGTTTTTGACAGAATGACTTGATTTTTAAGTATTCAGCTAGGGAGGGGCAATTGCTGCTTCTTCGTACTAAAAAGTCATGCATTTTGCATTAAATGCTTGTATGGGATAAAATAGATAAAATATTCCTTGGAATTTGGACCAGAACTAATGAGTGTCATGATCATGACACTGAAGACCTCACATATTCATTGTCATTCTTTTTTGCCTCTATTTATCATTATGTTTGTAGTTCTGACAGAGATCTTTCTTCTCTTACTTCCCTCCTTCATAGTTTTCTAGTAGGCAGGCACTTAGTGTACACAAGATTTGGGATTAAAGTCCCTTCAGAGTGAGGATGTTTGAACCTGGTTACTCTGTATCAGAATTCTGAACACTTAACTACTGTAGATAAGGAGGCCTTACCTTGACAGAAAAAAATAGAACAGGATAGGAAAGAAAAGGTTGCATTTTAGTGGTTATATATCCATTTTGCAGTTCTGGATTATAAACTCCAATTGCAGGACCCATCTTTTCACAGCCCAGTTTAAGATCCGAAATACAAATGGAGATAAGATTTGACATAAACCTAAATTGACTATTATTGACTAGTTTAGTTGCCTCCCTCAGAAAGATTTCCTTAAAGATCTTGGTTTGAGGTATATGTAGATATATGGATATAAATCTTTACATATTCATAGGGTATATCCTTACATAATACTGTGGAACTGTTTAAAAATTTCTGTAGGTTAGTCAAAGGTGCTTCAGGATTAGGCATACAACAGTGAAGTTTGCATCACTCAAGTAATTTTTTTTTTAAATTAATTTTGAGGGTGTTTCTTTTTTCCCCATATATATACTGACTTGTTTTGGATGTGTGGTACGTGACCTCTTGAACATTGCTCCAGTGCCACATAGTATTATTTCCCACATAATGTTTTGTCTCTACATATTAAAGGCATATTGAAAGGCTTAGCATAATCTGTATGTAAAATTTATTATATCAGAAATTGATTCTAGTCCAAATATTGCAGATGTGCTTATGGGATAAAGCTTAACATGCCAGTAGGGAATTCTGAAACTGTGCTTGCAATATCTCCTATTAAAGAGGGACTGATTTGGGGAAGGTCTGGAGTTTTAATTTTGTTAGCACTTGTCTCTACCCCATTCTGCAACTGTGCTACTGTACATGACAGTTAATGATCAATAGCAAAAAGGAAGATGAATGGCAGGAACACCAATATGAAGGATGATGAGGGAAAACGGAGGCCATCAAGCCTGCTTATGATTTATTATCTGCTTGCTGTTAGAACAGCACAAGATAAAATGAGGAAAAACAAAAACTGTGTGAAAACAGAATTAAAATTTAAATGGGAAAGGAGAGGAAAGCATGCGTGGTGGGAGAGGGTACAATATTTCTGTATATCTGGATAATCTGGTTTCTGTGGAGTCAAGTAAAAGATTTATCTTTCCTTATGTATATTTAGGAAAAATGTGTTCATTGTGAGTGAAGTGGATAAAGGCTGTACTAAGGTCATATTGAGAACAGAGGGTATTACTTTTAATTTCTTAAATGCACACTCAGGTTTGTTTCATAATAGTATTACATGTGGTAGACCTTTCTACTTGGCTGCAGTGTTTTCCTTAAGCCTAACATAAAGGCTCATGTATATAAAAGTAAATAGTAACACCATAGCCTAAATATAAATGGAGAAGGAAATCTACTTAGAAAATTGAAACTTAGAAAAGCTTGTACTTAATAAAGGAATCATCTGTCAGCTTTTTTGTGTTTCTAAATATTTAAAAATTATTATTATTATCATATGATGATTATAGTTTAGTTATAAAATCATAAATATATTTCACTGTTTTACATAATACCATTTCTGACAGTTTTATTGGCTTTTTACTGCGACTTTAATTATTTATTTGTATCAATATTTTTTCAGTGCACACCAAAGTGTGGCCCGGGATTCAAACACCGAATTGTTCTGTGCAAAAGTAGTGATCTTTTAAAAACCTTTCCAGCCGCGCAGTGCCAAGATGAAAACAAACCACCAGTGCGCATCCGCTGTAGTTTAGGCCGATGTCCTCCTCCTCGCTGGGTCACTGGAGACTGGGGACAGGTGAGATAGTCCATGCCAGTCTTCACTGCTGTTAGTCTCCTACATTAGCACCTTTTAGAATATGATATTGCTGGAAATAGATAAATGACGGTTCCCATGACTGAAACAAAAGCTTATCCCCTGTTTGTGTCAGATTGAAATGTGATTCTTTATGATGGTTGTCTGCCAAACTATAAGAGATTTGCTGAGAGCAATCTAGTTTGTTCTGGGTGGGTTTCTTTAAAAAAATTTAACAGTCCTTCCTACGTTTCTTGGAAGGGTAATTTGGGATACGACAATGTAGCATTTTTTAGTATTTTTAAATTGTTCTTAGCTTCTGTGAGAAACATGATGGAAATACAAAGCCAGTTTCTAATTTAGTAACTGAAAAAACCCCAGTTTGAAATCAATAGAATTTTACATAAGATACATTGAATTACCGTACAGGAAGCTAAACTGTCACAAGACAGGCTGAATAGTGCTGCCACTGTGCAGTGTTTCTAAATATGATTTACTAAGTTTCCTTCTTTCTTTATGTTTTCACGTCTCAATTGTGATCAGTGGCCTGTTTCTAGAATAATAATTCAGTGATTCAGTTTCTGTTTGCTGGGTAATTTGCTGCTTATGAGAATAAAACACTTCAGCTTAACTAACCAGGGAACAATAATTTGTGATACTGCAGTCTAGTCAGCTTTTCTTTTATGGTACTTGTTCAGATGCACATTTATGTTAAGGTGATATTGTACTAAAATTGTAGCCGTTTAGTTATGGAAATTAAAAATGTTTTGGAACAGCAAAGTATTTTTGTTTGAAAGTCACTTTACTTTTTCCTTATGAAAAGGTCCTCTAACAGATTTGAATTCTTGTTCTTTTTAGTTTTTCTTCTTTATTCTAGATTGATTATGTCTCTCTTTAAAAAATTCATTTAAACTCAGAATTATATACGAAATAGTGTGAATTATATTCTTATACCTCAAATCTGAACTTTTCAGGGAGTCAACATGGCATTGCATTTTCTTTTCCTTGAAAGACAAATGCTCGCATGTATATTTATCAAAAAAAAAAATTCTAAACCATTTTATGAAAATTCTATTCTCTATATTTAAAAATTGGATCCAAGTTTCTGAATTTTTTGTCTTTCTTGCTTTTTAGTGTTCTGCACAGTGTGGTCTTGGGCAACAGATGAGAACAGTACAGTGCCTCTCATACACTGGACAAGCATCCAGTGAGTGTCCAGATACTCTTAGACCTCCATCAATGCAACAGTGTGAAAGTAAATGTGATAGTACTCCTATTTCCAACACAGAAGGTAAGTTTACCATCTTAATATAATTTATTCTGAAAAGAATAAAGCGACATGGTCAGAATGACTGCATTTAATTATTGGTAAAAATCTGTATGATATAATCTCTCAGACAGCAAATTATTTTTTTTACAATTATTTTCTGATTAGTCATTGTAGTTCAGTGGTAAAGTCAATGGAAACCTAAATACAGGTTTTTTGTTTAAAAAAATGCCTGTAAAATATATAGCCTAAGTTGTGAACAAAATACTATTGTTTGTGCCATTGGTTTTCTAGTCTATTGTTTCAGTGGAAATGTTCATAATAGCAGTGGGAGCGTGACATACCTTTTATCCACTGACCTTCTACCTGATATATCAGTGTTAAACACAACAATGTGGTGGAAAAAAATAGTAAATACTGTATTCATTTGAAGAGTGGAACCATAGATTTAATTTGTTTTTTAAAGGCAGGTTTGTCCTACAGTCTACTTGAGTTTGGTGGTCATTCAATGCCTACTGTATTTGTCTGTGTCCATGCCATAGATTCAGAATTGTCATAAAAGTCTGTCAGATAGACATGTCTCTGGTGAAATGGTAACACACTAAAATCTTCCCAGAAATACACTGATGGTTCAGTGTATGAGCACCGTAATTTACTGCTTTGAAGTTTTAATTTAAAGTAGAGGCTTATCATCCCATGTTGTCATTTGAAAACATTTTCATAATACAATTTTTGTGGGCTGTTTTAATTCCCATTATTTATATTATTTCTATAATTTCTGTTATTATTAATTTTAATATTAATATTTCTGTTAATCATCCTATTATTTCTATTAATTCCTATTATTCCTTTTATTTAATTGTTTAGTGTTCTCAAGTAGTGTTTAAGTGGTAATTATCAGTCTAGGAAACATTGTACCCTTTAAAGCTCAAAGGCTACATGATATTTACTTTACAAACACAGATGTTGACTTTTGTCCGAAGTAAGGAAGGTAGTAAATTACTTATTAAGTGGGCATGAATCAGTCCCAGTCTTCCCTTAATTTCAAGATGACAAGGTCATATTTTTATTTGTGGTAATTACGCTAGTAATTCTTCAGCATTTTCAGGAAAATATGCTAATCTCTTATAGAAGAATGCAATCAGGGTGTTTCTGTGTGTGATCTCTGTACACTGGGTGGCCGTGAACTTCTTTACAGTGGAATGTTACAGGTTAGCTATGAACAGTAAGTCTGCTGGCAGTAGTGGTTTGTAGGGATCTGTACCTTCACTGGAAAATTCTTGAGATCTTCAAACAGAAAATATTGAAAATCACTTACACAGTATTTCAGATGGATGTCAGCTCTCTGGCCTGTACTCTGAGAGAGCCAGGAGCAAGCCAGCTCCTTACTGACAGCCATCCAGGCTCATTAGCATGGTTAGGAAGAATCTGAGGGAAAAAGATTGTGACCTGGCTATCAGTATTTGGGTTTCAAGGAAGGAGTCAGGTCTCCCAAAGAGAGGCTTTGTCTGCTCAGAAGAGCATGTGTGTACAAAGGATACCTGCCCACACATGGGGACTTTGTCTACATGCCACCTCATAACACTGCCTTGTGCTTTGGGCTTCATTGTGGGGCAAAGGCAACTTCAGCAGAAGCTCATTCGTTTGCAGCAGGGTCAGGTTAGCTGAATGGGTTTGTTTCCTGTTTCAAACCCCAGCAAACCTGATTCCCTTTGCTTCCAAACTCCGGTGCTTGCAGCCTATGGAACCCATTCAACAATTTCTGAACAATTTAGTTTTGCTAACCAGAGTTAAAAACATGAGGGTTTTTTGGAAGCTTGAGCCACTCTGCAGTATAATGATCATGTTGGTAAAGTTTGGACAGATTTTCTTGGGGAAAGTAATGGATTGTTTGCATAAAAAAAGATTAAAAATATTAGGGGTACTGGAATATTAAAAGAAAGTTACAATGTATCTTGTCACGTTTTATATGTGCTTTAACTCTTCGTTTTTTCAAAACTTTTCATTGGTGATTTAGGATATTGTAGATATGGTTTTGATGGGCTGCCACTGATGAGGATAACATTGCATTTGCTGATGAAATTGAACTACAGGCAGCACCTACAACACCATTTGATATGTATTCAGAATTATCTTATTCTCTTAAGTACATATATATCTGCTGAATCTAAACTGCTAAGGCCCATCTAAAAGTTCACCTGAAGAACTATCTTGTCTTTTTTTATGTCATTTCAGTTTTCCTTATACACCTTTGCAGTTTCTTTCACTGGAGGCAAAGTGACATTCTGTGATTTTCTTACTATTGTCTGATCTAGCCACAAACTTCAGGAAGGGAGAGTTTAATACATGTAGCTTACTGAAACTTATTAACAGTAGTTACTAGGAGCAAAAAGGGCTCTGCTAAACCTCTTCCATTCAGCCACAGTCCTATGAAGAACAGGCTACTTCTTCAGCCACCGTATCTATTTCAAAATTGATTTTTAAAACAGAAGTTGTGGGCAACTTACAGAATGTTGTCACATTGCTGTCCAAACAGCATTAGCTGAACCGGTTCAGTTTTACTCAAGAGGAAGGATAACTTAAAGGAACATGGAAAAGGATAATTTCAAATCCTGCTTTTAGCAAAAGTGGAGTTAGTGGCTTTACTTGTGTTTGACTTAATACAATGCGGGTTATTTTTGGGAGTGAACTTCTTAAGTCTTGTCAAGATCAAGTGCACCTTTTTAGTATTCATTTGTAGTTTGCCATCTGTCTATATTCATAGTCTTCACAAACTTTTACGTGTCTTCACAAACATGAGGACCTGAAATATTTCTGGAAGAGACTTGACCTCTTTTTTGAAGACTTTTCGAAATTCATTCAAACACAGTGACCATGTGTGGTAGAGAAATATGTCTGTTTCAACCAGCTACCCCCAGTATCTTTTCTTCTAGCATTCAATTATGTTTCCAAATTAAGAATTAAAAAAATAGAAAAGCAGTATGTAAAATGTTGAGTAGGTGGAGTAAAAAAATTGCAAGTGCTGTATCTGTGTTAATGAAATGAAAGTTTAAATAATTTCCTGACCTCTACTTGCTTAGCTAAAAACATGCATATTGGAATTATCAGAAATGCCATTCAGAATAGACTCATAAGTTCAGCCTCATGAATACTTTCCTAGGTTCAAATACTAAATATTCTCATTTGCGCTCAACTTTCTACTACAGTGTGCTTGCAGATGTCAACACACTGTCCATAACTACCTGTCCCAGAGTAAAAATAATGTGACAGGAGATTAGGATTGTACATGCCAATTGTGTTTGTTTCAGTATTGCTTTTTTCCTTTTTTTACTTGTTTGGTGTGTCTATTATCTCTTTAATATTTGGTTTACAGACGAAGTCAAGGACTGTTGTTCTGTCATGCCTTGAACAACAGTATCGGATCTTCCTCCAGTCATCACTTCTAGTTATCAAATCAATACAAAATGTAATAATGGTCAAAGTACTAAATATTTGTTCATTACCTTTTGATTCACTTTTTCTTTGTAACTGTTGTAATTTGAGAAAGATTATGGAAAGAATCCAGTATCAAATGCAACCTTAAAACCTTACAACATTCTCTTCAGACAAATAATTTTCTGATAAATGAATCTAATTTCATTCTTCCCATCACTTAATTTATTTAATTCAACCTTAGAAGTTTTACTTTTTCTCCATATACATCTCTTCCAAATTCCTGTGTAGAAGCAAAGCTCCTTGACAAAGTCCCATTTTTAATGTGTTTGGAAGGCAATGTGCAAATGCTTTAAACTAAAAATCTGTCACAATATTCACTTTAGTGAAGAGGAAATCTGCAGCAGCAGCATTTGAGCTGTAGAACCTGTGTACCCCCAAACTCTCATATGTAGATCCATATCCACTGCATCAGGATGAGAACTGAGCAAGGAATAAACTTTTCCATTCCCTGCAGTGCTCCTGTAATGTACCCCCAAAGTCACTTTAGATACATTCCACAGAAAAGGATGCAAAGGAAAGAAACCTTTCTCTGTGACTTGATCTCTGTTCTCCCTTCCTAGGAGAGTTACCTGCTGCTGAGGCAGTAAGCCCAGCATATAGGGAAAACACAACTTTGAAAAAAGCTTTTACGTGTCTGTTATAGGCATAAAAATACCTTTCCCTCAAACTTAAAAGAAATCGTAGATGTGTGGAACCAAGCGTAAAGTATAATCCACCATTCAGTTTGGTCACTGAATACGCACTGTTGGTGCCATTATTCATAACACTTGTCGTTTTCTCCATCTCTGTTATCTGCAGTGCACATTCTGTTTCAAGGATTCTTACAAATGCAGAACCATGGTACCAGATAGTGTGAATCATTTCAGACTTTGGATAAGCTCTCATGGATGGATAGAATAACTCCTGAGAATGAAGCTATAAAAGTATTGTAAAAAAATTATGTTTCCTAGCTGTCTGAAGTGTTCAATTATCTGAATAAATGACAATTCTTCCAAGGCAAAGAGGGCACACTCCTAAATGTCTGAAAGCCCTGCAAATACTTTTATGGCTTTTTAAAATGTATTGTGTGCACTAGACTGGACTAGAAAGAGTAATTATAAAGAAAGCAAGAAGGATGGATAAAGTAGCATGTTAAATGTCAAATTCTCTTGGTACTTTAGTTTTTATTTCTGATTTTTTCTCTCTTTAATGTTCTTAATTATTAGAGTGCAAAGATGTGAACAAAGTGGCATATTGCCCATTGGTGCTGAAGTTCAAGTTCTGCAGTCGAGCATACTTCAGACAGATGTGCTGCAAGACCTGCCAAGGACACTGACCCACTGAAAGCACGAGAATGTGCCTTGTTATTACCATTGTGGAAATGTTCATTGAAGAGAGCCACACAGCGGAATGAGATTGATGTCCTTGGAAATGCATTACCCTGTGGAAAACATAACCACTGGTCAGCCCCAGCTGACAGGATTTCAATATTATTTTAACTTCTGTGAAGTGGGATTTATTAATCCAAAGTGCTGGACACAGTATAATGAGGGGATGCCAAATTAGAAAAATGCACACAACACATATAGAATAGCTTACTGTGGAACATTTGTGTTCCTTTGACTAAATCCAGTAGTCTGTTTACCTCCTTGGACCATTAAAATAATTTTTATTATGGACTTAGCAATGACACTGAAACCATTTCTATTTAAAACTGTTTAGGATGTAGTTCTTATGACTTGGTCTACTATGGAAGTAAAGAAGAATCAAAAAAATGTTAAATCATAGCTTAAAAATGTTAACTACTTTATCTCTCGACACGACACCACAATTTAAATTATAAAAGGAGCTTGGAAATGTTATTTAAGGAGAAGAAACTTTTTAGAAAAAGAATTATTTTTCCTTCATTCCACCTAATTCCCTTTGGAGTAATCTGTATTTCCTGAACACTGCTGTGAGCCTTATATAAAGCTACACTAAATAGAACAACCATGAGGGACTTAGTTTTAAGAGATGCAATAGTTATTGCAGTGGTGCACGAAATACAAGTGTGCTATGAAACAAAATGAAATCTTCATTGTAGGATTATAGCCATTTTACCATTGTCCAAGTGAAACTGAGATTTCCACTGAGAGGGAACATATTTCAATGTCATGGAGGAGGCAGACTCCAATAGAGGTGAAGACTTTATTGCCAGCTCCTTCACTACTACCATACAGGTTGCTTAGAACTTACACTTCCGACTGCAGCTCACTTTGTTTAGAACACCAGCCACAAAGAAGAGGCAACTTTGTGAGCATCTAGATCTGGTTACTTTTGATTCTCCAAAACTAAGGAATTTGAATGCAAAAGATAAGCCTACTGTGTAATAGCAACAATCCTTTGCACAACTGAATGTATTCCAGATGTTCCCTTTTTTGATATCGTAGCAGAGGTATTGTGTATGAAAAAAAAAAAAGGGATTGTTTTGTTCAGGAGACCACATCTGAGTGGGCAAGGATTACAACCAAAGAATAAATGACTCATGGAGGAATCTAGATTCTGTTCAAGTGAGAACTCAGAAGTGTGCTTGAGCCAAGAGGCCTGTTGAACTATCAGGAGTAAGGCACACTGGAAAAGGGGTGGATGGAATGAATCCTGGCCACCTTTACCTAAATGGCCAGGTGCATATTTAAAGTTGGACCATATTTAAAGCAGGGGGCAGCTTTCAGCTTGAGATTGGAACAAACTCATGCCTCTGGATTAGAGGCCAGATGCCTTAACTATTCACTACCATACTCCACTTATTTCATATTACCATATTGTTAATATTCACCAAATACTTGCATTTTCAAAAGTTAAACCAAACTACTTAGGCAAGTCACAATCAGGAATCTGGCATAAAGAAGTTGATTGTCATGCTCCTCTTCCCTTTCACTTTCCAGTAACAGACTCAACAAGGAGATAAGGAAAGTAGATACTTGTTTATATTAATATATTGTACTTGAACACTTGCATTTTACAGCAGGTACTTGATGAATGTGCTTTTGTGTCCAACTATGCCTCCTTTGTTGTAATGCAATTAAAATTATGTGAACAATAATGTGTTACAAATTCTAACTCAAATAGCACTTTTTTAAAGAAAAGTAATCTTTTCAGTGAAAAATAATTTCAAAATATGAGATTGAAGTGTACCAATGTATTTTACCAATAACAAGCCAAATATATTGCACACTATTTACTAATGTGAATTAACATGGAACAGTAGATATTTTTAACAGGATTCATACTATGAAATCCCCCCAGCATATTGACAATCTGTCCGTGGGGTTTTGTGTAGCCCATGTACTCATGACCATCAAATTCCTGTCATCTGCTACCTCTTGCCAGTATTTCCACTTTCATACACTTGTGACCAGTGGAATTAATTTACAGTTGGCTTATGTGTATTTACATGTGCTTATTACCTGTTGCTCTCATCAGCATGTAAACAACTTCTGTTAAAACTGACACCGGTAGATAAAAAAATCCCAGTCTTTGGGAGTTGCACATAGGGAGTAAGGGCAGTATGCAGTCCTTCTCTGTTAAGTGAAATGACTTTCTATATCCTTTTGACAAAACACCTTGGTGCTAGCATGCCCTGGCTAGATCAGAAATATGATGAAAGGATAAGGGGTTGTTATGGCATTCCCTGAGCAAGAGGCCTTTTTGTATCAGGGCCTAGTTTTTTTTCTCTAGGGCATCATTTTGTTTATCAGCTAATGTGTCTTTTCAGCTAACAAGAAAAATATGTTCTGTGTATTTAAAGAAACCTTTTCCTCTTTTACCTCACTTAGGACATTAAAGTTATAAGGAGTATTTCCAAAGACACATTTTGCTCTCTTACTGGTGCTAGAACACCAGGGATTCCGATGTTTACTCTGCAATGTAACAGCACTGAGATTGGAATTTAAAGAACTCCCTGGAGCAACATTGAATTGTATTGTTAAAGGGAACAAAATACAGAATGTATGTGGATTTACAAACTAAGCAACACTTTAGACTCACTAAAATATGAAACCTAATTCAAAGAAAAATAATTGGTTTCCACAGCACAGTTCATTGCTGCTACTACACTGTAGCCATCTATGTAATCTAAGCTAAATATTCCTTAATAGTGAGAAAAGGACTATTTGTGCAGGCTATAAATATGACAGGCTTAGAATCAAATAGTAGAATACAAAATGCAGAAATGAATCTGGTGCCAGTACTTCCACTGAGCAATACTATCAGCTGAAGAAGATCAAAACAGAAAGAGAAATCAAGAGATTAATCCCTCAAGGTGTATACATGCAAAAATAATCCACTTCGTTAGGAACTCTATAATGGGGTGAATGTCACATAGATATCCTTAATAATACTGACTGAAATTACCTTTGTATTATTGTGATTAGTTGCTTATTATTTTATACTCAGTATTAATGTGGTACACTGTTACAATATTATTATTTTTGCTTTTGTAAATTATATTCTAATTTATTGTCATGTTTCTTAACACTTGTTCTACATGCATTTTCCTGCTTTTAATGAAAACAAAAAGACTGTAACACTTGATGCAGAGAAATTCCACACCAGGCACAGATTTGTTTTTAACATAGATAATTTAGTAAAATAAAACTACAGCTTTTAAGATTGATACCCATGGTACCGTTGTCTCTTCCCTGATTCACAGTTGCTAGAATTCTGTATGCGTAACATTTACTTTGTCAATTGCATCAAAATATATATAAGGTGTTTTCTTTCAAGTAACATCTGTGTTATGCTAGAATCCTGTCCTTGGCAGGAGCAATGTTTGTCATATATAAGGAAATGAGGAAATAAGGAAAATGAAAATTCAGGAACATGGTCATGTACATTATTAGATAATATTTTAGCCTAAGCAGTAATATAGATCAAGAATGAAATTAATGGCAACAAAAATATTCTGTACTACATGGAATTATTTCATTAACAGCCAGTCAATAATAATAATAAATGTCCTTCTTGCATTGAGTTTTTAAGGTTTTATCTGAAGTTTATCTGAAGTCATGATGTTCTTAAATGTAAAGAAGAAAGTGATTTCAGAAAACTTGGTGCATAGGTCACTGTTGCTGAGAGGTATTTCCTTTCTTACTTGGTAGAGTAAAAATAATTTGTTATAGAAATCTCTGATCAAATCCCATAAAATATTTCTTGTTTCTGAGGTAAAATCTAGTTTCTGGTTTAACAAAAATAAGCACTACTGTTATGAGTAAGATGTGAAAGAAAGTACAGAGAACCTTAAATGTTTTTATAAGATGTTTACTAATTCTGGGTGTTCTTTTTTATTCTATTTACAAATGAGGATTCACAAAACAATTACTTGTTTTAAAAGTATGGGTATTTCTATCTGTATTTGATCACAAAGTTTTACTGCCCTTCAGATCAGAAGTCAAAGATGGAGTAATTTTCTCTGTCATTGCAAGGCTGTTGACTTTCCTCCCATACATTTACACCACAAGTTATAACCCAATAGGTTTCCCATTATTGTTCAGTTTTTAGTATTATTTTTTTCTCCCCAGAGCATTTGTGTTTTGGATTATAATGACAAACTGAGTGCACTGAAACAGATGCTATTGTGCTTCTCTCTCCTTTTCTCTTCCTTCTACATTGAAGCTAACATCACCCATGATGACTATAGAATTCCTGGCACACAACATTCCCTTCAGTCTTCTTAAAATGCAGTTTTCCTGCACCCAAACTTCCTTCTGCACCTGAAATTCCTTCTGAAGCCAACCCTGCTATTGTAATTCTCTATTACACTTCTTCATTTTATTTCTTGAGGAAATTAACACCATTTTTACCTGAGATACTGGCTTTTCCTTTCTCTGATTTCCCTTGCTATATCACAATTCCCTTGCTATTCCTTCTTGAGTAAACTCCCTGTTCTATCTGAAGATGCCTGATCTACAAGAAGCACTTTTAAGTATCCTCTGTAGAATGCTGAATGGGCCTTGTTTTTTTTTTTCATTACTTCTTTATTATTTTTTTATTGTTATAGGAACCAAGATCTAGGATTTTTCTGGCTTCTCTTCTAGGGAGGTTTACTGCAATAGATTTAGGATGAATCTTGTAAGCCTCATCTTGAGTCAGTCAGACATCAGTCTAAGAGTCTTGTAGAAGGCCATTACTAAGCTGAGGCTGTCATTCTCCAAGAAGTGACACCCTTCTGGCCATCTTCTCTTCACCACAAACAACAATTAGGTCAAGGGGTGGGTGATTGCTTCTGTGTGGTCCCTCCAGAATTTGTCCTAGACAGAATGGTGTAAGAGCATTTGCATGCACTAATCAGGATGGAATCCCAAACAGATTTGTAAGGGCTCAGTCAGCCACAGTGAACAAGATTCACTACAGCACTAGTGAGTTGGTTGTTTCCCAATATATTTGGCCTGGATAAAGTGGGAGTTCATGTCCGGTTTAGGAAACTGAGCCACTCAGAATGTGGTATGGTGTACATTTAAGGATACTATATCCCTTAAACTGTCATACAATCTAAGCACTTCACATCATTTATTTTCTTCTTTTTCTGCACAGGACTGACATTTTCATTGAGCTGGACAGGCTGCAGGACACAGTTTATGTTCAGAGGTCATATAGCTGCCAGTCAGACAATTACTGAAATCTGTCCTGGAAAGGTTATACGTATGTATTTCTACATTAAGAGCGGGAAGATGCAATTTCTATAAAAAAGAAGGCCTTTTCAGAGATTACCCAGCAAGATCAGTAAATAAATAATCTCACTTCTTTAGTAATCTTGTTCAGAATAAATTTATCAGATCACAATTTGAGATAGAAAAGGAAGTGTTTTGGAAGCTAGAAGCGAAGGCTCAGCCACTGTGCCAGGCTTCAGTTGCTATGACCACACAGAGTGATCAAATCTGGCCTGGATGACAAGGCATAAGCCATGAATTTTGGAAACTTGATTTCTTAATCTGCATCAAAATCAGTGTATTTGTTTATTCTCCATTTACTCTTCTCCCCACCTTGACATCAAAGTCTACAAATGTACACTCTCTTGCAGTGTTTATAACATAACAAAATTATCCCTCATATTGTTTGAAAACCCATCTCACAGTATGATTGTCTTTTGCAATGAAGGTCAGTCTCCTGTGTGCTCCGCCAGTGCTGACTAATGCTTCTGAGTAATGCTCTATCTACAAGTTTAGTGTGAGGTAACAGTTCTGGACATACGGAATGTCTTCCAGTTATATCTCTATGAAAAAACCACAGGCCTAAAGTTAACTGGAATTTCAGGAGGCAACTTCAGTTGAGAATGCATTTTAAGTAATTATTGCCACATTTGTTTTGAGGTCAGCTATGCTTTATAAAACAAATAATTTTACAGAAGTGCAGTGCACTTGGTAGGGTCACTGCCTCCTAACATCTCTGAATACTGGTCAGAAATAGGAACAGGACAACATGCACACCTGACAATGTGCTGTTGAAAAGTTTGCAGTCCATTTGCAGGACATTCTTTCATCCCTCAGAATCTGCTCCTCAGAATCTACACATAGGGACAGGATTTCTCTTTCCTCCATCTTCTCCTCCCCTGTGGGTGGCTGCTTCTCCTCTTTCTCACTGCTTTCACATATCTGGGGATCCCATATTTGGTGTACGCTACTGCTGTCTTTGATCAGATACTTTAATGTGAATCTTTAATGAGAATTTTACATCTGTAACTTAATGTTGTATTTTAAAAATGTTAACTTTAGGCTAGTTTCATGAATTATTTATTGAAGTGTAAAAACAAATATAAAATCTAAATAAGAAAACAAATGCTAGAAATGCTTTTTTTTTTCAAATAATATACTAAGTAAAGATAATTGTTAACATTTTTTCTACTGCCATAATTACAGATCTGCTCAGATATTTTTTCCTATTGTGAAAAATACTGAGATAAGAAAGAATATAAACAGAAGGGACTGAGCCTCTCTTTTGGCTCAGAATCTCTCTTAGACTTTCACGTTTAACCTTTGCTCTTGAAATGCACTATCAAAACAAGACCCTCTTGCAGCAAAAAGGAATCTCAATCATCTCATTTGGCCTTTCTGGCTCCGTTTCATTTGAAGTTTATTTACCTAAGATAAGGTTACATTGTTGAAACTGTCCTGTCAATTAGAAGATAACATTTGACTTCAGATGTATTATTCTTCACAAGCATTTTGTCAAGGGTACGGCTGGTGATTTTCTAGAGATGAGGGGAAGTATGATGGCTGTAATTACATGTATCGATATGTTGCTCAGAGGCCTTGTGAAATAGAGTGCTGAACAGTGTATTTAATTAAAAGGGGAAAGGATATTAAACTGCATTTTGTACCAGCTTCAAAAAGACAGTAAAAAGGGAGACTACTCCATTTCAGTTTTCAGTGAGGTTTAAGAAACCGGCTCAGTACTAGTTGCTCACTGCAATCCGTGGTAAGATGTTTGTAAAGCTAAGGATGGATGTCCTGAATTCTGTTTCCATGGGGTTGGGTTTGGGAGTTATTTTAACTTTCTTGTCCTGATCAGCCCAAGAAAGGTCTCAAGAATTAAGACAAATGTCTTTCTGTAAAGCATCTCCCCCAGATTTGTGAAGTTGCAACACAGTTTTTGCCACTTCTTGCAGTTGTGATGATCACAAATTTTAATGAAATAAAAGCTAAGAATGGCGTGTTTCAGGCCTCTGGATGTGTCCCCTCACTCCCTTTCTGCTCTAGCTGGAAAACTGCCATGTGACCTTTCTGCCCTCAGTATGAGCAAAACAGGTTTCTAGTGCCATTGGGCTTGCTGGCTGCTCATTCTGCACTCCCAGGCTGAGTGCAGACGCTTTGTAAAATGTGTGGATGTGGCTTCAGACATTGCAGGTCCCTTGGACCAGCACCACATAAAGTTGGTTTTGGTGGGATGTGGACTTTCTGTCGTCTGTCTTGCATGCTGGGGACAGGGTGCACTCCATGGACATGCCCTTCCCAGAGCATCTTCCAGATTTAGCATTCCTACAGCAGCAGGTGTCCTTCAGCCCTTTGTGGGGGCTCAGCTGTGGCCCGTGGCAGCTCAGAGCTGCAGACAGGATGGTGTTGGAATGGGCAGGCCTGCCATGGGGTCTAGCTGGGGCTGGACAAGCCCTGGTCACTTGTGTGTGGTGGGGAGAGCTGCTGAGCTCCAAGCTGTGATGGGTCTCCTCTGCAAGCAGCTGGAACCCAAGAGGAGGCTGAGGACTGGGCACGGGTCAGCCTTGCTCCAGGAAACCTTGGGTCTGAGGAGTGCTCCGGTAAGGAGCGCCTGTAGCCCTTCCTGGCTGCTTGGTCTGGGCTGAGCAGCAGCCACTGCCCAGCCTCCAGCTCACTAAAGCTGGAGAAGTGAAGGGGCTGCTGCAGCTCCAAAGGAAGAAGACCCTGGATGAGAGCAAGAGGGCTTAAGCTAAGGTGGAAGGCCAACAACAGTGGGTCTGGGGGAGCTATGCTGGGGCCACCAGGCTGGGAAAGCTGTGGAAGTGCCAGAGAGTAGGGAGGGAGAGTGGGGCCATGAGATGGAGTAGTGGAGCTGGAGTGTGCCTGAGGCACTGAGGAAATCTTGAGTAGGGAGGGGATCTTGAGGCAAGGGTTGGATAAATTGGTGCAGACCACAGCTTCCAGCCAGAAGTGCCCCTACAGTGGAGAGAAGATGGCTCCTGTGGATAATGGAGTGCAAGAAACTTGTAGAAAATCCTTGACTCAGAGATATCAAAGGGACTTCTTATGCAGAAACTCAGGGTGGAGAGCCCTTGCAGGGACTGCAGAGATAGAGAGACCCGTGGCCAGTTTGATCCCTTCATGGAACACCTGAAGCTATACATACTATTAAAAAAGGAAGCCACAACTCTCTCAGTGACTTGCAGCAGTGAGCAGAAATTTGGATAGCCTGCTTAATGGTCGTGCTCTATTTAGCAGATGAGTGAACTCCAAATGATCACAAAAAGTAGCAGTTGCAAAACTTATGTCCATAAATCTGCCTGCAGCAAAGACAGCTGCGTTCTTGAATGCCAGATGCTCACTGGGTCCTGTGTAATTCTGCTGAACTGATGAACAAATGCTTAAAGTGTGTGTTGACTCTCAGCTGGTCATCAGGATAGCGAAGAGCTCCCAAGAGGTATGTTGCTTGTCAACAGTGTGAGACTTTAAGCCTTCAAAACAATAAGTCTTGAATTTCCTTTTATAAATAAAAGAGAGTAGTAACATGTATTGGTAAACTTTGTACTGAAATTTTGATCACTCCTCTGTGGCTTAAGCAACTTTGTTACAAAAGCAGTCACCTTGCATAGGGTGTCCAGTGTTGTGCAATGGAGTCCGGTTGTTACATGTTAAGTGTCAGCTTGGTTTTCCTTGTGTTTTCCTTTGTATGTCATTCAATCATATATGTTTATCTCTGTTTCAGTTCAGTTCATTCTGGTTTTGAAAGTGTGGCCTATTCTTACCTGGATATAGTCTATGGAAGTTTGGAAAGGGATGCACATATGAAGAGTCAGCCCTACTTCTCAAAAATCTTGAACCAAGATTTGGAAAAAAATCATACAATTGTCTGTGAAAAATAACCCACCAAACGAAAATCAAACTTCTGAGTTACTATTCTCTTATTAGCCTTTTTTTAGCCTTATGGTTTACCTGTTTCACATTTCCCCCACTCTGTACATTGAGGAAAGCCAGAAAATTACTTTCTAAGGGTAAGAAAGAGGAAAGGTAGGAACAACTGGATTTATGGCATTGAATAGTCTTTCAGTAGAAAACACAAACACTTTCACACATTATAAAATTACAGGGACTGGCAGAATAAATAGCCCATTTTGATTAAGAATAAAATAGTCACTACACTTTTAAGGAAGTGATAGGTATCTTTCTCAGTGAAGGCAACTTTTGTAAAACTTCAGGCTTTCACCCTCATTTTATAAAAATAATGATTTGACTTCATTTGTAATGACGGTATAGAAAAATAAGACCTTCCTCCCCAGAATTGCTGTTGCTTTTCTGGTTTTGAAATTTAATCACAACTAACAAGGGTGACTGTGCTAACAGCTAAACTGTTTGGAATTCTGAATTCTGTTGTTAGTAGAACTCAACATTCTTAAAATGATCCATAATAAAATATATAGTAGTTTTGCACATAGGGCCAAATACATTATGCTACCTTTATTTCCTGTGCTACTTCTGTATACCATAACTGATGATGAAGTAACAAGCAAATTAATGTCTAAATCTGACCATATTTACTGTGTTTTTTTAAAAACTAACTAAGTAAATAGTTTTATTAACTTTCTGATCATTTCTTATGTGGAAGGTGCCACAATGGTATCTAAGCAGTCTCACATATTAGTCAAGTATCAATAATATTTTCAGACCATTTTTAGCAGGTTAATAGGTCCCATATTTAATAGATCAGAATTAAGCCTTGCAATTCAGTGCTATAACCCACTTTGGACGTTCAGCTGCTCAAGTCTTTTTTCTTGGTTTGGT